>NC_136487.1:117012682-117092682 GCF_053919585.1 Euprymna scolopes
CGTAAGTAAAAGTTGTGATTTTAATGAAATAAAACGTACTAGGTGTCTTCAAGTTTCCGGGCTTTTATTCGTATGATCACTTTTATTGATAGTACACACATGAAACTCTAATTCCTTTCGAAGTGATCTCTTCTGGCTGCAATGCACTTGCACCATTCCAACAACTTCTAGAAGGTCCCATGGAAATGCCCTTGTGTGAGCATGTCAATGACCATTGTCACAGCCTCTTTCATCTCTTCAACAGTCTCATAACGCCAGCCTCTAAGGTTTTCTTCAAGTTTAAGGAATAGCCAAAAGTCATAGGGAGCAAGGTCTGAACTATAGGGAGGATGGGAACTGTCTTGGTGGCCATCTTGGTCAAATAGTCTGTGAGAAGGATAGAGTTGTGGCCTAGTGCATACGTTCAAACCTTCTGCATCTTCAGTTCCTCATGAATGTGTACAGTTCCCACACTGACATCAAACTGTGCACTTATTGTTTCTATAGACACCCGACGGTTCTTTGTCCACGAAATTCTTTATTTGACTAATCAACTCTGATGGTCTGACTTCCTTACTCCTTCCACGCCTCTCATCATCTCTTATAGACTCTCTACCTTCCTTGAATCTCTTATGCCCCTCAAAAACTGATGCTCGATTCATGCAAAATTATCCAAAAGAAGTCTGAAGCATTCCATACAGCAGCATTTTTCCAAGTTAAAAACAAAATTTTATTGCATATCGTTTTTTACGTACCCTCATGTCCAGATTGCATTTTTGAAATTCACCAACTGTGACAATCAGGATTTAGTAGGATGTATTCCAATTCCTGCTGTAGCTGTTCATTTGAAACTACAATCATAAAAATTGGTCAGCCATCTCATAAGATAACTATAAGTATAAGAAACTGAATTTTCAAGAGTCTACGACAATTTTAAATGCTTGTAGAAAAAGTATTATTTGGATTTTTTGGATTATTTGGATCACTAATCTCATCTCGAGTGTTATTTTCACAGCGTTTCATGTAACCTACGATCTTATTCTGGTGTATCTTGTTGAACTCAGAAAGTTTTCTGCCGAACTCGGGAATCTGCACGGAATTTTGAACGGAATTCTTTATTTAGGAGTAGCATGACGCTGTTTCATCAGTCATGACTAAATAGAAGTCATAAGTAATACGTAAATTGTAGAAAAGTTTCCCTTAGACCTGAATTTAACTCAGTACTTTATCCGCCACGCCACGGGTTCTTGTAGACAATTCTAGTACGAATTTTGCGAACCTTAATACTTATCTTGTTTTTAAATGTGCAGTCTTACAAATTATCATTATTAAAAAGAATTTTTCCCCCCTCATTTCGAACAAATCAAGTTGTTAGAATTCAAAATGTGTAATGCATTTATGCCATGGAATAAGTGTCCTTTCTTTTTTAACGCCACATTATCGTTAGAATTCCAAGAATGTTATGCGCTTTTGACGTGAAAATAATAACACTCAAAATGAGAACAGTAGTCCGAATAATTCAAATAATACAAATTATCAATCCTCATCTACAAAAAATCCAAAACGTAACACCGTAGTTTTTATTTACAAAATATTAGAACAATATTTGTACTGTCGGTTTCAAACCCGACAAAAGGAAAGTAGCAGATAACCTACCTTTGTGAAAACAGATTACAACGGGGGCTGAGAAGAGTACACAAAGGACGGACGTGTGCAGTTTCTCGTTCGTCGGACTTGAAACCGATGGTACCAATGTTGTTCTGAGCTTCTGTAATATGTATATTGCGCGTGTGCGCGTATGTGTGTGTGTTTGTGAGTAAGTTGTCTTTTTATCCTAGTTTTCTTTTTCTAGTGCAAAGGTATTTGAACCTTTGCTTTAAACCCTAAACATGAGCGCAACAGTAAAGGTCATAAGTCATATGTCAAAGGTTATGTGTAAATGTCAGTAATTTCTTTACACGGAGAAAGATAAGTGGATATGTGCCAGTTTGCTTTAAACATTTCCAATTTGCTGTTTCTTCTCTATTTTTATTCACTTATATTTATTTGCTTTGACTTACTAAGTTTGTTCCGACAGCGTTGCTGACGGCTTCTGGCTGAAAAGTATGAAAATACGCACACGCATGCGCGCACGCGCACACACACACGCACGCGCGCGCGTGTGTGCGCACGCACACATGCACACACATACACGCACACACACACACAAGCACATACACACATACACACACACACAAGCACATACACACACAAACACAAACACACACAGAAACACAGACACACAAACACATGCACACACACACGCGCGCACACACACACACACACACACACACACACACACACACAACTGAATGAGTAAATATTTTATTATTTGAATTCAGTTACGACGAATCCAAAAAGTTCTTTATCTTTGGGAAGGTCAACTGTGAAATATACAGGGTGCCCCTCAAATACTGCTTATGAAATCGTTAACAAATTGAACAGTCCTTTTTGCAATCCAATCACATTTGAAACAAATTAACTTCAGTCTGTTCCAGACGTTTTCATCAAGTTTCAATCACGAATGTCGAGATTGTTTGCTTCGTAGTTGTCGTAAATTCGCATTTGATTACTTGCAATTGCATGATGGTTAGACCGTTTCTCTTTGTTTTTAAACAAATCTCGTGTGCGAGATTTTGTTGAAGACTTGTTTTTCGCGCCAAACTCAACGCAAGCTTGTGACACTTACTGTAACAGATTGCGCCACGACCAAACGTGTCGAATTGTATTGGATTATATCCAATTATTAGGGAATATTTTCCCCCGCTTATCCAGATGCAGGCAGAGATTAAGGAACCCAAATGCCTCTGCAGTTATTCCCTAAAATGGGATCTTGTATTAATCTTCCCTTTTAGAAACATATTTTGACTTTATCGCACTTTCAAATTTATTGCGATAATCAAATCGTGATTCAACAATTTTGAGCCCCCCTCCTTATTTAGTCTAGAAGGATTGTTATTTCCCCCTCGATAAGGGAACATGGATTGTTATTTCTCCCTAGGAACATTACAATGATGCTCCAATAACCCCTCCTAGGATATAATTAATATTTCAGCTTCCTGCAAAAGGAATCAATATCAAAAACCCGCATCTCACCGACATCGAAGGGAATTTAAAAAAAAAAAAAAAAAAAAAAAAGGAGCCACTTTACAGATCTGAAGGATCGGAGCTAAACTTGCCAAAGATTTTGCCAACACAGATCCTGAAAGTTACAATTTCAAGATAAATGTTCGCTTTGAGAATTTTCGAGCCTTCACAATCCTTTTGAGTTGAGGTGGGAAGAGGGGCCGAATCCCTACGTAGTCGTTGAATGATAAACACATCTTGATATGATGTGAAAAATCTTCAACAATTCTGATGCACTCCTCTGTTGATGCTGTCCCCAAGTCAGGAATAGCCTCGGAATTGTTTTTATAGATAATACTCTTAAGAAAACTTCACAAGTAGAAATCTAGTCCGATTAGTGTAAAACCCATCCCGGAAAAAAAGAAAAGAAAAGAAAAAGAAAGGAAAAAGAAAGTAAATAATGATATATAACAAAACTCTAATAATAAGTTAACAAACAATTTACATAATTAAATTATATAAATAAACACATAAAATTAAATTATATAAATAAACACATAAAATTAAATTATATAAATAAACACATAAAATTAAATTATATAAATAAACACATAAAATTAAATTATATAAATAAACACATAAAACAAAATATATGAATAAACAGACGCAACCGCAGTCTCGGGCTCGTTTCCATGACAACAGAGATCTGAGCATATCGCCTCTGTTTGCTTCGAATATTTTATATTTTTGTTCTTCATCTATCATCTCGTTTATATCAAACAGTAAGTTAATATTTACTGATGTGCATTTGTGATTGTTTTTTAAAAATAAATGGATGTACGAAGATTAAAACAAACAAACAAACAAACAAACAAACAAACTATAAGACATTCGTTCGTCTGTTTGTTTTTTGTACATACGTCATTAGTGACTTCAACACCAGGTTTCCTGCATTACTGTAGTCTTCTTATTCACTTTCTCTCTTTCTCTTTCTCTCTCTCTCTCTCTCTCTCTCTCTCTCTCTCTCTCTCTCTCTCTCTCTCTATATATATATATATATATATATATATATATATATATATATATATATATATATATATATATATATATCAGACGCACAGATGGTCAGCACTTGAGTAGAATATGGCTGAACAACAACTTTTATTCGCCATTTTATACAACATGCCGACTGAAATAAAAAAAAAGAGCGATTGGCGAATCGAAAAGCTATCCAGAAAAATCGGAAAAAAGAATAACTCTGTGGTGCTCAATTAGATGTTCTATAATAATGACTTTTTTTTTTACTATAATCATTTTATTATACCACTACATTGGGAACAAACACTCATTTTTATGCTAATCCAAACGTTTGGTTTATTTGTACAATTTTTTGGCACATACTGATATATTTTATATATAGATCTCTGCATATGTTTTTTTTTCAATTCTTATATCATTCATCAGAATGTACATAACAGTAATAAAAAAAAATTCACATCGATCTAGAAATACTCCTTCTCACAGATAATCTGATATATTCATAACTTGGAAGTTTTTTTTTTCTTTGAAATCTAGCATCATGATTAAGAATCGTTGGTGCAAATATTTTATAAATTTTACAGCGCAATTATTTTAATAAATGCACTAACCGTAGCTGACCATATTTTCGGTGAATTTTTTCCTTTATACGAATGTAACATTATTTATTTTTGTTTTCTTATTGCTCAGCCATGTGGTATTATTAAAATTACAAACCTTTGTTTCTTCTTCTTCTTCTTCTTCTTTTTCTTCTTCTTCTTGCAGTAGAGAAAAAAAAAACCTCTCCAAAAACGATTCCGCTGTTCTATGTAAACACTTTAACGCATCTATTGTTTATATTAATTAAATTCAAGTATTGTATATTTTTATTAAAGTTGACGCATATCTACTTTTCATGCTTTTTTTTGCTCTGTTCAGATATTGTGTTTATATTAAAGTACATTGGTAATTAAAATTCTGTTTACATCTGCCGTATTACTTCCGGTATGGAACGCATCCTTTATTACTGTTGATTAAATTTGGATATGTAATATACGATGATGAAATGTGAAAAACTAGGTGTAGTTTAATTATCACATATTTGCATAACGACTTAGCTATTCAGCTTGAGTTTAAAAGGATTTCTCCTTCACTGACCGAGGAGAGAAAAGACGTCGGCTTATGTCATGAGTTGCCACACCTGGTTTTGATAAATGAAGACTAGACTATTTATATACTTAATCATTATTTAAACACAAGGTGTCCAAAAAGTCACTGAAGGGTTGAAAATCTTTATCATTTTACCATTAATGATCAGTTTTTTCTCTATTTCAGATATTTTACAAATAATATTTTGGAAATTTTTTTTATGCATAAGTCTAGCATTGAACAACGTATGCAAGTTGTGAAATTGTTTTACGAAAATCAGGGGTCAATTGTTTTTACTTAAAGAGCTTATCGACGGCATTTTCATGTAAGAGATAGCCCGAGTCACAACACAGTTCGAAACATTGTGCGCCGATTTGAAGACTGAGGAACTGTACTTGATCTTCTGGCAGACCTCGAAACGTCATCACAAATGAAAACAGGGGAAAGAGTCTGAAATAAGGGAGTTAAATCGCAATCCAGAGATTCTGCAATCTGTCATGAATAATGTTTTGAGAAGAGCACAAATATGCGAAGAGCCATATTGGATGCAATAGGGTCTTTGGGTGTTACTAAAAACCACACTAACATCTCATCTGAATTGGGTTTTAAATATTATGTTTTAGTGAAGGAAGAAAATAAAGCCTATTAAACGAAGGAGGGTGGGTAGGTGTTGAGCATATGTTTTAGGTCGTGTTGATGCGATCGACTGGAGAAATCTGGACGAACTCATTGTTTTTATCAGCTTGGTTAATTTGATAGACGTTTTACATTTTTTAGTTTAAAACGATTTTCATTGGTTGCAGAGAATTTGAGTTAACACATTCCTGTGAAAACTTCCCTGCTTTTGGAAGTGAAGAGGAGAGTGAATCCCAATGAAGCAGAGACAGAAAGAGGGTAGCTATTTGAGACATTTGCTTTTTAGCACTTGTTGGGATTGCGTTTCAGCCTCGCTATAAATAACCCCCAAAACTGATTTCTGCTGATTTAAATTTGTAGAGAAAATCTATTGAAAGACTTCATTAGTGATCATAAATATTATTTACCAGCTACAGCGGGATAAAAGCAGAGTTATTTTCCGCAAAGAAACTTGCTTCAAATTATTCCCAACATCTGACAGCTGTCATCACATACGAGAAACACGTTATTAAATATTTAACGCTGTTTATCGATTTGTCTCGAAATACTTGTGCATGCTACCTTCTGTTAGATTTGCCAATAAGTTTGGCGATATTTTACAGATGAAGGTTCTACTGTTAGTGTTTACCAAACACCTTATACAAGAAAGACGTGACACAGGTTCGTTTAATATGGAACACCCAATAACTCTACACATTCAATACCGATACAACGTCTCTCTCCATTGCTTGTGGCACAGTGGGTAGAGACGTTGAATCTCTACAATTCCAGATGAACTTTGGTGTTTTGACTTCTTTACTCCTGACTTCTTTACTCCTAACTTCTTTACTCCTAACTTCCTTTCTCCTGACTTCCTTACTCCTGACTTCCTTACTCCTGACTTCTTTACTCCTAACTTCTTTACTCCTAACTTCCTTTCTCCTGACTTCCTTACTCCTGACTTCTTTACTCCTAGCTTCTTTACTCCTGACTTCTTTACTCCTGAATTCTTTACTCCTGCCCTCCTTTCTCCTGACTTCTTTACTCCTGATTTCCTTACTCCTGACTTCCTTACTCCTTACTATCTAAAGATAGCAGTTTCAATCCTACCAAAAGTTGTCCAGAGGATTAGTTGGCCAAAACGTGGTGAGACGACAACTATAGAAGGCAGTAATTACTGAAGATGCAGTTAGGAGATTCGACATTCCATACCCATCGCCGTTAACCACTTGACAAAGGCCAGAGGAATTATTGGCCGAAACGTCATGAAACAACAACTAGAAGATGGGGATAATAGTCCGCAATAAATAAATGGATAAAAATCTAGTGATTATAAATAAGCCAATACATTGCTTTTTATTTAATCATAATTATTAACAATGAGAGAATTATTCAATGCTGATTAAATTATTTAGCATTTACATTTATATTCTATGGTGTAATCACGTTGACACACTGGTTCCCATTGGATCATTGAAGTTAAGCAACGTTGAACTTGGTCAGTATAAAATGGGTGACCATTCAGAACTTCCAGGTGCTGTATGTGCTCTCCGCTTATCTCGACATTGTTTTCAGTGGTCCTGGACTTCTTGCCACTGGACTCAAACAGTGCCGATTCATGAGAGGTGTGGTTGGTGATTGCGCAACCCTTGCCTCACAATTATACATGCAGCTGCCCCTTACAGGGAGTACTCTTTATCTTTCGAGACTAAACAAAGACATTGATCGAAGCATTTAGATTGCCAAGGCTGCTGCAAAGAAGGTGGGCTCCCTCTAATCTACTAGAAAATCATTCACACAAGAGAGTATCCTATATACTTACAGAGCCACCATTCGCTCATGCATGGAGCATTGATGCCACATCTGGGATAGTGCATCCTAGTCTCTCACTCTTAGAGAGGGTAAAAAAAAGAGTCTCATATCTAATAGGTCCCATACGATCAGCCAAGCTCCAACATCTGTCTCATCGCCAAAATGTTGCATCGCTGGGCCTGCTTTATAAGTACTTTATTTGAATGTGCTCTGATGAACTCATAGCACTTGTACTCCCTTGAAACACAAGCAGAAAAATCCCCTCCTTCACTGTCGAGGTCCCTAGATGCCAGAAGCCTTCTACACTAATAGTTTCTTTCCTTACATTGCTAGGCTTTAGGATTCTCTCTTCTACTTTCTGCTTCTCTGACTGTACTAAGCTGCAGAAATTTAAATGTACTGCAAACAGACATCTCACTGCTCAACTCTCTCACAGTCTCCTTTGAGACATGATCCGGAATAGTAGTTCCTTACGTCTGAGTGGCAATATCTTGTTTGTGGTGAAATAAATATATGCAAATTTTATATTTATTATTATAGAGCCAATTCTCTATGGATTATTATATTGCACCAATATATTATTGTGATTTCAAAAGTTAAAAAAAAAAAACCCATCTAGAATCGAAATCAAAACATCTTGTAACTTTCCAGCCTTATTTATTACCGTCTGACCTAAATCCATACGCGTATAAAAACTTAAAAAAATGACGTTGTTAAAGATATAAATGTATAATTGCACATGCATAGAAATAGCATGTTTAGTCGACTTATGCCTGCTAAGTTCCAATTTTTTTTCAATTTTGACCCCCTTACCAGCTATTTTTATCGGCTTAAAATCAAATCGAATTTGTTCCACAAGTCCAAATCCCCTATATATTAAATTTAAAGTAGTAGACCAGAAATTGACAGAGGAGTTTGGTAGAGACCGTTCCTCACACTGACAGAAAAGGTCACTTATATATATATATATATATATATATATATATGTATAAGGAATGAAAAAATATACCAGCGGTGGTTGACGTTATGTTTAAAGAAAAAATAGAAAAAAAACGAATGAAATTATTAAAAAATCAACGTTTCGTCCTTGTTTCAGAGGACATCTTCAGGATAATTGAAATAAAAATGTGATAAAAGAAAAAGTCATAGATCGTGCGAAAAAAGACAGTTTTTTTTAAAATCCAACCCATGTCGGGAAAGGACGAATATGTGTGCATACGCATGACTTTTTCTTTTATCAATTATCCTGAAGATGTCCTCTGAAACAAGGACGAAACGTTGATTTTTTAATAATTTCATTCGGTTTTTTCTATTTTTTCTTTAAACATATATATATATATATACAAGTTTTCAAATTTACCAACTCAGTGGTTTTCAAAATAGTGGAAATTTGACAGAATTTAACTTTAAGTTAGATTAAATTATTATTTTTTTTTTTCATTTAATTCATTTCATTGTTAGCGTTAGAAATGACTCAAATTTTAAATAAGGGTACATAAAATAAAACTAAGGAGCCTCCCAGAATGCTACTGAAGCCATTTCTCCCAAGAGTCCTGTTTCCTCTATTTTGGTAGGTAGTCCTGGTGTAACATAGCACAGACAACTATACGCAAATATCAAGCCATGAGTGAAATGACGTCACAGTAAGGATAAAGAAGACTATTAAAAGGTGAGAGCATTTTCGAGAAGACGATCACGCGTGACCCTATGGTCGCCCAATTTACTATCTCAGTCGACAGTGACTAAATGTAACTTCCTCATGTGGCAGAACCCCGTTGATCGATTTGGTTGGTCTTCAATTTGCGGCCAGGTGTTTGTCGGTGCTTCTTGTGTCAGGGTTGATATGTCGTCACCTCGCTGGTCTGTCGAAAGCTAGAAGAAAAATAATTCCATGCACAAAAAACAAAAAAACAAACGACTCAGCTCTTCTATTCTACTGATTAATTTTCAGAACAAAATGATATACAAATATATAATTATATACAATTGTCTTTATAATTCAGTGTTCACTGAGTCTATAAATAGATTTTACTTCTCTCTTCGATATAGTGGTGAGGTTGGTGCAGGACGAGAGGGGGGGGCAACTCTCTACAAGTTGTTTGATCTCAAACTTTCAAGCTGAACTGTCATTTTTTGACTGTGCGCTCCATTGATATATTCAGGGAAGGGGTGAGCCGATGTAGTTCCCTGGACCAATCATACCCAACAACGTAACCCCAGGGGAATTTGCCCTTCCTACGAGAGCACCTGTAGATCTGGAACGTTTTTTATGGCCCCATAGGGTTATGCCCGTGATCCCTAGGTCGACGCACTGCACTTGAATCATAAACATCACCTCTCCAGAACTTTGAGTCATTAAAAATTGACATTGTTTGTCGATTTTCATAAAAAATGAAATCACAATCCTAATCTTCCTCTCAGCAGGGTTTTTGCTGTTACCCGGGCACAACAATGATAATTAAAGAATAAAAAAAATCATATCTGCTCAGCCTTCTCGAGTGTTTCAGGAGTTTCAGCCCCCCCCACCCCCCACCCTCCAGTAGGGAAGCCTAACTGCTTCCTGGGACAGTCACATCATACACATTAGAGTCGTGGATAATGACGTCACAGTAAGGAAAAAAGAGTATTAAAAGGAGAGAGCATTTTCAAGAAGACGATCACGTTAGAGTTGTGGATAATGTTTGAGAGCCCTTTTGAGAAGACGATCATTTGGTAACAAGAGAATGAGGAAATAAATGTACAAGAACAAAAAAAAACAAGTTGCAGTTCTTTTCTATTCTTTGTTTGCTTTGCGACTGAGGCTAAAACCTGTTGGTTCCCAGACAACATTACACTGGTTCTGCGAGTATGTGTTATTGGATATATATAACCACAGAGTTTAAAGAATTCTTTTAAAAGTTCAGTTGAAAATTCCTGGAAGATTTCTGACTATCACACAATTCACGTAAACATTAACCATTCTTGATGAAAGAACTATTTCCCAGCTATCCTCTATTGGTTAGCTGGTTCTAAACTTAATAAAATCGTTTATAGTTTGAATTATTAATAGAATTGATTTGGATTTTATATTAAGGCAAAATCTGATTTGATGGCGTCTGTTAAATCACAAACCTTTGTAAGGTCAGTCTGTGAATCTGAACTCAAATTCTATTTGCAGTTTTGAAAGATTGCAGAAGAGGTGCATACAGGAGCAGGCAGCTAGGTATGCTTATGAAATTTCGTTCGCGTCTGGTATAAAGTTGAAACTCAACACAAATAGACATTGTGCTTCAGCATTTAATAACCCTAATAATGATTGACTAGCAGGATCTGTGGAAATTCCACAGGGGACTCCTTAATATATTGATGTTGGCATTTTGTAGATCCTCAGTGTAAATGGAGACACTCTGATATTATTGTAGCCTTTTTGTTAAAACTGCAAAAGTATTTATCTAAGCTAGCTCGAACGCCCAGTGTTACAATATTTTTGGATTATCATGGGGGTATGATACCGCATAATCAGAAGATTCTATTTATAAACGATGCTGCTAGGAACTAACGAATCGAATTAATTCATGTTTTGCTACCAACCATATATATATATATATATATATATATATATATATATATATATATATATATATATATATATATATATATATATATATATATATATATATAACTCGAGTTCGTTCAGCTATAATCGAAACCGAAACCAAATGAATAATTCTTGTTAAAATTATTTATAACAAGAAATAGAAGAACATAGCAATTAAACGACCTGGATATAAGCGTAACTGACAAAAGAACACACACGCCATCGTATTAATGTATAGATATTCCATATGACTTTTTTGTGAGCCAATTTTTTGTGTAACCAATTGCGTCCCTATTGGACTCTTCATGGGCTTACATTTAACTAGACTGTTTGGAGTCCAGGTGTTTGAACGCTGGTGATAGGGTTTCTTTCATATTGTGTTTGTCTCGAAGTAATTCTACTTTCTTTTCCCTTTTTACTATTAGTATTAATTTCTTACATCAAGTGGCTTCATGCCTTGTCAGGAGCAAATTCCATTAATAAAAAAGTAACATACAAATTTAAACAAAATTTTGGTGCCAAGAAAGAATTAAGGAAATGTTTAAAATAATAAGATAATAATTGAGGATCCATGATTAGCTTAATGGATACTGCCACATACTATGGAATTAGCTAATCAATAGGGCAAGGACAACAGCATATTCTTTTCATTGTTTTGACTCTCGAGTGTGTATCCGTTTATATCTTAAATGCTTTTATATAAAATGATGTGATTCTCAGTTGATTATGTGTGTCTAACTTTGTCGGATATATACTCGAGAGTTATGACAATGAAAAGAATATGTTGTTGTCATAGCTCTACTAATCAAGATACACGCTAATATCAGGTAGAGAAATATGACCCCCCCCCCAGTTTTAAATAACTAATTCAACTAATTGTGTACAATGTCTCATCTGCTTTTATCTGCCAATGCCTCAACCTAAAGTCCCTGCTGTCCATCTTGTTGCAGCCATGTCTTTGATGGTTCCAGCATGCAGTTTGTTGCTTAGAAGGGGAATTAATTCACAGCATAATCTTCCCTACCTCTCTACCTCTGTGGCACAAGCATATCGATGTATGGTTGGGGCAAAACACAATAATCATCTAGGCACACTGAGCTCACAAATACACGAGTGGTCAGTCTTGAACGATGGGATCACAGTCGGTTAACCATTTCTTGCAACTGGATCATCATGTACAGGCTGCTATAGTTTGGAACGTGGTGCCGACCAATAAAGAAGCTTATTTAAACCGAACAGAGTGAACTTCATTGCAACAACAGCAACAGGAAATTCAAGACAGTCAAATGGTTAACAACATGGACTAACAACCTGGGTGTGCTAAGTTCGAATCTAATTTGTTCCATAAAAGCACTTTCACTTAGGGATGCTGGCAACCTTCATGTGATTCTTCCCGTCAGTATCTAATGTCTTTCTTGAAAGAATTCTAACTAGAAAGATATCGGCCAGCAATAATCATCTGATTCATACGAAATGAATGAATAATGCCAAACAACAACAGCAAGAATGATATACAATTAATTCTTCATGATAGCTATTGTGTTTCAATTTAAATGATCCATAAGGTGTTGATGTGCCGTACAACAGACGAAAAAAAACGAAAATAATTTTTTTGTTCCCCTGACAAAAGGAGGTAGACCTGTAAAGTCACCGTTGTCTGTTCGTCCATTTGTCTGTTCGTATTTTTCTCAATAACTACGCTTTGGAATTTTTTGAAAGTTTGCACAAACATTAAACATAATATGAATAAAAAAGTAACAGAACGGATTTTCCGGGAAAACTCCAGTTGTCCCCTAGGGGT
The DNA here is from genome assembly GCF_053919585.1 of Euprymna scolopes. Taxonomy (NCBI): domain Eukaryota; kingdom Metazoa; phylum Mollusca; class Cephalopoda; order Sepiida; family Sepiolidae; genus Euprymna; species Euprymna scolopes. Next base: position 117,025,738 of record NC_136487.1, read on the forward strand.
GCCTTTTAGGTTAAAATGGCTAAAATTGACACTTTTGTGATTATTAAAAAAAAAATTGATTCATTGGATTTTTATAAAACTTTCTGAAAAGTTGTAACTAACTAATTTCTATATAATTTTGTTTGTCTATACTTCGCGATAACTCTTGGATGTGCCCCATGGTTTAATAAAAACATGACTTTGGGGGCGAAATGGGGGGGGGGCTGAACTTAGTCATTTTTTTTGTATCCCTCGTTCACTGTGCACTCACGGTGGACCATGCATGCTTCACTTGTTTTATTGCGAATTCGATATATCTGTTAGAAAAAACAAAAAAACAAAAACATTTTTCTCATAAAGACATAGTTGGGATTCTATGTAAGCTATGACCCATCCCCACCTTCATCCAGAAATGAGCCACCTTAATAAGATCTATATTTGAAGCTACATATACGACATAATGGATCACGTGATGTTAATAACCAAATTGCACTAAGTGCTTTTGAGTTGATTTAAATTTAGGTGTTTGCATTCTACACAGATATTTTCTGACAGTTGTTTTAACAGTTACGAGAACTGATGCCTCTAGACTCATTAAAATGGCAACATTTTTATAAAATATATAAATAAAGAATTAAACTTTCAGTCAGAATGGGGGTCAGACATTAATACTCACTGTGTGGCATATCATTATCATCTACTTTTCCGATATAGCATTAAAAATCTCAATTTTTAACATGGTGTCAGAAATGTACTATAAATAGACTATACCCCCCCCGCGCTTTTAATGGGCAAAAGTTATAGCCTATTGCTTTAGAATGAGTGCTTTACGCTAAATTGATGGTTGAATATGGTTAAATCTGTGCTCATTTTTTTTGTATTAAATACTAATCCTTGTTAATCCTTAACTGTGCATCAAACAGATACCATAATACTTAGTTTGCTGCACCTTATCATAGCAAACGTCCATACAAAATTTCAGCTAGATCAGCCCAGTGTTTTTTTTAGAAAATGCAGAACGGACAGACAGACAAACAGACTAAGAGAAATATAATATAGATTAATATATATTATTTGGATTATTCAAACTACTATTCTCATCTTGAGCGTTATTCTCACAACGTTTTGGCCAATGTAACCTCTTACCTTCTTCAGGTGTATTTTTTTCAAACTCGGGAATTTTTCTGTTGAACTCTGGAATCTGTACAGAATTTCGAACGAGACAGTTTTATTTAATCCATAGGGATAGCATGCTCTCGTTCCATCAGCCATGATTGGGTAGAAGTCTTAAACAATTTGCAGTTACATTCTCAGTATAGCTCGAATGCTAACACTATGGATTAAAAAAAGTGTTCCATTCAAAATTCCATACATATTCCCGAGTTCGACAGAAAGATTTTTGAGTTTGTACACGATACACCTGAAGAGGGTCGGAGGTTACAACATGCGAAACGTTGTTCAAATAACACTCAAGATGAGAATAGTAGTCCAAATAATCTAAATTATCAATACTTATCTAAAAAAATTCAGAAACGAAATAAATTACTTTTCATCAGATGTACCAGGTTAGAACAAAAGTCTTGTCCACTTTTTTTAAATCTAGATTTCTAGTTAGATTTAAAAAAAAAGTCTATTGTCTTCATCATATTTGAAACTAGCTGTCTCGACCTGGCGCTACCCCGTAGTGTATTTAAATTTAATTTCTTTTTTTTTTTTGTTTGTTAACAATGTCATTTTCGTTCTTTCAAATAATATTTTTTGTTTCAATAAAAAACAAATAACGCTGTATGGACGAATACAGATTGACTCGATCCAGACAAAGTATTTTCTAGGATGAAACAAATCAAATTGCATTTTTTTTTTCATAACAACATACTGCAACTATTCACAATAAAAACTGATCAATCGGAATCGGATATTAATTTTGTAGGAAGAAAGTAATTGTAACGTTTACATTTTTTTTTAATGGTGTTGTTACATTTTAACAGACCCAACATGTTGTAGACTCCATCGCAAGGAAACAGAAGAAAGAGGAAAGAAATTGAACTCATTTTCTTTTTTAACAAAAGTCTTTATATCTGGTATTTCCAATAACATATTTTTTTTTCTAAATATTTAAACAGTTCATTTCTCCTTCTCTGGCTGTGTGTGACTTTTTGTCTCTACTGTGATGCACCTCCGTGTCTTGACTATGTTATTTTCTCGTCACGACTTGAACACGTCTCAAATACGTGAAATGTACTGAACATGTAGGGACGTCACATCGCACAGCTGGCTTCGTCATATGCATATGGCTGTTGCTGCTGCTAACTCAAAGATGACAAAGCAATGATAAAAAGACCGACTTTACTTTATGTATTAGATATGAATTTTTTTTTCTTTTCAACATTATAAAACTTGATCTATTTTTATAACAGCATGAGTTGATATCAAGCCGTTCAAAACTGAATTTTCAAACACAATATCGGTAAAGTAAAGAATTTGACTGTCAATTTTCTTTGAATTAAACCTGTTCCATTGGCGCCATGTTCACTCCAAGCAGCAAACACATTCATCATGTTATTCTTTAAGGATTTCAAAAACAAAACAATGCAAATACAGAGGCGATGCCATTCGAAAATATAGTGACAGTTAGTGGTAGGACGATTCCAATATTTTTCCAATTCCAGTACAATTATCGATTCGGTTTTAAATTCTTGATTCTGATACACATTTCGATTCTGATTCTTTGAAAATTTCTGAATATTTAGTTATAGAGTTGTTTTTTTTATTTTCTATTTTCGAATTATCATAAAAACCAATGTAATGCGCGCATATATTTTCTCAACCATAAAAATACACATTGTGGGAGTTGAGCTATAAATTTTTAGTTTTACTGGTTGTTTAATATAATAAAAAATTATTATTTTATCATTAGTACCAGTAAAGGAAAATTGAGTTTTAAACTAAATAAAAAAGATAAATAAATAAATAAAAGAATCGTCTTTGACATTGGAAAATAAGCAGAATTTTTCCAGTTCTGATACCAATCCAGATACCTCAAAAAGTTGCTACCTTTTCGATCAATCCCGGTTAATCGTCCCATCATTAGTGATAGTAACTGAAAGCATTATTGGTATTTCTTCATTATTAGATCGAAATTCTAAAATCGAAATATTGAATTTCAAATAAAACCAATGGTATCTACTAGTGATGGAATGATTCCAATATTTTTCCCGATTCCGATACAATTACCAATTCCATGCTAAATTCCCGCTTCTGATACAATTACCGATTCTGATTCTTTATAAATCTCTAATTATTTAACTATAACATTGTTATTTTCCCCGATTTTCGTAAAAACATATGTTAAATATGCAGATATTTTCCTAAGCGTCAAAATACACTTGTGGAGGATGATCTATCGATTTGAACTTTACTAGTAATTTAAAATCAAGAAATATTTATTATTTTATCATTATTACCAGGAATGGAAGATTTTGGTTTAAACAAAATCCAATAAAAAAAGACAAAAGAATCATTTTAGCATCAGAAAATAGGCATCCATTTTTCTGATTCCAATACCCCCAAATCTTCCAATTCCCGATTCCGATTAATTGTCCCAATACTAGTATCTACTTAATTGTCATGTAATGAAAATATCTAAAAATTATGAAAAACGATAAGACAGAAAATTAATTATTAATGAAAACAGTTTTCCAAGACAATAAGCTAAAATTGAGTTTTGTTTAAGAAAGAAACTGAAGAGGTTCACTTGTAACAAGGAAGGTAATAATTTTATGAAAACTTTGAAAAATTTAGCAAAATTCATGTTTTGCTAATTGTCTTCAAAAACTGTTTTCAGTAATTATCAATTTTCTATCTTATCGTTTTTCGTAATTTTTTGGATATGTTCATAACTGCGACATGCCAATTAAGTAGGCAACATTGGTTTTGCTTGAAATTCAATATTTCAATTTTCGAATTTCACTCTACAGGGTGTAACGATAAAATTGCCGCCCTAGAAAAGACAACAAGATTCCATTTCCGTTTGATGAAAACTGTTTTTCATTTTGTTGTAGACCATCTACTAGTTGGCCAGTTGTGTACAAATCCCAACTATCATGTCTGAAAGTGACACAATGTTCAATGAGCGAGATAGGAGATGCACTGCTGTACAACTCATGCTCTCTACCAATCCAAATCATGACAACAGGACCATTGCCAGCACCCTTAAAATGCATTGCTGGATTGCCATGAATAGCAGGGACATGCTCAGATGGATGAAAACAAAGTTTCTGGCCACGGTTATGGTCTTTGGTGTGGTTTCAAGTGAGGGGCACATCATACCACCTCACATCTTCGAAATCGGCTTGAAAATCAATACCAAAGTGTACCTGAATGTGCTGAAGAGTGTGGGGATCCTCTAATGCAATCAGGTGACCCTTCTCTTACTCCCTCCTCCCCCGGTCTGAACCTGCTGAACTACTTCATTTGGTCATATGTCAAGAAAATCACCAACATGACCTCCCACAATACCAAAGCCAGCCTGATTGCCACCATCTGCCGGGTATTTGATGAGCTCTTGCTGGTGCTTGTGGAAAAGACATGCTCCCAATTCTGAACCTGTGTTGAGGCGGTGATTGAGGCTGAAGGCGGCTACATTGAATAGATATCAGTTATACTACATAATCAAGTTACCCGAATTCAATAAAAGTTTTAAAATAAAGCTGTAGTGTTGTTTTCTTTCGAACAACAAATTTATCGTTGCACCGTGTGATAACAAAGAGGCACCACATGATTTTTATGATTCAGACAATAAGAGTACAATCTGCGCGATGAATCAAGAGAAAGGTATCGAAAAGGGTTGCATTCTGAAACACTGGAAGTCACTGTTTTTATCTTGACACAATATGGCGTCATTTTTCATTTTCCTGTCTTTACTTTCATCTACACGGTGTGTAAGTCTTTTAGTCATCTAACTTTTGAACTTCCCAAACGACCTTTTGTCCTTTTTCTGCTATGACACAATGCAATATCGACTTTCAAATCTAGTAGAATCTTCTCTACAGTCCATTCCTACAGCAAAAACGTTGCTATTCCTTCTCTTCTTTATTGTTATTTCTCGTGCCTTCAACATTTGGTCTCTGCCCCCCCCCCGTAAACCATTCAGAGCAAGAACTTGTCAGCAACAACTTTCCTTTTTTTTAAAAACAAACTAAAGTTACATAAACAGAGTGTCATTCTTAGAACTTCCCATCTGTGAAACACAATACTATGGGATTGCTTCCCTACTTACTTTAATATAGTCGTTTCCAATTCCAATGTCAACAAATATTTGTTGAGCTATCTGTTAGACAAAATCAAATGCTGCCTATTCGTCCAATCATTTCCAATTGTAGTATTATTCATTATCCAACTAACAAGCTCATTAGTTTTTATTCTCAAGTGGCTTTTGACCTTAGTAAATGGGGACTCATTAGGTTTAAAAGGATTGGTAAATTGTCAAGGTTTTTAATATAATCTCTCATTCTTCACCATCTGTTCCTAGTCACACAAAAGACGAAAGTTTCCAAGAGAAATTATGTATCAACCACCATATTGTCTGAAACTTTGATCAACAGATTACCATTTCTTTAGACATTCTGTTCTTTCTGTTTTGTTTTTTTCTCTTTTGGTGTCATCAGATTAGGCTGCCTAAAGATATTGACTTCCTGATCTAAAATACATCAAACGTTGATGTTTTTTCCTTCCTTTTCGCAGAACTCAACCATGTTCTGCAAAGTCAAAAATAGCCGAGCCTTAATAAGCAATGACCTATGAGTAAAAAAAAAAAAAAAAAAAATAAGCAAATAATCCATTTTGGAGACCACCATTTCCCATCCACTCCAACATTTTAGCCTGATGCTTCCAGACAAGGCTGCCTGAAAATATTGACTTCCTGACCTAAAATGCACCAAACATTGATGTGTTTCTTTTTTCCCTTTCCCCTTGTAAAACTCAATCATGTTCTGCAAAGTCAAAAACAAAAACAACAATTTCCCTATACAAAACAACCAAACCAAACTGTATGAATAAATATTTGAAGATATAAATAACTGTAAGCATAAAAAAACTTTAATCAAAATTAATGGGTTTGGCATTAAATAACCAGATAAAGGTTAATATACTGTAAAACAAAGCAAATAAACTAATATTTTAGCTGATCCAAGATTAAATAGCTCCATTATTATTCTTTTTTTTTTTTTTTTGGTCAAAATCCGGGATTAATACTGGATTCTTGTTGTGCGTGCGTGCGTAAGCGCATGTGTTCACTTTGTGGTATTTCATGGTATACACCATCTCTCTACCTGTTACGACACACCGCATTAGCTACGAAGCATTCGGTAAAAACAATGCTAAAATCTGTCAGTAAAAAAAAAAAAAAAAAAAAAAAAAAAGCACAAGTCGACCATTTGGCAGACTAAAAGGAAAAACACATCTGTAAATTGTTACGTTTGGTATTCGTTGTGTTTGGGGAATTCAGTTTAACATGGCGTTATTGTATGTCTTCTTTTTTTCTTTTTCCTTTTTTTTTTTTTCCTTTTACTCCCATTTCTTCACGATTTACTGAGCTCACCATTAGATCATCCTGGCGACAGGTTATAAAGAAATTATAAAAACGCAATCAATCTTAGCAAAGCTTTCCACTCTGTACCGAAACTTGTTGCAGCTGCCAAGAGTTATTTCAGTTTTCTAAAGAAACGAACTTATTTATTTATTTATCTATTTATCTATCAATGCATCTGTGTATAATGGACATCTTGATGGAAAATATATAAGGCAGGATGGAGGGAAGCACAATTGTTGGTATCCATCTCTCTCAGGAGATAATGGAGTTCTATGACTCAGATTAGTTTATTGCCAAATTGCAGTCTCTTTTGTGACTGTGCAAGCCTATCCTGACTCGACAGGCGCTGTTGCAAGTTGTCACAGATGTAAGTGGTGTCTGGTTATGAGAGTTATGTCGCAGCCCTCCTGTCGTTTGTGCTCTTTTCTCTCTCTCCTCTGCTCGTCTCTCGTCTCCTCGTTCCTCTTTGAGCATTCCTTTACAGCTCTTCTCTAGCAGCTGAGATCTTCAGCCATGGCCTCCCAGTCTGTTGAGTTGATACTATTTACCCTCATGTCTCGCTTGCAGACATCCTTGTAGCGCAGAAATGATCTTTCTGCTGACTTGGAGCCGGTTTCCAACTTGCCATAAAAAATATCCTTTGGGATCCTTCAAGCGTTCATTTTGCCTGGCATGGCTAAATCATCAGGGTCGCCATTGGGTGAGCAGAGCGAACATGCTCAGAATCTAACAAAATACCAGTTCAACATTAACAACAACAAAAAAAAAAAATTAGTGGTTATTTAAAAAAAGAAAAATTCAAACAATATTTATTTACAAAAAAAACATTTTTTTATTTATATTTTTAGATATTTAAAAAAAAACATTCTGAATTGAAATGGGATTATAAAAATGTATGTATTGTTATTGATAGTAATTTGAACGGGTTCAACTGACTTCCTGTAAATGGGGGAAGTTTCTAGGGAACATCAAATTTAACGTTTCCAGTCACATGTGTATCTCGTTTAGACAAGATAATTTTCATGATAATAGTTTTTTTACAGGAAAATGTCACCGTCCTCTCATATAAAGTATCTCATATCTAGGACTAGGACAACAGCATATTCTTTTCATTGTTTTGACTCTCAAGTATATATCCGTTGATATTTTATATGTTTTTATATAAAGTGATGTGGTTCTCATTGATTAACCGTGTCTTACTGCGTCGGATATATACTCGAGAGTCAAAACAATGATAAGAATATTCTGTTGTCATAGCTCTACACATATCACCAAATGGTTACCTATCTAGTATTGACCAGGCTCAGCGTCGCTTAACTTTGATGGTCACTCATCTGATATTGAAGAGGTTTTGTCTAAGGAAGTTGCGTTCAGAATTTAATTGAACATTATGCAGCAGAAATTACTTCATTTCCTTTATGCGTCCATGTTTCTACACAACTAATTTTTTTCTTTTTACTCTTTTTTTCACACCAAACAAGACATATTGCAACTTGGAATGTAAGCGGCAACTATTTGGGATCGTGTCTAACAGGAGACTGTGGGGATTAAAGTAGCGAGATGTCTGTTAACATTACATTTAACTTTCTGAGTGTGAGTACAGTCAGCGAACCAGGAAACAGAGAGGGAATTTCAAAGTCTAGCAGTCCGATGGAAGTAACTAAGAGAGTTAAAGGCTTTCCAGCATTTAGGACCTCAACAGTGAAGGGGTGAGATTTTGCTGCTTGTCTGGTTAGTCTGGAGTATGTATGTAATTGTTTGTATTATTTGGATTATTTGAACCAAGGTTCTCATCTTGGTTATTATTCTTACAGCATCTCTGCCTGCATAATGTCTGACCTTCTTCAAATGCATCTTTTTGAACATGAGAATCTTTATGGTAAACTTGGGAATCCGTATGGAATTTTATACTGAATCCTTCATTTAGATGCTCGAGATGAGATCTCAAAGTATTTTTAAACAAAACTTTAGGTACTTATCCAGTTTACAGTCCAATCCCCAACAATTTCATGTTGGCATCTTCCTACAGGTTACATAAGCAGCCTAAAATGCCGAAGCGATTATCTAATCAGCTGTCAGAAGACGACAAGTTTCAGTGAAAGCATGAAATTCATTAAATCAAGAAAATGATTTTAAAATCAAAATAACTTTCACCACGCTAGGTCAACGTGAAACACCCCCATTCCTCATGTTAAGAATGGCTTTCTAAATAGAAAGCCGTTCTTAACGTGGGTAATGGTGGGGGGATACAGTGCTTTGAATTAATCGTCTGGCAGTTTTCGCTTCCAGCATCTTCCACCTGCTTACATAACCTGCCTGAAGATGCTGATGCGAAGTTGCTGGAGATTGGGTCATAAATTGGATAAGTCTTGCTAGTCTCTCTTTGGCTTTCAGAGAAATCTACAGCCTTTAACTGATAGAGTTCCTTCCAAATGGAGTGTTGAGCATGTTTTCGATGCAAGCTAGTTAGAATTAATTTCCACTTGGACCGACACACAACAATCATAGCAGATGACATCATATATAACATCATATCAGATAAAGTCATACATACGGTCATGTTAGAGACGTCATACATGACGTCATAGCAAAGTTTAAAGAGTGGGCAAAAGGTTCCTGGCAACGATGGATACATACACCTAGTATATATATATATATATATATATATATATATATATATATATGCATATATAAAAGTGAAAGTGTGTGTGTGTGTGTGTGTGTGTGTGTGTGTGTGTGTGTGTGTGTGTGTGTGTGTGTGTGTACATTTCCCGAAGCAATAACTCTGTCAAATTTTAGAGTACAGACTCGAAATTTGATATACAGGGTACTGAGATTTGGGAAAATCGATAGGATCAGTTTTTGGCCAGAAATTTGGCGATTAAGGAGTCAAAGTTCAACGATTTGACCTTTGAGAACTCTACCAAACTCCTCCGACAGTTTTTGGTCTACACACTTGAAATTTTAGATATAGGCTCCTTGGACATGGATCTAACTTAATAACTTGATTTGAGCCAAAAACAATAAATTTTAAGAGGTCATAATAGAGATCAAAGTTAAAATAAATTGACCGCTTTTTCTTTTTTTTTTTGCTCAACATACATCTCCAAATACCCGAGCAACGCCGGGCACCTATGCTAATATATATATATATATATATATATATATATATATATATATATATATATATATATATATATATTGAGAAAACTTAAAAAAATAATAAAATATAATTCTTATTATTTTTATGCAATAAACAAGTCCGTTTATTGTTTCTCTGAATTAGAATTTAAAAATAATCGCTTAAATAATTACATATTCCGTGCACAAGTTGAACAAGAAATTTATTTTAAAAGACAAAAAAATAAATAAGACAAAAATAAGACAATGCATACAAGACCATATGCAATTAAAAAAAACATTTTAACATAAAAAAAAGAAACTACTCACAGTTTGAGTTTTTTACAAGAAAAAAAAACAGTTCTGGATCAATGCAGCGAACGTTTGTGCATTTTATTTGCTTTGTTCTTTTCTTTTCTTTTTTGAGAAGCAGACGACATTTTCTTTAGCATAAAGATCTTTTTGGGCTTTAAAACAAAACTTTACAATAAACAATTTCTTTTCTATAAGGGTTCTTTTTTCTTTTCTTCTTGAAATTTGGCAGAAAGTCTATTGAAAATAGTTCTTTTGGGTTCTTCTTTCTCAAATCTTGCGCCAGACTGAGGAAATTTAATGAAAAAATAATTCAGGGGCGCTCTTTTCTTGGGAAAAATTTGTTAAGAATCTGGAAGGGAAAAATTCTGAAAAACAAAGCCTAAATAACTAAATATAGATTTTAATAATTTTTTCTTTGAATTTATATTATGAATTAATATTCATTTGAGCTCTAGAAACCCCTTCGTTAACTTTCTTTTTAGAGAATACTCTGAAACGATCTTGTTTCATTCTCTTAAAATTCTTTTTTGTTATTATTTTTTATCTTTACAATAAATAATTAATATTCTTTTTATCAATTGAGTCACACAGACTACAAAATTTCGGATTTATATCCAAAAGATAAATAGTTCCCTCTGGGAACATTCGTTCAAAGTTTACGGAAAATGTTTTTAATATTCTGAATCTCTTCCAAAATATTTTAAAACAACTATTGCAATATTGCAATTCTTCTTAATATTTTGATTCTGTCAAAATATATAATTCTTTACCCAGATCAATTTCCCGGTAGAAGTGTTTTTCTTTACGAAAGAATATCAAAACCCAAATGAATCAATTTTGAGATCAATCGTCTCAACTTGTTACAACATTTTTATAAAGATTTTAACGAAGAAATATTTTAAAAAGGAGTAGTAATGCTTCTTTGTAAAATAGAAAATGGCCGAACTAAACAGTTGTGAAATATTTTCCAATCTGATTATATTTTTTAATTTTACTAAGCAAAAAAACTTCATAAATTTTATTTTTATCGCGGACTATTATCCTCAACTTATTTCAGTTGTTTCCCGACGTTTCGGCCAACTATTCCTCTGGCATTCGTCAGGTGGTAACCGTGATGGATAGGAACTCTGAATCTCCTGACCACATTCACTGCAATTACTGCCTTCCATAGTTGTTGTCGTCTCACCACGTTTTTGGCCAAGTAAGCCTCTGGCCGACTTTGGGTAGGATTGAAACCACTATATTCAGGCAATTCTCACCTGGAACCATAGAGATTCAACGTCTCTATCAACTGCACCATGGACCCCGAAAGGCTATCAAGGTTGAATTTTTTTGATCTTATAAATTCATGTATATTCATTATCTGATCTTCCATGGTCGAGTCCATACCGAATGGTATATATATATTATTTTAATTGGAATTCATTATTGAGATGAGTATTATTTATATCAATTTATTTATTTATTGCAAACTGTTATCCTATCTTATTTTAATTGTTTCACAACGTTTTGGCCAACTATTCCTCTGGCTTTCGTCAGGTGGTAACCACGATTGATAGGAACTCTGAATCTCCTGACCGCATTCACTGCAATTACTGCCTTACTGAAACAACTAAAATAAGATGAGGATAATAGTCCGCAATAAAAATAAAAATAATAAACAATACTCATCTCAATAATAAATTCCAATTAAATAATATAAGAAAACTTCGGTCTTCTTGTTTATATCACGTGACCCAAAACAGCCAATGAGAAGGCCCCAAAAGATCGTCTGCCGTATTCAAATAAACCACCCAAAATTCTCGAAAAAATCTTAAATCTGCTTAAAAATAAAATTTACAAACTTTTACAAACGCCAACAAAACCCATCATAGTTATTTTTGCATTCATTCGAACTGACCCCTTTTTGCTGGCCCCTTCTGTTTTAAATGAGATACTCTATTTCAAATAAATTCTGATTTTATCAAACTATTCAAGTATTACCATAAAACCAGCAAAGTTCGCTTACTGCAAACATTAATCAAATTGACCTTTCGAGGGCATTCTAAATGCAACAAGCTACTGTTTATTTTTTATTGAAAATAAATTCTAAAACTATATATATATATTAGTGATGGGACCATTCCAATATTTATCGCAATCAATTACGATACAATTACCAATTTCAATACAATTACTGAATCCGATTCCAATTCTTTATAAATCTATAAATTTTTAACTAAAAAGTTATTATTTTTTCTTGATTACCATAAAAACACATGTTAAATGTGCAGATATTTTCTGAAATGTAAAAAGTACATTTTTGGAGATGATCTATGGATTTAACTTTAAAATCAATAAGTATTTATTATTTTATTATTACTTACAGCAGTTTAAGATTTTGTTTTAAACAAAATAAAATTAAAACAAAGGTAAGTAAGTGAATTATTTGCATCGAAAAATAGGCACAACTTTTTCTGATTCCGATGCCCAAAAAAGTTCCATCTTTTTCAATTTCCAATTCCGATTAATCGTCCCAACACTAATATATATATATATATATACTAGCATTTCAGCCCGGCGTTGCCCGGGTGTTTGAAGGTGTATGTTGAGCAAAAAAAAAAACAAAAAAAAAACGGTCAATTTTTTTAACTTTGACCCCTATTATGATCTCTTAACATTTACTGTTTGGGGCTGAAATCAAGTTATTAAGTTAGATCCATGTCCAAGGAACCGATATCTAAAATTTCAAGTGTGTAGACCCAAAATTAGCGGAGGAGTTTGGTAGAGTTCTCAAAGGTCAAATCGTTGAACTTTGACCCCTTAACATTAAAATTTCTGGATAACAAAGATTTTTCCAAATCTCAGTACCCTGTTATCAAATTTCGAGTCTGTAGACTTCAAATTGACAAGAGTTATTGCGTAGGGAAATGTACACAGACACAGCTACAGACACACAGACTCGTTTACTTTTATTCACAACTAGCTGGGTGCCCGGCGTTGCCCGGCGTTGCCCGGGTGTTTGGAGGTGTATGTTGAGCAAAAAAAAAAACGGTCTATTTTTTTAAACTTTCACCCCTATTATGAACCCTTAAAATGTATTGTTTTGGGCTCAAATCAAGTTATTAAGTTAGATCCATGTCCAAAGAACCTATATCTAAAATTTCAAGTGTTAAGACCCAAAATTGGCGGAGGAGTTTGGTAGAGTTCTCAAAGGTCAAATCGTTGAACTTTGACTCCTTAACAGCCAAATTTCTGGCCGAAAACAGATTACATAGATTTTCCGAAATCTCAGTACCCTGTATATCAAATTTCAAGTCTGTAGACTAAAAATTGACAGAGTTATTGCGTAGGGAAATGTACACACACACACACACAGACAGACACACAGACACACACAGACACGTTCACTTTTATAGATATATTTAGCATGGGTGTCCGGCGTTGCCCGGGTGTTTGGAGGTGTATGCTGAGCAAAAAAAAAAAAAAAGATCAATTTTTTTAACTTTGACCCCTATTATGACCCCTTAACATTTATTGTTTGGGGTTCAAATCAAGTTATTAAGTTAGATCCATGTCCAAGGAGCCTATATCTAAAATTTCAAGTGTGTAGACCCAAAATTGTCGGAGGAGTTTGGTAGAGTTCTCAAAGGTCAAATCGGTGAACTTTGACTCCTTAATCGCCAAATTTCTGGCCGAAAACCGATGCCAAAGATTTTCCCAAATCTCAGTACCCTGTATATTAAATTTCGAGTCTGTAGACTTCAAATTGACAGAGTTATTTCGTAGGGAAATGTATACAGACACACACACATACACACATACACAGACAGACAGATACGTTCACTTTTATAGATATATAGATTTTTTAATAGAATTATTTAATACGGATCTTCAGCTGACTTTGATTGAATTTTTGACCATCTTCACAATGACAGGCAAGGTGTGATTATTGATAAGGCATGAAAGTTGTCATCCTGATGATATGACCGAGTCAGCGCAGTTAGCATCTCGTGACAGTAGCTTCCACTTACTCCCTCTTCCACACACGTACATATAGTTAATCTCTCTCTCTCTCCCTCTCTCTTTCTTTCTCTCAGACACATAATTAATCATCCTATATTAAATCATTTATAATATCAGTTGTATTATTTGGATTCTTCAGACTACTGTTCTTATCTTGATAAACGTAATATCACATCGGTACAGCTCCAAATGGAATTATCTCAAGACACTATACCAAAAACTGTCAAGAATGACTAACCACCTCACTATCCTATGATCTTAAGTTATTAAGCTTAACCTTGAAATTACCAGTCAGTTCCAGAACATTCACTCAAGATGAGAACAATAGTCCAAAGAATCCAAAAAATATGAATAATCAATCCTTATCTAAAAAATTCAGAAATATAATATTAGTTGTGTTTTATTTATTTATTTATTTATTTATTTTTTTACATAAATGGCGTATGTGGACGTAACTTACATGTATATTAGTAGAGTTTTGTATCAGGAGCCAAGTACTTTTGGAGTGATAGAATGATCCAATCATTTTGTCAGTAGCTTTAGTAACAGTAGAATCAAATTGATACTTATCTGGCATAGCTTAAGTATATGAAGTATGGTCCTAGGAGGTCAACCTCTGTAGGCCATATTTTTGAGGATAGGTTAGTTTATTGCTAATCGATTGAGGCACTCCTACAGAGGAAAGTTGATGAGCCTGTTCAGGTTTTTTTTTTTTTTCTAGCCAACAATGCACCAATTCTAGTCTGCTGACTTATCAAAACCACAACTGACTGCATACCTTCGCTTCCACCACCAGGGAATGCTAACGGCATTGCTAAGACATTTTTTTTTTTTGTAGACCAGGCTGCGCTAATTCTAATGTGCTGACTTTTCACCACAACACATGATCTTGTGTCTAACAGTCTCTGGCGAGGAGTTAAATAAAATACTTACCGGCAAAAAGGGCTCCAATAATTGATAGGAAAATTGTTGTTTGAATTCATCAATATTTACATAATAGATTATCTACTCATGGACTAACAGTTAATCAGAACCCAAAGAATGGACTTGCCCATCGGAGCATAATGGAACATTCCAGCGTCTTATAAACCGGCTTTCTCGTGTTCTTTTCAGGTTATTTATCTCTAGCTCAAGATGTCAAACAGTTGAGCACTGATTACTAAGTTCAATAGCAGCATTTTGAAGTCAGGCTTAGGAGCTTATAAATGAATTGCTCTCTCCTTGAGAAAAATCTCTTTTTCTCAAGGAGAAAGCAATTCATTTCAATTGGAGCAAAATTTGAGCGGTCCATGTTCCCTTGAGAACCTCAGCAAATATTAAAAATAATAATGAAGAAGGAAATGGTTGTGTTGTAATCCTTTTTATTGAAAGCACATGTAAACTCGGATAAAGTGTGCGTCAGCATATCAGCATGAACGTGCCTAACCGGAAGTTCAGTTGTAGTGTTCTAAAAACAGGGGAAATAACTCGTAGTGAATTAATATCAAAACTGGAACACTTTTTAAATAAATAAATATGCATATTTCATCTTAAAATTTAAACAACGCTTATATCATGGAGAACACGACCGTAACCATATATATATATATATATATATATATGGACTAAATAAATATTCCTTTTTAGAACAGCCCTGCATGGATAGAAGATTATTCCTAAAGCCTTTTACTCCAATAGTTTCTTCCCCAGAAATGCAAGTCTTTGTAGCTCCCTTCCTGGATTCTGCTTTCCCAACTATACTAATATGCAGAAGTTCAAGTGTAATATGAACAAACATCTTTCTACTCATCTCCTTTTATAATGCCCCTGCAAATTATGTCCCCGATAGTAGCCCCCTACTTCAAAGTGGCACTTGCTTTGTTTGGGGGTGAAGATTGAAAAAAAAAAAAATTCAAGTTTGTATGTCCAACAATCTGAAAAAGATCATTTTCGTCCACATTACTATATAGATTTTAATTTGAGTAAAAAAATAATCTATATATTAATACCGAAGTACCTTTAACATATGTGTGTCACAGTTTCCAGATTATAAATTATTCGAAGGAGGATAGAAGCTAATTACATACTACAAACATTAAATTAGTATGTAGATATGCTAATTTTATGATCATAGTATGCTATCACCTTCTATCCTCGTTTAATAAATAGGATCTCCCGATCAGTGAAAAAAAAAAAAATTTTTTTAAATTGGTAAAAATAAATTATGTCGTTTTTGGGCAATACGCAAAACTAAAATATACCTTCTTGGTCTTCCGGCTAGGATCAAAAGTAGTATTTGTTCTGTCTAAAGATGGTATAATGATATCGTGGGGTTTCCGTTTGTGTTAGGCGTCCATACAATGAAAATATGTCACAGACTCGTATAAGGATATTGGAGATAAATCGTAATAATCAGATATATTTTGCCACTACATTAACCAAATTACTCAGATTAATAATTTTACAGTTTTAACAAAAAGGTTACAATACTATCGCGGGGGTCACCATTTATGCTGAACGCCCAAGCAGTAACATATTACATATGAAAGATGCCACTGTGGAATTTCCATAGGTCCCATAAGTTTTTATAAATATTTTATAACATATTAGCAAAGTGAAAAAGACTTAAATTCTTGGCAACATAATCAGCATTTGTTATTTGGTAGATTTTTTTTCCCCCCTTAAAAATAACTTTCATAGATAAAAAGAGCAACTTGCATTCAATTAACCGTATATATTGATCTGTTTGTGATCATCTTAAAAGCTGTTAGTATGTTGTTAGACAGACAAACAAAACTTCGTTTTCTTGGAGCCTTTATACATAGGTCCAACACGTCTAGTAGTATCAGTATTTAATGCAGTGGCAATGGTGCATAGCGGTCGTCTACCTCTCTAGTAGCTTGTGTACTTGCCTTTCTCTAATTTTTTTTTTGTACGATAGTACTTTTTCATAGTAATAACAACAGTACATATTCGTTTTGAGGTTTATCATTTTTTAAATTTAGTTTTCTTTTAATTGCTCTTAGCCGAAATAGTACATATTCCTTTGGAAGAAGGGGGGGGGAGATCCCCCAAAACACGTCTGTTCTCTCTTACAGATAAAAGCCAAGAAACTGAACTCTCTCTCTCTCTCTCTCTCTCTCTCTCTCTCTCTCTCTCTCTCTCTTGCTTTGTTTCCCTCCCCAATTTCTGTTTATAACAGCCTCTGTCCCATCGATGACATTGTAGCATCCTTCTACCTGTTCTACAGGTACTTTAACGGTGAATGCTCCGGCGAACTGCAAGCACTTGTACCCCCTCGACGTGAATACCCCTGGCAATTAATAACAACATTATAAAGAAAACGAAAAGAAAACTATATCGGACTTGATAAAACAATGTTATTGGCGAAAATTCGGCCTCCAACAACAACAAAAAAAAAAGAAGTAAATAAAAAATGATTTTATTATTTTCTAACATTTTCATGTTTTCAAATTTAAATTTATATAAAAAAAAATGTTCTCATTTAAATTTATATAAAAAAAATGTTCTCATTTAAATTTATATAAAAAAATGTTCTCATTTAAATTTATATAAAAAAATGTTCTCATTTAAATTTATATAAAAAAAGATGTTCTCATTTAAATTTATATAAAAAATGTTCTCATTTAAATTTATATAAAAAAATGTTCTCATTTAAATTTATATAAAAAATGTTCTCATTTAAATTTATATAAAAAAAAATGTTCTCATTTAAATTTATATAAAAAAATGTTCTCATTTAAATTTATATAAAAAATGTTCTCATTTAAATTTATATAAAAAAAAATGTTCTCATTTAAATTTATATAAAAAAATGTTCTCATTTAAATTTATATAAAAAATGTTCTCATTTAAATTTATATAAAAAAAAATGTTCTCATTTAAATTTATATAAAAAAATGTTTTCTAAAATGTGTGACTCTCCATTTCTTAAAGATTTAATATTTTTATTATTTGAATATTCATTAAAATCCAAAAAAAAAAAAAAACAAAAAAAAACAGCATCAAATTTAAAAACAAACAGTATATAACGTTTCTGAATTTTTGAGATGACGATTGGTTATTCATATTATTTGGATTCTTCGGACTACTGATGTGAAAATCATACTCAAGATGAGAACAGTAGTCCGATGACTCGAAATAATACAAATAACATATATTTCAATTGATTTTTGATAAGAAACGCTGAGTAAATGCAAATGATAAATAAATAAAGGCACACATTCATTTACTGGCATTTATATAAATTTAGATTTCGTTTGTTTGTGTGATTAATGGGAGAAACTAAAAAAAGATATAGGCTCCTGAATCAAATAGAGATATGTCAGACATATTGCTATTTGTACTCTGACTTTAAAAATCCTGCTGACTTGATTGTATAGATTAGATTAACTTGAGCTTTTGGTTGTATCTTTTGCCTGGCTAACAGCGGTGAATAAAATGAATAGGCTTGCTTGAATCAAATAGAAATATGTCAGACATATTGCTATTTGAATCTGACTTTGAAAATCCGAGTAACCTTATTTTATAGAGTAGATTAATTCGAGCTCTCATTGCATCTTTTTTTCAGATAATAGAAGGGAAAATAATGAAAAATTAGGCTAGTCTGTATATTTTATTTAGTTTAATTATTGAGATGAGTATTATTTATTAATTTATTTTTTTAATGCAGACTATTATTTTCATCTTTCTTAGTTGTTGCTTCACAACGGTTCGGCCAACTATTCATCTGACCTTCGTCAGGTGGTAACTGCGGCGGCATAGGCACTCTGAATCTCCTAACTACATTCTCAGCAATTACTGCCATCCATAGTTATTGCTGTCTCACCACGTTTTTGACCAAGTTAGCCTCTGACTGGCTTGCCACCTGACGAAGGCCAGAGGAATAGTTGGCCGAAACATCGTGAAACAACAACTAAGAAAGATGAGAATAATAGTTTGCATTAAAAAATAAATAAATTAGGCTAGTCTGGTTCAAAGAGAGATGCGATATATTGGTTGCTATCTGTGTTTGACTTTGAAAATCCTACTAATTTAATTTTACAGAGTAAATTAATTTGAACTTTTGTTGCATCTTTTGATTAGATTATAGTGGAGGGGGGGGGGGAATCATAATAATAATAAATAGGCTATTTTGAATCAAGTAGAGATATAGTAGATTGATTGCTATGTGGGCCTGACTTTTAAAAACCGACTGATTTAATTTTATAGAGTAGATAAATTAAGCTCTGGTTGCATCTTTTGCTTGGATGATCTGATTTCCCCTTGTCAGTGTAAATTAGAATTTTCAGCCTCATAACTGACACAACAAAAGAAATAAAGAACGATACAAATTTGATTGCTTTGTTGAGTTTACCTCCAATTTTCTGATTTCATGTTGAGAATGAGAAATTTCTTTGGTGCAATTTTCTTTATTCACGTAAGATTAACTCCAATTCGCTTCGCACTTGCCACTTCGTTTGTCTGATAAACACAAAACAAAACTTGGATAAATTTTCCCCGCTTTTCAACGGCTTAGCATTGACAGTGGAAAAATAGAAAACAAATCCTTTCTAGTGTTATGTTGATTAATCGGACTATTATTCTCATCTTATTATTAGCACAACGTTTCGGTCGCTGCAACCTACGACCTTCTTCAGGTGTTGAGAACATGCTTCTTTTCCTACTAAGGAAAAAGAGGGTTGGTTCTGCATTACAAGAATTCGAACCGTTTGTTTGAGGATGGGTCCGTAGATCATAAAAAAAGGTTCAATCATCAGGGATCACTAAGATATTTGTTAAAAGTTTTTCCATGGCTCAATTTTACGGGATATATATACTAATTAATTAATATTAGTAAAAAAAAAAACAACAACTTCAAAACCACAAGTCAACTGCGGTTTTGACCTATGGTTTTATCTCTCACCAATTTTTTCCGAGCTGGAGGCCCGGTTTAAACGACATGCCGTCTGTCCAGCTGAAGGGAGTTGGCGTATGTTGCATAGCAGCAGAACTTTTGTAGTACATGTAAGTCGAGGTTCCAACCTTCACAATCAATCCGACAGAAACTGGGCCATTTCAATGGACTTTTTGCTGTCGGATTGATACAAAATGTTCTGCATAGCCCTAGTAGGTCCACCCTCCAAGGCATTGCCTCCTGGCTTTCGGGAGGAGCAACCATTTTATATTTTCAATTTTCCATCAGAATGAAAATTGGAAGGCATTGTTAAATATTTATTTAAATATTCATTTTTTATGGTATGTGTGCTGCGAAAATTTTAGAGAGTTCTATAGTGTATCACTATGTTAAAAAAAGCTTGGGAACCATTGCATTAAGAGAATAGAAGGGTTACCAGGTAGCAAATGTTACCTAAAACATAAACAGGGTTTTGTAAATGAAAAATTTGAAAAAAAACAAAAAAAAACGAAATTTTGTAACAAAATATTTTTATACAAGAGTTAAGAATACAATCGTTACAATTTCATGTGTGTATATATTTAACAACTAAGTTCCCTTCATTTTATTTAATAAAAAAATAAAAGGTTTAATAGTGAAATAAATAAATAAAAACAAATAATAATGCATTCTCCCTTGGTGTGTACAACTTATTTCTAACGTTCAACAAGAGTTTGAATACCTTTCTGGTAAAAATAAAAAAAGAAAAAAAAGAAACAAAACAAGGACATGTTAAAAATGTTCATTTCTCCTGACTTGACATTCGATTTTCATGATTTGAAAATTAACAGAAATTAACTTTAATTAATTAATTAAAAAAAAAAAAGAATTTATCAAATGATTCCGAAATAGACATATTGAAAGAATATATTAAAAATTAAAAAAAAATTCAAAAATTTAGAAAATAGTATAAATTCTTAAATAATGGCGGGGACATAATTGCGAACTTAATAAATTAAAACAAAAAACAAAAAAAATTATTTTGATTTATCTTTATTCAATTCTGTTGAACACGTGACTAACCTAAATCTTTGTTAAGATCCTTTAGGAAACGAAACCTGATTTCCATTTGCTTCAATTTATTCAAATGAGGTTCTTCTTTTAAGTAAATTGAGATTGAATCACACACTCGAAATAATGACTTTTAGTTTTATTCCTGGACATTCTCAGAAATGTGTGTGCAATTTTACATTAAAAAAAAATGGTGGAATTAAATGGTCGTCCATACCCGTCATTCTCTAATCGATCAAATGGCATACTGATCTGTCTATAACGGTTGCTTTGACTCATTGACCATCACAGACTTACCAAATCTGATTTCCTACTCCTGCAGCCATCTTCTATAATATAAATCTTATCTGTCTGTTTAAGTGTATGTATGTATGTATGTATGTATGTATGTATGTATGTATGTATGTATGTATGTCTGCCTAAAACTTTCGACAGAGGCGACGGATTTTCACAAGATTAGTATCATTGTGAAGCTAGTCCCTTCGGACAACAAATATCGAAAAATTGGCTAAAAACATTAATTCTTTCGCCCTCAACTGGGCACTTTTCTACAACAAGGACGGGTTGCTTTTTTCGCCGATATTTTCGAAAGTCATCCCCTCATTTCGATTTAATAGCCTTAATTTAAACCTTCTCCACTTCCGGTTTGGCGATGGATGCAACGGCAAAGACGTTACTTTTTTTCATGTACTTTGCGGTACAGATTCGAGCCTGTCTGCCTACTACCACTTTTTTTTTTGTTTTGCGCTTGCAATTTTCCTTTCTTTTTTTTTTTGCTCAACCAACATCCTTACACACGCCTTCACTTTCTTTTCCACCTTTGTGTCACGGGTTCGAGCCTGCCTACCTACTATAACTTTTTTTTTTTTTTTTTGCTCAACACACATCTGCAAACACCCGGGCAACGCCGGGTACCCAGGCTAGTATCTAATATTACTTTCCATAATGCTCATCATCAGCTCAGGGTTAGGGTTGAGCTACATCCTGGGCTAGCATTAACGTTTTATTCAATTTAATTCAATTTACTTGGCAAAAAAATACAACAGTTATCATGTAAATAAATTTATACAGAAGAGGATATAATAGCCTTCTCAAATTCCCCTTGAATTCTTACGTTATTGGTACATTTATTATGTCACTTGAAAGTTTATTCCAAGGTCCAGGGATCCTGATTGAGAAAGCAGCCCTCCTCTGGTTTAATCGAAATGGGGGATGAAATAGTTTTTTAAAGTATCTGCATAGACCTATTTCTGGTGCAGAATAATATACAGCATAACATGCACTGATGTATGTGATTGTCGGCCCAAATAAGATTACTTGCATAATCGTCGACGTTCAAGGGAGAAAAGATATTGGAATTTATTTATGTCTCCCCTTCCCCTCACTGATTAGTTGTTGCCTTGTCCCTTTAAGGCCCATGAATAGGCTGGCACGAATTCCAACGTAAGCCAGCCTATATAAAACCTTGCACGTTGCATTCTGACCTCTTTTTCGATCTCAGCAGAACAGCGGCTGAACATTGGTGACAAAGCAGTCACAGAAAGCCATCCCCTTCTTCTACGCTTTTATCACATTGAACAGTGACTACTTCTTGGCACAGCCCATGATGGCAGCAAGAAGATAGTTGTTATTCATCCTCTAATTCCTGCTTACATTGCGACTAAGGCCAAGAAGCAGAATATATTTACGTCCACATGAAAAGAGCCAGAATTAAGGGACGCACATGTGCAGCCTGTTACCCAAACTCTTCACCCAGATAAGTTCTCGTGAAGCACGTTTCGTAAACTTAACAATCTTCTTCGTTTCTGAACATTCACTTTTTTCTTATTGTATTATAAGCCATTTTTTTGTTGTATTATATGCCTTTTTTATTTTTTTGCTTGTTGCATTATAAGCCATTTTTTTTTTTGCTCACTCAGTAAAATTTGTTGCGTTCCTTCTCACAAAAAGCTGTCGCCATATTTCAGTTTTAAAACACAAAATTATCACTGCATTCTCACGTGTGTGACAATTGAACATTTTTTTCAGGGTAAAATTAATCCCAACAAAGGGTAAGCTTTTTGGAACAGCTTTCATAGGACAGATCCAATAGACCCTGTACCATTCGAGTAGCCAGTTTTTGAACTCTCTTCAGATGCTGACTATCATGCATTAGATACAGAGAAGAAGCCTGGATACCATACTTTTACAGGGAGACATAAAGAAGGAGAGCTTGTCTTTGTTTTATCGTTATTTCCATGCCAAGTGCTCGTTTTAGCTCCAATCTCTGGTCCCCCCCCCCTCGCCAATCTTTAATGAAAAACACCCATCTAGCTGAAACCACTGGCAATAATTTTCCCCACTCTTTAACTGTGCCTGAATCCAGACGTAGATTCCATGAACAATGTGTCTTTCTTAGAACTGCACGCCTGTGAAACTCTCTTCCGTTTGCCTTTTTCCCAGCTGACTACAACTTGGTTGTCTTCAAGTCCAATATAAACAAATTCTTGATGAACCGCCCCCTTAAGTAATCCAATTGACCAAATTTCCATTACTAACGATTACTACGATATTATCCCATTGATTACTGTACACTCAATAATCTTATCCTTGAGTGACTTCCGGGCCTTGATAAGCGGTGACTCCTATTTAAAAAAATAAAAAATTTCAGGAGTAAGTTTGCAAAAAAAAAAAAAAAAGAGTCAAATGAGAAATAGACTGCTTCTCGCTTTGTTAGCCGCGTGAATGCAATATTTAGATGCCTTGAAGGACGGGTTGTTACGATTGTCTCAGTCATACAAGCCAAGGTTCGCATTGGCAATTGGCACCCTCCTACCAGCCTCGGGTATGACTCAATCCATCAGACACTGTTTATTGAAATGAGTAATAATATGGCTTGGCCCTATGAGGAACATCTGGTGCTACCAAATCAGGCTGTCTGAAGAAACTGGCTTCCTGACATAAAATACACTAAACATTGATATTATTGTTTGTTTTTTTTCTTTTCATTTCCCTTTGCAAAACTCAATCATGTTCTGCAAAGTCAAAAATAAAACAATCTTCCTCTTTAAAACAATCAAACACAATGTAAAAATACATAGAAAGAACTTGAAGCATTAAAACCTTTTCCAAAATGACAAGATTGGGCATAAAATAACCCCCCAAAAAGGGTTGATATACCGTAAAACAAAACAACTAAACCAAACAGACAGTATGAACAAATATGTGAAGATATAAAGAATTGGAGCATAAAACCTTTTTCCAAAAAATGACCGGAATAAACCGAAAAGGATTGATATGCCGTAATACAAAACAACCAAACCAAACAAACACCATAAATATTTGAAGATATAGAGAACTTGAAGCATAAAAACTTTCACCAAAGTAACCAGATTAGACATTCAATAATCTGAAAAGGGTTGATATGTCATAAAAAAAAAACAACCAAACCTTATGAGGTGCACTCTCCCAGGCATTACTTCCTTCTTCAGGAGGGAAGGGAAAGTTATTATTGTTTGTTGAGACGCCTTTACTGTAAATATTCTCTGTCTATTTATTGTAAGCTAAATATTTTCGAAAGAAATAAAATGAATGTCACTTTTTGAAATATATTATTTAAAATTGTACTCTTCTAGTTGATGTGATGATAGAATTGGATTTGGGAACAATTCATTTTAAAATGGTTAAAGATTGGAATTTTTATCAGATAAATCACCAATCACCATTGATACAAACACAGCATGCCTTTGCATTATTTCAACGTATTATTAGTTCAACTTTTGAACAGAAAAAACAGACTTTTTGTTTGATATTTTTTAGATTATTTACGTGAACAAACGGAAGATACCAAAGCGCTTATCCAATCAAAAGGCAGAATAAAAGACGACATGTTAAGTTGTAAATTGATTAGATCATAAATTAATTTAATCCATTGGAAAAACTTCCTGACAGACAGACGACAAGTTAAGACAGTTGATTAAAGTGAAATGATTTTTATCGGTTCAGGGCAGGCTATTCAGTCTCCTGGAGGATTAATCAGATTTTATCAGGAAAGAAAACTCTTAGTCAAATATAAAAAGACTTGCACAGGATGCAAACATTTCTGCAAGCTCGCAAAAAAGAAATAATAATATATCATTGATGAACATTCTTGGCAGTGTTAGGTTTAAAATTGTTAGTTTTTTATGATTTGAAAATGACTAAATTTCAAATCGAGTAAAAAAAATTTCTAAAAGATTTCTAAAAAAATGTTTTTCATAAATTATAAAATTTATGAAAAACACTTTTTTATTTTTTAGAAATTTTTTTACTCGTTTTGAAATAAAGCCAACAATCGCTAGTGCATTGATTATGAATTTAGAACTAATAGTATTTACTTGCTGTCTTTTCTGGAAATCATATTTGAGTTTTGGTTGGATGAAGTCAATGATTGTTATTTGAAATTAATAAATAAGAATTAAAATGATAATATGGCGCTCAAAACTAGGCGCAGAAGTTGTTATTCATTGTAGGCGTGTTCAATTGGATTGTGAGTTCACCCATTCATTCTAAGCCACCTTCTAGTTAAGAAAATAGCAAAGAATATAAGATATTGGTCATCACCTAGTGTCATACTAAAACAACTTCATGATTTCTTCTTTTCATATCTTTGCATTTTCATTGAGAGATCTTTTAAGCTGTGCTGATTTACTAGTAGAGGGCAAGTAAGGCAGTGCTGCTTCGTATGTCCTCTTCTCCACATTCACGTATGGTCTTATAGCCTATCTGACCATAGCAACTTTTAATCAACTTACTGAACACACAAATATATTATGATGTAAATACATTCTCATTAGATCAATGAAGTTAAGTGACAACATCGAGTGGGATCCGTATCAGATGAGAGACCATTTGGAAATAACCTATGTGGAAGAGGAGCAACATGTTCTGGTAAAAAACTGACCCAAATAAATATTGTTGAAATCATCTTACCTGCATCTGAAGAATACTTGTGAATTTGATATTCACTAGAAGCTGCCTTTTTCAGAGGAAATCGGTTAAATCCATTTAGGATATGCATCACACCAGAACAGGAGATGCATAATGCTTCTCAGCCAACAAAAAGAAGTTCAGAAGAGGAGAGCCCCCATGTCAACAGAAGGGTGAAGGGGCATTCTCTAATCTTCTGGTCTGTAGCCGTAGTCTGGACTCTTTCTGCGATGTTGTTGAGAAAGCTTCTCCTTGACTTCAGTCATTAGACCTGGAGTTCGCATCCATGAAGGAGTTACCTCTGTGATCTCTACTCAGCTAGCAACTTCCGTCCCATATCTGGAGAGACAATGCCAGAGAATTCTGGTTGTGTAGTAGAGAGCAGACAAACAGTGCTGCATCGTCTCCTTCACATTTTCAGATGGTTGGGTCGGTTATGTAACTACATCAGGTCATAGCATCTTTTTATTACCTTCTTTGAAATCCTTCATCAGAACCATGATGCTTCAGAGCAAGGAGAAAGAGCTTCATAAGTGAGGACCTTCTTTTTCAGAAGCAGGACGTCATTCTCTAGCTTTCTAGTTCATTTATGCAGTCTGTTTTTTATGTTTTTAGATGTTGTTATGGACTGTAGAAGCTTCTTTTTGAATTGAGCTATGAAGAATATGGTATTCATCTATGAAGAATATGGTATTCATCACTTAGCCTTTGTAATATAAACTTCTTATCTCACATCAGCAGAGGCAAATATAGTGAAGAGATGCAGGCTGTTCATGCATTCTAATTTGGTGCTGTGATCAGGATAGACTACATCTGTTTGTGCATTAATTGTGATTTTCAGTTAACTAATAGTATTTACTTGTTTTCTTGTCTGAAGATCATGTTTGAGTTTGGGTTGGCTAATATTTGTTATGGCTTGAACAAAAAGGATCTTAGAATTTGTAATTATATTTGCAAACGTGCACACTGCTAGAAAGAAAGAAAAGAATTGGAACTATGTATTGGAGATATAAGGTATAAGGGAGAGTCTTATTCTCTATCGTCTAGAAAACATTGTTATATATAGTACATTATGAATATACTAACACTAAATGTACAGATTCAGAAAAAGATAAAATTCTCACAATGTTTTAGCTGATGTAACCTCAAATTTTTCCAGATGCGTCTTGAGAAACTCGGAAATCTGTATGGAATTTCTAACAGAACTCTCTATTTAATCCACAATCAACCTTAAGTAATTTACAGCATAACTTATGTTGACACAAAGGTTCCTGTTAAATCACTGAGGTTAAGCAACATTGAGCCTTGTCACTACTACAATGGGTAACCATTTGGGAATATAGGGTGTTGTATGTGCTCACCGCTTATCTCGGCATTGTTTCCAGTCATCTAGCACTTCTCCTTGCCACTGGACTCAAGCAGTGCCGATTCTGGAGAGGTGTGGTTGGAAATTGTGCAACTCTGGCCTCACAATTACGCATGTAGCTACCTTACATGTCTCTTGAGACTGAATGGAGGCATGACACCTTAAATAATTTTAAATTGTATTCATAGTATCGTCCATACTGAGGACTGAACTTTTAAATTGCAGAAAACTATCACTTAGAACTGATTAACTCTTAGCATTTTTATCTGTTGTGCTAGGAATCTTTGCACAAAGGCGTTTCAATTCTTACCGTAGTTGATAAAACTAAGATAACATAATAATTACTCAAAACTTCTACCTGGTCATGGCTGACGGAATGAGAGTAAGATATTTCCGTAAACTAAATAAAGGGTTCTGTTCAAAATTCTGTAAAGATTCTTTAGTTCGACGTGATAATTTTCGCGTTTGACACAACAAACCTGAAGAAAGTGTGAACTTATATTGGCTGAAACGTTAGGTCAAATAATCTGAATAGTTCAAATTATCAATCCTCATTTTCAAAAAATTTTGAAGCATAGCTGCTATTTATCTCCCTTCCATGGCAGGAAGATGTGACACAAGAGTCGGAAGTGGATTGAAGAGCCAATACCACCAAGGAGGAACACTCCAGCCTACCAGAAATGGCTCGGCAGCCCCATTGGCATTCCCTGAAAGAGGCACCTTAGGTGATTAGCAATAAACTCAAAGAGAGAAGGCAAAGCCTGGGAGAATGAATCTCCTAGAACTGCACAGGACTAGCAACCTACTGAAGTCCAAAGGGAAAAGGCCATTTCAGAAATGACTTAGACTGTATCCGAAACATAGGTTTCATGATTGTTGTAGACATTGTAGATTAGTTTTTGTTTTTACCTTTAGCAATATAATTGCATGAGAAATTTGTCAAATGTTTTGGGGAATGTAGAGTTACCCTGGTTGAGCTGAGGCAGTTAGCAACTCTCGTGAGGTTTGTATTGTGTGGAGCTCATGTTTGTCCACCGACTATATCAATGTCAATAGCATGAACGTTAGTGCAGAGAAAGAAAGAAAGAAAAAAAAACATGTTTTATGTGCAGATGTTTATCAGACGCCATTACTAAAAAGAAAAAACTTGTTTCGATATTGGGCAAGTTCTCTTCTATATAACATTTCTTTTCGATGGAAGTCGCTCTAGACAAGAGTTGAAGCCATTTGATGTAAGGAGTAAAAGAACTAAACATGATTAATGTAAAGACAGAATATGCCTATTGACCTTAGTCTTCACAGTAAGTGGTTGACTGAGCTCCAATCTATGGTTACAACAAGAACTTGTCTAATTGCAACAACTGTAAATAATTTTTCTTTCTCCCTCTGTGTGTACAAATCCAAATGACACTTCCTTGAGTAAAGTTTTTTTTTTCAAGAAATATTCATCTGTGCAACACAATACGAAGGGACTGCTTCTCAGCTGTCTAAAACATGGTTGTTTTCAAGTTCAAGGTTAACAAATTCTTGTTGAGCTGCCCACTTAAATAGTCTCAACTATCGTCGCTGTTATTTCATTGTTCTCCTGACAAACTAATTAACCCTTAATTAATTGTCCCTTATCCTCGGGTGGCCTTGATGGGCGTTTGTTAGCTCCCAAAAAAGACCAAGGCTTCAAGTAGAAGGAAACTAGAAGGAAGAGAGAATTTCACTAGATGCAGTTTTGATTGGCTAAAAACATTAATTCCTTTGCCCTCAACTTTTCAATATTTTCGACTGACTAGCCTTAATTTAAACCTTTGCCACTTCCTGTTTGGCGATGGACGTAGCGGCAAAGACATCACTTTTTTTTCACATTCTTTTCCTCCTTCGTGGTACGGGTTCGAGCCTGCCTGCCTACTACCACTTTTTTTTTTTTTTTTGCTCAACACACACCTCCAAACACCCGGGCAACGCCAGGCACCTAGGTTAGTAGAATAATATATTCAAGACCAACTGTCTTTCACTCGTAGGTGTGTCCCTTTTCTTTCTGAGGTTCTTATTGATGGTTCTGTTCTCGATGAGAAATCAATTCTGAAACTTCTTGGTTTTTCTTTCTCATCACATCTTTCTTGGATTTCATATGTTAGATCCATTGCTTTTTCTGTTCCTCGTAAAATCATTATCACACATGAGGCTATTCTACTATCAGAGCATGTACAGAATATTGTTGCCATATTTCGGCTTGTGAATCTCACCCGCTTGAAGATTTTTGATAGAGTGCAGAAATGTATCTATAAGTTGATTCACCCCCCAACTTTTCTTCTTCTCTGCAACCTCCTCTCTCACAGACGTGATGTTGCTGGTCTCAATTTTTTTTTATAAATAATATTATAACATCTGCTCTTCAGAACTGTTTGATCTATTCTCTGCTTCCTTGGTTCCAGCTCGTTTGACTCGTTGGTCTCGTGGTCTCCATCACTTTATAGTTTTGATACCTCATTGTAATACAGTTTCCTACTCCAGTAACTTCTTTCCAAGAACTGCTGAGTGCTTTTCCCTATACCTATAGCTTTGTTTTGTTTTGTTTTGTTTGTTAAGACTTGCGATAACCATCCTTTTTTCTTGTTATCTTCTTACATCAAGTGGCTTTACGTCTTGTCTGGAGCGAATTCCATAAGAAAATAGTAATTATACTTTTAACACTCCATTACATATAATCAGTGGAGTTCGAGGCTCTATAATCGCAGACACTTTCGACTTCACACAAATGCGACAAACGTTTTGTGGAATGTACATTTATTCTGGTTAAGCTGGGGCAATTAAGCAACTCGCATGACGTTTGTATTATGTGCAGCTCATGTTTGTTCACCGAGTGTATCAATGTTATAAATATTATTGTGGAGAAAAAGAAGAAAAAAAAACTTGTTTTATGTGCAGGTGTTTGTCGAACTCCATTACTAAAAAGGAAATAATATTTGCATCTAAGTTCTTTACGTGTCACACTCTGCTGCATTAACTCGCACATTAAGAATCGTCAAATTCCAAAACTCAGTAAAGACCAACTGTATTTCACAATAACAAAGTAAAAGCTAAGTAGTCGACTATAGTTGGCGGCGACCTGAAGGCTCCCTTTTCATTAACTGCTACACTAAGGTGTAGGAAAGGGCGCCACTCCATTTCCAGAATTACTCCACTTACCCTTGATCCTCTTCTTTATAATACTGACTATTTAGCAAGGTGGTATCAAGTATCGTTTTTAAATTTTGGGGATGATTCGACTGCGGATTGAACCCCAGTCTCCCGGACCATTAGCGAATTTATCATTATGCCAAATGGGTCAGTACAGCAACAAATAAACAAATAAAAGTTTGACCTGTGATGACTTTACAATGGTTGAAAGATGATCAAACATTAACAAATAAAACAAGAAACATAGAATCAGTTGAGCCTGAGGGTCTATAAAAAGACGCATGTTACAAATGACCACTGTACATTTCAAGGTAATCTATGATGCCAATGCAAACCTAAATCTAACAAAGCCATTTTCTAGGTTGCCAGAATGACGCAAAAGTGAACCTCGGCGGGTATCAACACTTAGGGTGAGCATAAGTTTCCCAGCTGGGAGAACGAACCTAGGTGAAAAAATATTTTTATTTATGCTTAAAAAATACTGTGCTTTCTTGAGTTTTACTTATGCTGTTAAGCTGCTCAGCAACTATCTTCAGTCATATTTGATCAAGTGGAACATATTCAATCCGTTAGATCAAATATGGCTGAAGAAAGCTGATGAGCAACTTATAAGCAAAACTCAAG
The DNA here is from genome assembly GCF_053919585.1 of Euprymna scolopes. NCBI lineage: Eukaryota > Metazoa > Mollusca > Cephalopoda > Sepiida > Sepiolidae > Euprymna > Euprymna scolopes. The sequence continues at coordinate 117,056,800 of NC_136487.1, forward strand.
AAAGCACAGTATGTTTTTATTTTGCCTGGATCTGCTCTATTAGCTTGAAACCATCTGAACTTCTTTAATATTATAAATAAATGTTACACTTTTATTATTAAATAATGAAGCACTATGTTTTTTTTTCTGTCAAATGAACCAAAAAAATTATATAAAAGTGAACTTGTCTGTCTGTCTGTGTACATTTCCCTACACAATAACTCTGTCAATTTTTAGTCTACAGTCTTGAAATTTGATATACAGGGTACTGAGATTTCGGAAAATCCATGTGATCGATTTTCGGCCAGAAATGTGGCTGTTAAGGGGTCAAAGTTAAACGATTTGACCTTTGAGAACTCTACCAAACTCCTCCGACAATTTTGGGTCTAAACACTTGAATTTTAGATATAGGCTCCTTGGACATGGATCTAACTTAATAACTTGATTTGAGCCCAAAACAATAAACGTTAAGGGGTTATAATAGGAATCAAAATTTAAAAAAAAATTGACCTTTTTTTGTGTTTTTTGTTGTTGTTTTTTTTGCTCAGCATACGCCTCCAAACACCCGAGCAACGCCGGGCACCCATGCTAGTATATATATAAAGAGAGAGAGAGAGAGAGAGAGAGAGAGAGAGAGAGAGAGAGAGAGAGAGAGAGAGTATAAAGATTGATAATTGTAAATTATGAATCAGTGTCGAAAGGAAAAACAAACAAAATGAAAATTAATTTCCTTTTGAAACTGATTCATAATTTACAACTATCAATCTTTATATTCAATATTATTATAGCTTTCGGATATTGAGCTTATTATATATCTACATAACTATGAGCACTGTTCTTTTAAAGCATTAATAAATTTAAATAAAATTTGCTCATTAGACTCTAGGTCTAATATATATATATATATATATATATATATATATATATATATATATACATATATATATATACACACACACACACACACACACACACACACACACACACACACACACATATATATATATATATATATATATATATATATATATATATATATATATATATGTATATTATTAATAGTAAAGGTAAAAGTTTGATGGATGTCATTTTTGAACAAAGTATATATAAATAAACAGTAAAATGCCAAATTCCAATAACCATTTCTTTATTTACCCCCCCCCCTCCCAATCATAAAACTTTACAGACAGTTTCGTCAATACATGAACGATCAAATTCTTATTTGGAACAATATTTTATGTATCTTTATCCTATATATAAATGTAAGTGTTCCTTTTTTCTGACGGTTCAGCATACGATCTTTGGTCTTCTAAAGAGTCACATGCGTGAAAAATCCAGGATATATTTATTTTTAAACTAAAACTACTGATCATCAGATTAATAAGAAGAAAAACAAAGAAAACCTCTTTAGACAATGGCATTTCGAAGCCTAATGATTCTCATCGGAAATGGAGAAAAAAAAACAGGTTTTTATATATACAAAAAAGCTGGCATAAGAACATTTAGAATGTTTAGAACGTTTAGAAATGAAACAAATACAATATTTATAACGAGACAGGAATAATGATGTTAATAGAAATAGAAAAAGCAGCCACATATGATGTCACATATTATAGAGAAGTTATATGGCGAGAGACACATAAAAACGTATAAAAATACATATAAACTACAGTGAAAATATATATAATTATAAAACTCAAATGACCTTGTAACGGGTGTTGTAATCCACCATCCGGTTTATGCCTTCCTGTTGCGCATACGTACATAAACAAATAAAGCTACAATAAAATAAAGCGACAATAAAACATATTGTTTTACTGTGTATGTTTTCAGCGTCCCAATTGTTTTTTTTTCTGTTTAAATTATCCAAATAAACAATTGTTAATTCTTTCTGCATTCTTTTACATCGTTCATTTCCGTATTACATTTAAATTATTTTAAGGCAATTTTCTTACAAGTAAATCTACTTTAACCCGTTGACAACCATAAGAGAATTTTACAATGGCGATATACCCACCGCCTTCATTTTTTTTAAAATTTAATCTCCATTTTTAATACACCTTTCTTAAAAAACATTCATACATTTTCTTCTATACCAGCAACATAAATAAATAACTCCGAAAATATGTTTATTTTTAATTTGCATTACAAATAAATAATCAACACGATAAAACATATTGTTTTACTGTGTACATTTTCAGCATCCCGATTTTTTTTTTCACGTTTAAATTAAGATATATCAAATTTGAATTTAACTTTAAATATTATGGTATCTGTTCAATGCACATTTACCTATAAGTATGGCAAACCACTTATAATTCAATGGCTGTAAGGTTTGTTTGTTTTATTTTTAAATAAACAATTATAAACACAATAACTCAGAGAAATCTATTTATATTCTTTTTTCATTTCAATATACTTTCATAGAAATGATTCTGTTATGTCACAAAAAACTATTTTCTTTACGTCACAAGTGTCACGCTCATACATTAATTCCATAGCTAATATAATATACTGACTCGACGGGTCACAGGTAGTCTAGTCTATATATATAAAGCACGTGAAATATACATATAAAGTACAGTGAAAATATGTATGGAATAAAAATCAAAATAAAATAAAAACAAAAATAAGATTAAAAATAAAAATAAAATATTATATATATAATTATAAATTATAAATAATTATTTTTTATACCTACTGACACTAGTGCTTCATGCTTTCGCAATCATCAGTGCAGGAAAAGAAGATTGCCGTTGGTTGAAGGATGTCACTTTGACTCTATTAACAAGAGTGTCTTTAACATATATATATATATATATATATATATATATATATATATATATATATATATATATATATATATATATATATATATACAGTGATGATCATATTTATTGGCACGGTAAAATAAAAGTTAAATTTTGTCTAATAAATTCTAAAAAAGGGATTAAATTAAAGAAAATAACAAAGTATATTATGTATTTTTAACTGGCCTTTCCGATGCAGCAATCGGATTTTAGAAAAAATAAATAACAAAGGAACAACAAACATAATTGCAAAAAAACCCTTGTTCAAAATTATTGCCACGGCTTTGTTTTTCTTTTAGTATCAGTATAATATCAATCAATTTCCGGTTTACGTGCTTTCTGAACTTTTTTATAGCCATATTATGCTTGTTTAACGCTAATTCAGTGAATAATTTTTTTCAGATAATTTTTAGATAGCGATTTATTTAAACTATTATAAGTGACTAAATTATAATTTTCAATCGCCATGGTTAAAACTAAGGAACACAGCGAAGACGTCAGGAAGCTTGTTGTAGCATGCCATACCAATGGGGAGGGCTATGATAAGATTTCAAAGAAGCTAAACCTTCCCAAATCCACTGTTAGAGCCATAATAAACAAGTTCAAATCGCAAGGCCACGTTATGAGTTTAGAGGGTAGAGGGAGAAAAAGGATTCTTTCCCCAAGAGATGAACGGAAAATTGTTCGACAAGTAAAACAAAACCCAAGGATCTCTGTTGGGGAGATTGTTGATGAATAGAGCACCTCTGGAGTGAATGTATCTCGACATACAGTTGGTAGAGTTTTGAAGAGAGCTGGTTTAAAAGCATGTCGTCCGAGAAAGACTCCCTTATTGAAGCCTATGCACCTGAAAGCAAGGCTAGCCTTTGCAAAACGTCATATTGATAAAGATGTTGCATTCTGGAAACGTGTTCTATGGACTGACGAAACGAAAATAGAGTTATTTGGCCATAATAAAGTGTCTTATATTTACAGAAAATCTGGCGAAGCTTTCCTGCCTAAGAACACCATACCCACAGTGAAGCACGGTGGAGGCAGTTTGATGTTTTGGGGATCCTTTGCTGCCTCTGGACCAGGGCGACTTGTTAAGGTCACAGGTAGCATAAAAAAGGAAGATTATGTTAAAATATTGGATGAAAACCTGAAAGACTCTGCTAAAGAGCTCTCACTTGGTCGTCGTTGGTGGTTCATGCAAGATAATGACCCAAAGCATTCGGCTAAACTGACTAAGAAATGGCTTGAGGACAATCATATTAATGTTTTGGAGTGCCCATCACAAAGCCCAGACCTTAATCCAATTGAAAATTTATGGAGAACATTAAAATTGAGGGTAATGCAAAGGAAGCCTAAGAATCTTATTCAATTGGAGGATTATTGTCAGGAAGAGTGGGCTAAAATTACTACTGAAGAGTGCAACAACTTGGTTGTAAACTATGAAAAGCGACTGAGGAAGGTAATCAAGGCCAAAGGCTATACAATTGATTATTAAATAAATCGTGCCAATAATTTTGAACAAGGGTTTTTTGCAATTATGTTTGTTGTTCCTTTGTTATTTATTTTTTCTAAAATCCGATTGCTGCATCGGAAAGGCCAGTTAAAAATACATAATATACTTTGTTATTTTCTTTAATTTAATTCCATTTTTAGAATTTATTAGACAAAATTTAACTTTTATTTTACCGTGCCAATAAATATGATCATCACTGTATATATATATATATATATATATATATATATATATATATATATATATATATATATATATATATATATATATATATAAATTTAATTATAATGACCCTACAAAGAACAGACACTCATATAGTTGGTCATTTTCAAAATGTTAGGCTTTTATTGGTAACAATTGCATACAGCTGTTTCGCCCAATGTTGGTAATTAAGTATATAATAGTTTCTTTAATTATAATTTTGCACAACAAGACAATCTCAATCAGCACATATAAAAAACAATTTTTTAAAGGTTTCACATCCTATGAACAGGACTCTATTATTAACATGGCAGGTATTCACTTCTTTTATCCACAACATATACAGCAGTATATATATATATATATATATATATATATATATATATATATATATATATATATATATATATATATATATATATATATACTTTTTATGATGTATCTGTTCGCCAGGAACAAACTTACAATTTTATGTTTTTTTCAAAAAGATTTTATTCTTATAGAAATAGTAGTTGATGAAGTAAATTTGGATTTGAGGATTTAGATCTTTAAACGTCCTTGCGGCATAACTTTAATATAGGGTGCCTTACAAGTTCAGAAAAGAAACATTCAGGCCTTAGTGTAGCTCTATTGGAATCCTATTTGTCTCTGGGGTTTTTTTTTTTGTTCTTTTTTACCATGAATATATAGAATAGGAATATCTGAGGAAACGGTTTGATTAATTGGATAACTGTGTGTTCACATATGACTCTGTATCGTTTTTTAGCTGTCGACTACTTCTAAGGAATATTCTTCATTCAAATGCCATCTCTAGTGTTCTGTATTTGAGTAGACACTTATGAAACCATCTCCAAGATTTTTAGCTTTTTTCAGTTGAATGAAAAAATTGCAGTCTTCAGAGAGAAATCTGAGATTTCGCCTGATTTTGATTCAAACTTTCATTTTAGATCATGAATTTTGGAGTACACCTGCTAGGCGTAAGAATAGTGAATATGGTCTGTAATAAGTTTAATTTAGTTTTATGCAAAGAAACTATGCGAAAAATTTATGTATCTCTGATTTGGGGAAAATTGTAATAGTAGATATTAATAAATATTCCTCAAATTTCAGTTCTTTTGGATTATTACATCGGCACAATTTGTAAATTTGGATATTTCAGCTTTGCTTTATATTTGATCCATATTAGACGCAAATTAAGCATAATTTCTTCTTAAAACACTTAATGTTTAGACATTTTCTAGAATCAAAATCATGTAATGAATTTTTATCAAAATTAGAATAAGGATTCTAGACATAAGTTTTAGTAGCATTACATTTTGGCTTGCAGCTTTATATGAAAGAAGTACAGAATTTTTTTTATTTGGGTAATTAATTTTACCTGTCCTGGGTCGTGTATTCTCCGTGCACACACACACACACACACACACACACACACACACACACACACACACACACACATGCATGTTATTCAAATAGGACCGTGTTTGAATATATGGTTAAGTGGCATCTTTGGTTATTTAGAACTGTTCAAAACTTCACCGCTGACTCATATTTTGACCAAATTTTAAACCATTATTACAGTTTATAGATCACCTTCTCAGCTATATCGTGAAAAAACTTTTTCAACATTCGTTCAGTAAAACAAAAGTTATGATAAATTTTCTGGTGTTCAAAATCATAAAAATATATAAGGAGGTGAGCGACGCTTTTTATGACTGGTTTCCATAGCAACATCGTCGCTTCAGCGATTATTGTTGCTACTAATTCACTGCTGTCGTGGAAAGAGAAGTGACAAGTGAAACAGGGAGAATGAAAGGGAGATAATGGGGGGGATTTTATTGAACGCAGACAAGTACCATACATTGTTATTAAATATGTGTTTATGGGGGAAAAAAGTAAAATAAAATAAGACTGAAATTAAACAAAGAACAAGTGAATTGGAAGCCTGGTAAATCATGGATTACAATAGAAAAATGCGAGCATGAAAAGTAATATGGTTAAGCTTAAACATGGAAAAGTAAAGGACTAGTTGTTAAAACTAGAAACGAAAAGGATAAGATATTCTAGTAAAAATATAATAAATTTATAACTTAAAATATTGCAGCATTAAAAATTGATTATATAATGTTATAAATTGAATTAAACAAAAAATTTTCTATGTAATCCATGATTTTTCCAGACTTTGCTTTGAAATAATAAAAATTGCATAAGCATGAAACACATGTGTCTGCAGCTAAGAAAGAAATTTTTTTATAAAATATTGCTATAGTCCTTTCTAAACAAGGACTAAGCCTTTAAGAGATTTAGTAATCTTAGCATAATGCTATGTTCCAACACGTCATGGAACATTTCTGCATATGTTGTCTGACAAGACATTAAGTGTGGATACACGTATGTAATTGCATGCGAAATGACGTCACCGGTAAAAGAAAAAAGACTATAAAAAAAGAGAAAGAGAATGATCGCGTGAGAGACGTGGATAACGTTCGTGATCATATAAGAGGCACGAAGGACGTACGAAAAGACGATCACAGCGGTAAAGAAAGAATGAGGAAATAAATTTTGTTGCTACAAAGAATAAGCGAGTTAGAGTTATTTCCTATTCTTTGTCTTGGTCTCCTTTGCGAATGAAACTGCACACAACGAGGGTTGGTTCTCGAACAAGGTTACAATTATACAGAGTTTAATTGTCCGCTTTCAAATGTTAATGCTACACTGCATAGTAAAAGGTGAATAAAAGTTCGACCGGCAGAAATTATGATCGCCTGCACTGATAATTGCGTAAGCATCAAACACTGGTGACTGTAGGTAAAAATAAAGAAATAATATTTTAAATAAAATATTATATACATATGATGATTGCAACGTCTCTTTTCAGACAAGTGCCACTCCCTCAGACATTTAAAATCCATGAGCCCAAATGCCTGAGGGAGTATCTATACAAATATGATGTTACAGAGTCTTAGCTTTGTACGATAGCTAAGTCTCTCTCTCGGTTCAAAATGTTGAGATCCAGCAACAAGCAAGAGCAAGATAGCCAGCAACAAATTAAACTGCAAACCAGCTTAATGCGGGTAATGGTCTTCCGCTTTATGGTTTTTTAAATCAGAGATTTGCTTCTCCTAGAAAGGTTGCCTTCACCACGGCTTACGGGAGCCCTTTCCACCCCAATACACATTCACACAAACACAAATATACACAGTGCTAGTTGGCCGTTGACCCAGAAAAAGAGTTCATTCGCCCTTTATATATATAATATTTTATTTAAAACAGACGTTAAAAAGCATTTTAGAAAATAAATGTTTAAATTTCAACAGCATTTCTCGCGGTTAACGGTAGCCGAATGGATTGGGTCCTTGCTAATGAAGCCAGACATGGCTTCTGTCGCTGGGTTTGAATCTCTCGACTGGTGTTAATTGTGACACCCTGCACTGATGATTCCCGAAAGAATGAAACACTAGTGTTGGTATTTAATAATTATTATAGTAAATAATTATATATATATATATATATATATATATATATATATATATATATATATATACACACACACACACACACACACACACATATATATATATTGACTTAGAATGAGTAATTTATGCCAAATAGATTGTTTAATATGGTTAAATTTGTGCTCATTTTTACATTAAATACTCATCACTATTAATCCTTAAATGTGCATCGAACGGATACCATAATACTTAGCTTGTTGCACCTTATCATGAAAAAGGTCCATAAAAATTTTCAGCCAGATTGACCTAGTAATTTCCGAGGAAAGTGTAACGTACGGATGGACAAATAAAGAGAAATATAATATAGCTATTAACAATAGTTTTTTCAGCTAATCTAAAAAAGTCATGGCTACTGTTTTTTTTTTTTTTTTTATACAGTTGTTTCAAAGCCAATTTATTTCAGAACACATCTCTCTCTCTCTCTCTCTCTCTCTCTCTCTCTCTCTCTATATATATATATATATATATATATATATATATATATATATATATATATATATATATATATAGTATGTTTATTACACAAACATTATTAGTTACATATGTGCATATATGTTTCAGTGAAATCTCAATTAAGAGAGATCCACCTCATTAGACCGAAAAAAGAAGAAACACTAAAACGAAAATCAAGGTTCATTCATTTTGTATATATAAAAAAAGATATCTGGGTGTGACTTAAACCCCGAAAAACATACTATATACCTGCTCTGTCCTCCATCAAGCACTCTGTAATAAACAGTGTTTCAGTGGATCTACATCTAGAAAACCAAACTATACAACTAATATATATATATATATATATATATATATATATATATAAGTAACCATGTTTGTATGTAACGATCTCTATCAAACTACTCTGTCAATTTATGGTTTACAGACTTTAAACTTGATATATAAGGGATTCGGACCTGTGAAATAAATTTGATTTGGTTTTTAGCTGATAAAAATAGCTTCTAAGGAGTAAAAATTGAAAAATTTGAACTTAGCAGACATAAGTCGACTCAAAGTTCTCACCTACACACGAGCAAATATACATTTATACGTTAAACTGCATTAATTTTTAAAGTTTTGATATCCATCTGTCCTTAAGTTATATGGTAACAGATACCGCTGGAAAGCTAAATGTATTGGTTTTGATTTTAGCTGATAGCATTTTTTTTTAAACTTTTGAAATCACTATTATATATTGGGTGCAATATAATAATCAATAGAGTATTAACTATAATAAAAAATACGAAACTTGCATAAATTAAAATATCATATTTAAGCGTATTTTTCGACGAGGAAACGCCGGGCGGCGTTATAGTTATGAATAACACAAGATTTTTGTTTATCACATTTTTTTTTCTTCATATCAAAGTGTAAATAATAAAATTTAAAAAATTGAAGAGTTCTTATCAGAAAATTCATGAAAAAATATTACCAATATAATCCAGATACATAGATAAGTTATCAGTTGTCATACTTTCGTTTTTAAATCTGTTTTCGAACAGACGTTGATAAATTTGGCTTGGACAAATGCCATCAAAGAAATCATCTTTGAGATGATCCTGTCTACGCTTTTTAGCTGAATGATTCTGAAAGTTACCGATTTTTTGACAGGGAAGCCTTGGAATCTCTAGATATTGATCTAGACATTTATTCATTTTTTTTTTTTTTTTTTTTTTGGTTTGCAAGCAACTGCCAAACAAATATTTGTTTGAAGCCATTAAACTTGCACAAGCAAACACAGTTACAATAAAGATAAAATGTTATTTATGAAGAGTAGTAGGAAGTAGAGCTTGTGTTTATTTTCGTCACAAAACAAAAGTGAAATAAGGGTGTTAAGCTATAGTCGACAAATCGATTTTTAAAGTATATCGTTTTACGCAAAAACAATATTACGTACTTAATTGCCATGTCGAAAATAGTAATATATCCAAAATTTACGAAATTTCATCCGATAGAACAACTGCTATTGCGTTTTTTAGTAAAAAAAAAAAAAAAGTAAGTCTATGACTATAGACAACAAATATTGAACCTATTTACTGTGCCTGAGGTGCCTCCCCACGGGACAGAGTTAGACACCAGGGTCGTTTTTTAATGTGGAGAAAAGGTACAAAAATAAAAATTGTCTCAGTCGTGAAGGATTTCTCCTCCACCGAAAGAGAACAAGAAATAGAAGTGCAGCATCTGAAGAACAGATACTACACTTTGATCTTGTCCCGAAGGCCAAATATTGTACCTATTTACAATGCCTCCCCACGGGACAGAGTTAGACACCAGGGTCGTTTTTTAACGTGGAGAAAAGGTACAAAAATAAAAATTGTCTCAGTCGTGAAGGATTTCTCCTCCACCGAAAGAGAACAAGAAATGGAAGTGCAGCATCTGAAGAACAGATACTACACTTTGATCTTGTCCCGAAGGCCAAATATTGTAGCCATGACACAAATAATCTAAAATATTCCTTTCGGAGTTACGTCCCCTGCTTTTAGCCTCCTACTGCCTACTTTATATAAGGTCTAAGAAGTATGCGATTTTACCTAATTTTCCGTAAAAATTACTTTTAACTAGAAATAAATTTCTACTCGATGATTTTCGTCATGTTTGGATATATTACTATTTGCGGTATGAAAATTAAGTACGTAGTATTGTTTTTGCTTAAAATGATATATTAGAAAAAAAAATCAATCTGTCGACTGTCTTAACAAACATCGAAGTAAGTTTGAGCAGTGTGTGTACTGTACCTTGTGTGAATTTATACCTTTACTTAGTTTATACTGCTTTATCTCTATCTGTATCTCTACTATTATATAAAAGTGTGCGTGTGTGCGAGAGAGAGAGAGAGAGAGAGAGAGAGAGAGAGAGAGAGAGAGAGAGAGAGAGTTCCTCATAGGTTCCGAAGCGGCTGAGCCTATCTTTTGCAAATTTCACGCAAAGGTAGTTTATATGTCTGGCAGTGTTCTTAGATATGTTTTGTACAAAAATCTATCCGATAATTACCGAAAAAAAAATCCGATCTTTAAAATAGTGTTTATTCTCTTATAGATAAAAAAGAAGAATTTTTACAGGGGAATATTTGACGTTACACCAGCCAAGGTGTAACGTCAAATATTCCACTGTAAATGTTTTTTCATCTATAATTAGATAATAATAATTATTAGTTAATTTATTATTATAATAAAACTGAGTTAATTTATTATAATAAATTAACTCAGTTTTATTATAATAATAAATTAACTCAGTTTTATTATAGTAATGAATTAACTCAGTTTTATTATTATGATAATAAATTTTTAGGGTTTAGAAATTAACTCAGTTTTAGTATAATAATAAATTAACTCAGTTTTATTATAATAATAAATTAACTCAGTTTTATTATAGTAATGAATTAACTCAGTTTTATTATTATAATAATAAATTTTAAGGGTTTAGAAATTAACTCAGTTTTACTATTATAATAAATTCACTCAGCATTACTATTATAATAATAATCAGTTGTTAGGAAAACTAAAACGTTTTCGATAATATTACTAGCGAGTTTCAGACATTTAACAGATTTTGCATTTAATTCGAATAATTACACCGTGGTAGTATCACCATGGCAACCGTTTTTCTGCAATTCAGAACACTAAATCTCATTAAATTTAGAAGCATTATAAATGGTAATCCGTCCATCTCTTTCTCAGACGAACAAATTGTTTTTATGCACGACTTTATTATTGCTAATATACTTTCTGCGTCAAAAGTGACGAGAAAAATTATTCTTCGCCAATGCTTGCACAGATCTATATATCTATAAAAATGAAAATGTGTGTGAGGACACTTGTCAACCTATATACTCAACGATTTTTTTATCTACAGATTTGAATTTAGTATATAGGGTATTTAGACATGTGGAAAACTTTTTAATCCGTTTTAATTTGAAAAAAAAAGGGCTGCTAAGTGGTAACAATTGAAAAATTGGTACGTTGAGATCATCGGATTTTTTTATCTGTTTGTTAACTGTTTCACGAATGATAGATTATTATTTATGTTAAGAATAAATAGGTTTGAAAACACTTTTTAAATAACGTGTCAAGCTGGCCTAATGGTTATTCTACTTAGCTCACTGTCATTAGGTTTTGGTTTCGATCTCAGCTCGAGTATTTTTTTTTTTTTTTACTTACAAGAAGTTAACTTTTATTTAAGCATTTGGACTATTACCCTTATGTTCTTGTTTTTTTTCATGACGCTTCGACCGATTATTCCTCTGGCCTTTGTCAGGTTAACTGCGACGAGATAGGAATGTCGAATCCTCCAACTACATCCACAGCAATTGCTGCCTTCAGTAGTTATCATCTCACCATGGTTTGGTCAACTAATCCTCTGACTGGCTTTGGGTAGGATCGAAACCGCTACCTCTAGATAATGCTCACCTGGAATCGCAGATATTCCGCATTTCTATGCACTGCACCATGGGCAGCAATTGCTGTGGATGTAAGTTGGAGGATTCAACATTACCATCCCGTCGCGGTTAACCTGATGAAGGCCAGAGGAAGAATTAGCCAAAACGTCGTAAAAACAACAAAGATGAAGGTTACGTGTCCAAGTAATTAAATAAAAAAATTATACAAATTGCTCATTTCCAAAATAATTCCAAACCTAATTCAATAAGAAGCGAACAGTTTAGACAAAACATTAAACTTGTTTCAGTTTCATATTTTTTTTTTTTTTTTTTTACTTCATTCTTTTTAAAGGTATTTAACATTATGTTTAATGCCTACGGTATTTCTGTTTATAATCAATAAGAATTCTGCATTAATATATAATATTTATGCATATTTTATGATCAGGCAACAACGGGCCGCCTGCAAATCTATATATCTATAAAAGTGAGAATGTGTGTGTGTGTATGTGTGTGTGTGTGTGTGTGTGTGTGTGTGTGTGTGTGTGTGTGTGTGTGTGTGTGAGGACACTTCTCAACCTATATACTCAACCAATTTTTGATCTACAGACTTAAAATTTGGTATATAGGATATTCAGACATGTGGAAAATTTTTAATATGTTTTCATCTGGAAAAAGGGCTGCTAAGGGTTAAAAATTGAAAAATTGTTATGTGGAAGCCGCTAGCTTTTTATCTGTTTGCTAACTGTTTCACGATTGTGCATGCACTAATCGTTCACATTATGTTAAGAATAAGAAGGTTTGAGATCGTGTCCAGTTGGGCTAATGTTTATCGTACTTGACTGACTGTTTGTAGGTTTTGGGTTCGATCTCAGCTCGAGTATCTTTTTTTTTTTTACTTACAAGAAGTGAACTGTTTAGAAAAAAAACATAATACTTGCATATTGTTGCAGTTTCTTCCTTTTTTTTACATTATTTTTTTAAGGAATGTAACATTACGTTTAATACCGGGTAATGCCGGGTACATCTTCTAGTACTCATATAAAACTGGCGGGGCCTGTGGAAATTCCACAACGGACTCATTCATATGTAATATATTGATGTATGGATTCTGTAGATGTTCAGTGTAAATGGAGACGCTCTGATATTATTGTAGCTTTTTTGTTAAAACTGGAAAAGTATTTATCTAAGCTAGCACGAACGCCCGGCAAAGCCCGATCATAAAGTATGCTTGAATATATTTTAATTCTTGCGGATTTCATATATATTATTATGAAGTAAATGTTCTATCGATTTTATATATTATAAAGTTGCGATTTTAAAAATAAAAAAATATATATCCAGATGACTTGGGTGCATTAGCTTGAATTGAAACCGAAATAAAAACTTATGGATATATATATATATATATATATATATATATATATATATATATATATATATATACTTGTTTATTGTTATATAAACATGGTCACATCCTGCTGCTACAAATAGCCACTTGTTTCAATCAAACAACAGATATCATCAGGCAGCGACTTGACTATTCAAAAGTTCAATGAATAACCTTAATAATAATAAGATTATTCATTGAACTTTTGAATAGTCAAGTCGCTGCCTGATGACATCTGTTGTTTGATTGAAACAAGTGGCTATTTGCAGCAGCAGGATGTGACCATGTTTATATAACAATAAACAAGTATTATCAGCTCTTTTTATTGAGCACTATCTAACAACCTCGTTGAATTCATTAGGCCATTACTTTTGAATAAAAAACCCCGAGTATATATATATATATATATATATATATATATATATATATATATAACTTGAGTTCCTTCAGCCATAATCGAAACCGAAACCAAAACTTATGAAGAATTCTTGATAAAATTATTTATTAAAAAAAAAATAGATTACTGGAGTGCCATCAGCCATAATCGAAACCAAAACCAAAACTTACGAAGAATTCTTGATAAAAATTAAGTCCATAACAATTAAGCGACCCAAATGTAAGCGTGACACAGAAAATAACACACACGCTATCGTATTAATATATAAAATCATAGTAATTTATACGCACCATCTACAGTCGGATCCAATGCCACAATCATTAGGAGAAACCACTTCAGAGTTTTGGTGCCTGCATCTCTACTGAATTTCTACTGCATTTCTACTGCATCTCTACTGCATTTCTATCGCATTTCTATCGCATCTCTACTGCATCACTACTGCATCTCTACTGCATTTCTAAAGTAGTGGAACCCGTTCATCCTGAACTCGCATTGGTACTGGTGTAAGCTTCTTTTCTATCGATGACTCATCATTTCTTTTCAACCAGATCAATTACGATTTGTTACCGGTTACTTCTTGTAAATCTGTCATAAAGTTCTTGTACAACAAAAACATTGCAGTATATTCGGCAATTTTCACAACATATCTTCGAGCTCTCACAGCCAAATGATACTGGACATTCTGTCCTTTTTCCTGGCACTCGGTCAGTAGATAACCATATCTCTTATTCTTCCTATCTTCTACGATTGCAAAATTATCCTCCCAAGACGCAGTAAGCATAATTCTATCCTTCCTTTGCTCATTCCACACTACAAGGTTTTACCTCTGCTGTGTAAGAATCTGTAGAGAGATAAAAATATTCTGGAGGTCTACTGCAAAGCTCCATTTTTTTTGTCATCTTTCATCAGTTAGCTATATCCTTGAATGGCTTTTCACCATATATGTTCCAATCCTATGAAAGAAAAGTTCATCTCCTATCAACCATTTAATTATGAGTAACGTCAGGTTTTCATGCTAGTATATATATATATATATATATATATATATATATATATATATATATATATATATATATATATATATATATATATATAAAATTAGTGTTGGGACAATAAATTGGAATCATTATCAGGAATCAGAAAAATCAGAAGATTTGGGGGTATTGGAATCGGTATCAGAATGGGAAAAATTGATGCCTATTTTCTGATGTCAAAACGATTCTTTTAATTGTCTTTTTTATTTGATTTTGTTTAAACCAAAATCTTCCATTGCTGGTAATAATGATAAAATAATAAATATTTATTGATTTTCAATTACCAATAAGGCTAAAATCGACAGATCATCCTCCACAAGTGTATTTTAACTATTTTATAGTTAAATAATTAGAGATTTATAAAGAATTGGAATCGGTAATTGTATCGGAATCGGTAAATTATTGGAATCGTCCCACACTAATATATATATATATATATATATATATATATATATATATATATATATATATATATATATATATTATATATATATATATATATATATATATATATATATATATTTATATATATATATATATATATATATATATATATAGATAGATAGATAGATAGATAGATAGATAGATAGATAGATAGATAGACATGCATATATACACTGTATGGACTAGAAGAAATAAAGCAAAATAAATATTATTTTTTCTTAACAACAAAAAAGAATAGGAAATGGATAGGCAAAATCAAATATCGATTTGTCAAAGCTATCACTGTCTTACTTTTAGAATCCAACTAACTTAATTTTGTATATTAGATAAGAAATAAAACTAACTGTGAAACATGAAATTGCTATCAAAACCCCAAACATGAAATTACTATCATAATTTTTTCTCTATTTGAACGGCTCCTTTCTAGCGGATGTTTATTGCCAGCGCCCTGTACCACCTCTTTCTGAGACCACTACAATGCTATTGGTGAGTAATTGAACCCAATATAGTCAATTTTATAGTCAATATCCGCTAGATCATGGCATTTTATTTTTTATTTGCCAAAATGATAATATTGCCTAATTGTTTTTGGATAATTAACTAATGGACCTGTTTCACAAACAATTCTTATCTAGCCAATCGTTTTCCAGTTAAAATAAATTGTTTTTTACAGAATAAAAAAAGTGAAAATCATTTGGTATAAAAAATACAAAATTCGAATGTAATTTATTCATTTCGTTCTAACACCAATTGTTCAGATATAAAAAAAAAAAAAAATGAAGGCAAGCAAAAAAAAAAAAAAAAATGAAGGCAAGCAAAAAAAAAAAAAAAAAATGAAGGCAAGCAAAAAAAAAAAAATGAAGGCAAGCAAAAAAAAAAAAAAATGAAGGCAAGCAAAAAAAAAAAAAAAAAAGGTTTCTCCAGCCTAATTTAAGAAAGTAGAAAGTGGATTTGGGGTTTACTTTCGATGACCTCATAACACCTGCTTCCCTTATTTTGTCCTTTAGTCCTCACATTTCATGAATGATCTTTCCGACAAAGAGCGAAAAATTACTGTTTTCTGGGGCAGCATCTATCCATCTCACATTTATCATTGACTAATTTTGTACTTTTAGTTTTTATTATTGGCTCACAAGGAGCTTTCACACAGGTATTCAGAGATCTTTCCCTGAAAACAGCCTGCGGCGTTCCCTGAGAGTTGAGTGACAACAAGTCTTCTCAGCTTTCCAGTACACTCCACCTCTTTCAATAACATTTGCAAATAAATATGCATTATTGCAACATCTGCTTGCCATTGAATTCTTGTTGACAGCAGCTATTCGTCTTTGCTGGGATTCGAGTGGCAATAAGCCTCCCCTTTTATTATTATTATTATTATTATTATTATTATTATTATTATTAGTTTTTAGCTTCTTACATAAAATGGTTTCATACCTTGTCTGGAGTAATTTCCATAAAAAAAATCTGAGGTGCTGATTTCAGATAGGATATTCACTTTCATGTATCAAATCTAACATACAGACATAACCCACAAAAACTTAACATTTTGATAAAACAACCACACTACAAACATTCTTGGCCTTTTAGTCAGGAAGAAAGTGTAATACCTGTTCTATTAATCTTTTCTGTCCTCGGTCAGTGAAAAAGAAATCCAATAATCAATCTGTCTAGCAATCTCTAGATTGAGACAATTTTTATTTTTGTTTCAATCCAAAGTACCCCTTTTTGAGGAGCTGTATTTTCCCCACTTAAAAAAGAAAAAAAACGACATTGTGTGTAACTGTCCCTCATCGGGAGGCAAATAAATATAAGCTCAATACGGTCATATGTATGTATGTTGTATTATACAATTGCAGAATCTATGAAACAGATCTGTCACTTTTGGAAAAGGAAAGAATTAAACGTCATATCTTGGCCAATAATTGATGTGTTCTCAAATTTCAAAGTGCATCTCTTAGAGGAACATTTGCAGTGCTTTTAAGATTTGGAGGACAATTTTTTTCGTTTTCATTTTTGTAGAATTCTACTGGATACATGGGGAGATAATTCAAAAAGTTGTTAAAGTTTCACGTAATGTATTGGCAAAATCAAAACAAACACTAAATTAACAATAAGACAGAATAAAACATTATCTGAATATTTGGGCAACAGAATTGAAATTTGATATCTAGGGTATTTGGACCTGTAGCACACTTTCGCTTTGGTTTTTTTAGCCAGCAAAAATTGCTGCTAAGGGATCCAAATTGGAAACAAAACAGTTGACGTTGGCAGAGAAAGTCGAACCAAACGTTACTCCTGCTGTTACTTTTGTGTATGCGCAAATTTAAACGTTCAAAGCCCAAAGAGCTTAATTTTTCATCAGAAGATTCTTTTAGTTTGCTCACGAGGCAGGAATATGTAGCTGGTTTGAATGCAGATAACATTATATTCTATTGATAAAGGTACTATAAAACTACGCCAGTATCTTAGAATCTTATTCCTAGTGGCAGCGGTGAAAAGAAAAAAGCAAAATGTCTAACCAAACATCGATTTCTGTAATAATGCAACAAACAGCAGGAAAAAAAAATTATTCAATGGCGGTAAGGCGCTCTTTCTTATTTTCTTTTCTATGGAAAAATAAAGATTTTATGAAATAGTTCGTATAATTGTTCTGTCCAAAAAGAAATCTATGATAGTACATTTTCTTGCTGTAACATATTTCCTGGTATCTAACAGTGCCTTTCTTAAGAAAAGAAAAAAAAAACAAAAGCAGCAAACGTACACCTGCTTATTTGTTATGTGATAATTAACTAAATTTAACTTTAATGGTTTAGAGATGCTCACCATATTATGTCCATAATAAAATGGAATATCAATAATTTGATTGAGGAATTTCATCTTTTGAAACAGAAAGTGGAAATATTCTTTATTCCAGCTGATACCTCCGTCGATTTCGCAATTAGTTAGGCAGCAAGGACGTTTGAAGATCTAAATCTCCAAATTTACTTCAACTATTATTTCTGTGAGCAGAAAACATCTTTATAAATAGGAAATAAGCAATATATATATATATATATATATATATATATATATATATATATATATATATATATATATATATATATATAATGGTCACCCTCCTGTCGATTTTGACTTATGAACTCAACTACAACAACTAAGTTGTTCGGAAATCAACACAAATGATTTGTTTATAGTGGTGAAGGCTTTGTGCAGAACCAACCACATTTTTTTGGTACAACTGTTAATCTCAGTCGGCGATATAACTGCCACAAGACAGAACAGAAAGTAGATCTTAGGTTGTTTACATCAGAGTATTCTTTCTAGATGCATGTCTTAACGAGGACTGAGGGCGCATCTCTCTCATTGGATTAAAATAAAGATACCAACCTGGAAATTTTTACATCATGTTGCAGTACATACAATTCCTAGCATTCACAAATAGTCGCCCATGTGGTACTGGCCAAGCTTATCATTGCTTAATTTTGGTGATCTGGCAAGAACCAGTGTGTCGATGTGATTATGCTGTGTATTCTTTGTTTGAGGAGAAAGTACACTACACCCTCAGTAGTATGGACGACGATGAGAGCCTTTGGAGATACAATTCGTGGACATTAACTGAGGGGGAAAAGGTTAATTATGAGTATATTTGGTCAAGAATTGAAGAACAGATGAATTCAAGCTAGAATTTCAGGATCGCAAGACTGAAGCTGCGTTTCTTCTATCAAGAACAAACCAGTGAAATCCTGAACAAATGTGTAACTAAATACCGATAGTAAGCTCAGAAATGTAATTTAGGTGCCAAAAAAAATGAATGAAAGAATTCTGGAACAAATTATTGCATCTACACGAATCCAAGGCTTCCAGAAAGAACCTTTAAACAAAGCTAAAGGATATGCAGACGGAGATGCTTTGATGTTGGGTTGCAGCTATTAAGGAATGGAAAAGGGCATGCATTAACATAAGCACTGAAAACACCATAGTCAAAACTGGCGCCATCAAAACAATCTGTCTGAACTGCAGAGGTCATCACCTTCAAAAACCCGACAAGTGTTCAGTGAGTGGATCTAAATGTTATGCATATGGAAAACAGAGACATTCAAAGAATATGTGTATTACTTTAGAGTATTCAAAGAAAAAAAACAGCCTATAGACCAGCCTCCAAGACCATTTATAACAGCGATGTGCCAAGGAACTGATTAGTGGGCAATTGGGCAATTGGGCAATTGGGCAAGTCCAAAAGTCTAGCACGTAATTCGATACCATATCATTTGAATAAATTAGAGTTTTGTCTTTAGCCCTAGATGAAGAGAAAATGATACAGAAATGAAGAATACGCAGTTGTGGACGTTCAGATAAACTGAAGGGCCAAGTGCAAAGGTTAACACGTGTGTAGGGTAACACTCTGTCGGTTAGAATATTTCATCAGATATTTCCAGACCGTTTGGATTCAAAGGGATTTTCGGACTTGTACAAAATTAAATCAGAGAGACATATAAAGTTTATAATAAAACGCTCATAGAGTGCTTTGGATCCGTCAACATACTGTGCAGATACAATTCCAACATTTGGCAACCAACCAAATTCTACGCTGTGGATGTATGTAAACCAGCCATCATGAAACTTAGGTCAAGCCAAGATCTAGGAACTGTGACAATGCTTTATGCTATAAGGCAGATGAACAAAGCATGCCAACCAAAACCAATACTGAATACAATAACAATCAACATTGTCGATAATTTGACCAAGTTGTTCCCAGGACAATTTGACAGAATTGGCAACTTTCTGGGAACAGTGAAATTTTACTTAACAGAAGATGTGGTACCATACATCGACCCATAACGAAAGTTTCCCATTAACAGACGAGATAAACTACAACAGGATCTTAGCAGGGTGGAAAACAGTGGTGTAGTAAGGAAGTGACAGAGACACACAAATTGCTGTTCAAATCTGACAATATCAACAAAAGCAAATGGCAATTTGTGAGTATGTGAACACTCTGCAAAACTGAATAAAACACTCAAGCGATGCCCACACAAAATTCCAATAGTTGGAGAATTTAATGGTGAAAAATTTTTTTCTCAAAACTGGATGCCAAACAGGGTTATTGGAGTTTAAAATTGGATCCAGGAAACTTAGTGTTGATAATATTCAGAACGCCATTTGAGAGACTTCCATTTTATCTGGCTATTTTATCTCAAAGCCTGTTCCAACAGAGAATAAGATTCCATCCGAGATCAGTGCATTGGAGCCGATGGAATCATAGATTAAGTTGTGGTGTATGGACGAACGAAATAGGAACATGACAATAAATCTGCTAAGGTTAATAAGAGTTGCAGAAAGAAATGGCCTCATGTTCAATTCCAAAAAGTGCTCCATCTACCAGAAGGAGGAAGCAAATCTCATTCTTTGGCATGATATTTGATGAGCAAGGCATACATCCTGATCCAAGGAAAATTGTTGACATCCCAAGGAACAAGAAAGAGCTCCAGGAATTTTTTGGTCTAATCCAATATCTCTTCCCATTTATACCAAATCTGGCAGAAAAAAAAAAACAGCACCAATCTGGCAAGTACTAGAACAGAATGTTCTATTTGGTGGAAAGAATAAAAGCTCCGATTGATGATGATACAACACTACAGTATTTTGATACAACTGCACAAGTCATCCTGTAATTCGAAACAGCTAGAAGGATTTAAGAGCAGAACACATCCAAACAAACATGAGAGATCAAGTCATTGACAGACATCGAAACCAGATATGACTTGAAAGGAAAAATGCGAGTTGTATGCTTTGGAATTGAGAGATTCAAGACACATTTATATGGCACAAGTTTTCACGTCATTATCTTGACCTGCAGGTAGATTGTTTCCAGTTAACCATCCAGAAAATCTCCGACGTTTGTAGTCCAAAGAGAGCAGCATCAGTGCTCAAGTAAATAAAAAGAAAGGGACAAATTTCTTTCACTTTTGATATAAACACAAAAATATTCCATTATTATTATTGGCTCACATGGAGCTTTCACACAAGTCAACAAACGATCTGATTGGAAACCTGTGGTGTTCTCTGAAAGCTGAGTGACAACAAGTCTCCCCAGACGTCCAGCTCTCTCCACCTCCTTCGATAGCATTTGCAAATAAATTTGCGTCATCGCAACAGCCTCTTACCATTGATTTCTCACTGGCAGTGACCATTGGTCTATACTGGAATTTGAGTGGTACTAAGCCTCCCCAAGGTCCCAGTTCTCTTCGCATTTGTCCAGCAGAGGTCTGGTCAGTGCTCTCTCCTTGATCTTTCCATCCTCCTTGACCCTTCTCGGCTCTTTGGTATCACTTTTCTAATGAGGGGGGGACAGTGATGAGACAATGGGAGGGGATTTATGAGGGGGGTGTAGAACTTGTAGATATGCAGCTTCGGTGTTCTTCATTCCCTGTAACGCTTCTTCGTTATATTGTATTCTTGTATTATTCTCTGCATTCGAGGGTTTTCCTTAATATTTCAGCTGTTTTCATTATCGTTAGTCATTGTATTTTTGCAGTTATTCCTCTGATTCCAACTTCTGACATTCTTTTTTCAAAGATTTTTGGAATTGTTCCTAGTGCTCCTACTATTATCGGTACTATTTTGATTTTCTTCATCATTCAAATCCCTTTTAACTCTGGCTAGCTCTGTATTTGCTTTGTTTCTCTTTTTCTTTCATACTCACCCTGTGGTTAACTGGGACAGCAAAGTCTATGATTTGACAAGATTTTTCTTTCTTGTCAATTATTACGACATCTGGTCTTCTTGCTTGGATGGGTTTGTCTGTCTGTATGTCCATGTACCATAGGATTTTGTGGTTCTCGTTTTCGAGTGCTGTTGCGGGTTTATGCTGGTACCATTTGTCTGTATGTTCAAAATGTAGCCGTTTGCACAACTCCCAGTGCACTGCCCTCCCCACTTGGTCATGCCTGTTTTTTATTCCTTTTTGCCCAGTTTGCTGCATTCGCTTCTTATATGGTTTATCGTTTCGTCTCTTTGTCCACAGAGTCTGCATTTGCTGTTTTCTTGTGTTTTATCGATCTTTGCTTTGATATGGTTGGTTCTTATCGAGTTATCTTGTGCTGTAGTTATTAGAGATTCAGTTTCTCTGTTTATATGTCCTTTTCGCATCCATGTCCAGGTGTTTTTGTTATTCTCATCTTTTGTCATTCTTATGAATCTTCCGTGGAGTTGTTTCTCTTCTCATTTCTCTTTTCTCATTTTTTCATTTGTCTCTCTGTTTTCTGTTTTGTTGGGTTTTTTTCAGAGTCTCTTGTTGCCATAATTATCCTTTCAGTATTTTGCATTATGTATTTTTCTAGTTCTTTTTTTGTGTCCTTCACACAGTCTTCTATACAGATCAGTCCTCTCCCACTGTCTTTCCTTTTCACATAGAGTCTGTCAATATCATCCTTTGGGTGTAGTGCATTATGCATGGTCATGAGTTTCCTGGTCTTCTGGTCGAGCTGTCTCAGTTCTTCTTTTATCCACCCTATAACTGGTCCAGAGTACCTTACTAGTGACACTGCCCATGTATTTATACCTTTTATTAGGTTTCTGCTATATAATTTCGTTTCCAGGAATTTTCTTGTTCTCCTGAGGTATTCCTTTCCAATTTTCTCTTTTATTTCTGTTGCTCTGATGGTGTCCGCTCCCAGAATTCCCAAGTATTTATAGTCGTCTTGTTCCCTTAGTGCCCTCATATCCGTTTGGTTGGGTAGTTCAATGCCTTCTGTCGTTTCCAGTTTTCCCTTTCTTATAACTAGTTGTGCGCACTTTTCCATTCCAAATTCCATTTCGATATCTTGGCTGAAGATCCTGGTAGTGTTGATTAGTGTTTCTAGCTCCTTTTCGGTCCTTGCAAAATGTTTCAAATCGTCCATGTACATCAGGTGGTTCATTTTTTCCTCTGTATTGGGGAACTTGTATCCGGCTTGGCACTTTCTCAGAATACTATTCAGGGGCATCATGGCTATAATGAACAGTAATGGTGATAGTGAGTCTCCTTGGAAGGATTATTATTATTATTATTATTATTATTATTATTATTATTATTATTATTATTATCATCATCATCACAACAGAATGAATGAAGAAATGGAGAATTTCATCCTTTTTTTTTTTCTTATTGATTAGTTTTTTTTATTATCGATCAGTTTTTGTTTACTTATCGATAGACAGTTTTGTCTTGTTTTTTTTTTTCCTTGGCTAGTTTCGTTTCAATGATTTTAATACAAATTATATTGCAAAGCAACAGTGAATGGACGAAACTTACTAATACGAATAAACCCATTGTATAATGTGTTATTATATACTACCAAAATTATCTCCCTTTAATAGAACTCTTAAAAAATCTGATAGCATAAAAATGGCTGAATTTTATGCTATCAATTCTTATTGTTATTAATTCAACATATTATGAATAAAAAAAAGTGGGATAAATGAAAGAAAACAAAAATAAAGCAAAACTGTTATTGCAAGAGTTAGGAGTGTATGGAGTAAGTTCAGGAACTTTTGCTATTACTAATCAGCAGAGCGTTACACTACCGACCAAGAGAAGAGGCATGTGTATGCAGTGTGATGATGTATGAAAGTGAAAGCTGGGAATATGCATTAAAGCGAGTAAAATGATAAGGATGTGTGATGTGAGTGTTAGAGATAGACTTAGATTTGATGACCTTAAAAGAAGATTAAATCTAGACAGTGTATGGAGGTGTGTACAAAACAGGAGACTTTGCTGGTATGGTCACATTGAAAGAATGGATGAGATATTTTCGTGCTATTTTTTAAAAATAATATTTTAAAATTAAATTCAAGTTTTATGATATCTTTTTTTTTAATTAAATTGCTTGGTAAAATTACAGAATAGTTACAAAACACTTTTCCCTCCCCATGTTAAGAATGGCTTTAATGTTATTATTGCAGCACGGTAACATGAGAGCATAAGTACCGATATTCTTAGTAGGTGTAGAACAGTTGGGGTAGCAGGTTCAGTTCACTGAGATAGTCAATGAAAACATTGGAAGAAGTGATAAAAATGGATTTGAAAGAAAGAGGGATAATAAAGACCTGGTCAGAGATAGGTTGGTTTGGAAATCAATTCTTAAAAACCGTCCAACACATGCCCATATATAAAATGGACATCATACTGAATATGATGATCATGCACAACATCAAAATTAGTTGTGGCTTTTCCGCAGAGGTCATGTGACAACAGGCACGACAACATCCTCCAGTTATGTGTGTGTTGTGTCACTATACACAAAGTAGCTCACACAAATTAGAATGTCTCGACTGTGCATGAAAATGTTGACTCAATGGTCAAACCAATTAGTGGTTCTCCTGTGGCCAATATAAGACAAATGCCGAAGAGTTGAGCCTGTCAGAATGGACATAGATGAACACATCACGTGTTTGGTGAAGGTTACTTGTTCGTTGAAAGATACGCATATCTTTCCACGAACAGATAACCTTCACCAAACGTGTTCACATAAAGAAAAAATATCACTTCACATGCTTGTCTATGACGGAATGCAAATGAATAAGAATTGTAATATTTTGATATTACGGACTACTATTCTCATGGATTGACTTTCGGCAGTCTCATAAAACTGACCTCCCTTATTTTGTCCTTTAGTCTTCACGTTTCATAAGCGATGTTCCTGTCAAAGGGGGGAGAATTGCTGCTTTCTAGGTCAGAATCTATCCATTTAACACTTATCACTGGCTAGTTTTTAACCTTGAAGTAGTGATTTTCTCTTATATAGCTCCTTACATAAAGTGGCTTCATGCCTTGTCTGAAGCGATTTTCATGAAAAAATATCTTGGATTTATTTTTACAACGTTTCAGCCGATTTAACCTCCAACTTTGTTCAAGTGTATCTTTTCGAACTTGGAAATATTTATACAGAATTCAAGAACGCACATGGAATTTCGAACTGAATCCTTTATGTAATCTACAAGGCTAGACTGTTTTGATTCTGTTAGCCATGACTGAGTAGAAGTGCTAATTAATTATAATGCTACTCTTACTTGTTATAATATGCAGTCAAAATTGAAACTTTAATCTCAGAAAGACTGGCATTTGTTAATAATCCCAAAATACTGTAATAATTAGATTTAACTTTCAAAATCCTATAAAATAATAATAATTTGATAAACATAAAAAGCTATTATTAAAAACAAGAAAAGAAAAACAGAACTGAAAGTAAAATGGCTTCCAGGCTACACCATGCAAAACTGCTAAATAAACATACACAGAGAATTTTTGTACAAATATGCTAAAATAGTCCCAAAATGGAGTGTTTTTATTAGCCCTAAAAGAGCCCCATGGGGCACACCCAAGAGTTATCGCGAAGTATAGACAAACAAAATTATATGGAAATCAGTTAGTTACAACTTTTCAGAATTTTTTTAGAAAAATCCAAGGCATCAATTTTTTTTAATATGCACAAAAGTGTCAATTTTAACCTTTTTAACCCGAAAGGCACCCCTAAGGGGGCAACCAGAGTTTTCCCAGAAAATCTGCTCTGTTACTTTTTTACTCATATCATGTTTAATGTTTGTGCAAAATTTCAAAAAATTCCATGGTGTTTTTAATGAGAAAAGTGCGGACAAATGAACGGACATTGTGTTGTGAATTTACAGGTCCACCCTCCTTTTGTCGGGGGACCAAAAAAATAGAAACAAAACAGAATTGAAAATAAAAAGGCTCCCAGGCTGCATCAGCAAATACAGTTGATCCCTATTTCTATAAACTTATGTATGTGCATAGGATTACGTCTTTGTGTGTACAGGATTCACTACTAAACTAATTAACCGATCATTATTAATTCTGGAATAAACTGTGAGCTGTATTTAGTTTAATTTAGTGTAATGTTAAGAGAGTGAAAAGGGGAGTGGAAGCGTTTCAGGAAAATTCAAATATTTGTGAAATGGTAACAATAGTCATCACTAGGGCTGTGATAAGAGAATATTCTTTTCATTGTTTTGACTCTCGGGTATATATCCGACACAGTTAAACATATGTAATCAATGGAGAACCACATCACTTTGTATAAAAACAAATAATGTATTAACTGATATATACTCGAGAATCAAAATAATAAAAAGAATATTCTTTTGTCATAGCCCTATTTATCACATACCATTTCCCCAAATTTCAGTTCTTTGAACCATTTAAAATGTTTTAGTGAGCATAATAAGGTAAAGGCTCTCATTTGAAAATTCAAATATTGAATTTGATCCCTAGTGATTAGACATCAATTAAGTAAGATTAAGTAAGAGGTAATTAAGTAAGATTAAGTAAGAGGTAATTAAGTAAGATTAAGTAAGAGGTAATTAAGTAAGATTAAGTAAGAGGTAATTAAGTAAGATTAAGTAAGAGGTAATTAAGTAAGATTAAGTAAGAGGTAATTAAGTAAGATTAAGTAAGAGGTAATTAAGTAAGATTAAGTAAGAGGTAATTAAGTAAGATTAAGTAAGAGGTAATTAAGTAAGATTAAGTAAGAGGTAATTAAGTAAGATTAAGTAAGAGGTAATTAAGTAAGATTAAGTAAGAGGTAATTAAGTAAGATTAAGTAAGAGGTAATTAAGTAAGATTAAGTAAGAGGTAATTAAGTAAGATTAAGTAAGAGGTAATTAAGTAAGATTAAGTAAGAGGTAATTAAGTAAGATGTTGGTTTTGAGTAGAAAAGACATGCATAGGAAGTGTGCAGTTACCTTCCTGTAGTGACTGAATTTTCAGGGAGAAAAAACCGAGTTTATTTTATTATATAGTAGATAAACACCTGTTTTGTCGTCACCTCTTTTTTTTTGCCATTATTTTTTATTTGTGCCTCCCCCAAAGAAAAACTAAAACATTACCACCGATTTCTTCTTCTTCTTCTTCTTCTTCTTCTTCTTCTTCTTCTTCTTTAGAAAGGACAAAACAAAAAAATGTCACCTTGCTTGAAAAGAAAATATCACGCCTTGTAGCTGACTAATAAATCGATAATGTGTCGAATCCTCATACGTTAAGTGATTATATGTATATAAGAAACGGGACTGGAATAGTATTAATGCAGACGATAATCATGTCAACTAATAGAAAGAAATGCCTGTTGTAGCTAGAAAGCCAGATTTTCTTCCAGACAAAAATAAATTCTATCCATTGATATACTGCTAGAAATCTGGATAGCATCACAAAAGAATGATGAGAGAAACAATGACAGCACTAAATGATGCTGTCATCCATTAAAAGAAAGATGAAGGCTATATGTACACAGTGGTTGATTTCACCAAGCCACCCGGCATTGCCCGGTCATAAATTACGCTTAAATATGATATTTTGATTAATGCAGATTTCGTATTTATTATTATATTATATTGGACTCAATATATAGCAATGATTTAAAAAGTTAAAAAAAAAATAAAAATAAAAATGACTCATGCACCACCACCGAGAATCGAAAACAAAACATTTTGCTTACGATTTACTTTTTCCTTTGACGTTAATGCCTGAGCTATGAAAACATGTATGCTGCAAGGCTAACATTTAAAACATAAACCAATAGCTATTACGTTATGCATGCATATTCGTAATGCTGTTGTTCAACCTTCACCTGCCAAATTCCATTTTTTAATTTTCACAATTTTGTATCGATTTTCTCCGGCTAAAACCCAAATATAAAGTTTCGCATGGGTTCGAATACCCTATATATTAAGTTTCATGTTTGTAGACCAAAAACTGACTGAGGAGTTTAGTAGGCACATTTTTTTTAACAAATATATATACGTATACATAAATATATATAGAAAAGGATTTGTGTTTACTAAAAACTTTTTACACAAATATTACGCAAGTATAAATCATGTAGAATATCTGCATTAATTGGATGAAACCTTGTCTTCCTAAATAGTCACCCGTTTAGTACTGGTCACGCTCAATGTTGCTTAACTTTCGTCATTTTATAGGAACTGGGGTGGGTTATAACCATATCCTTTATATTATAGCACTTAACATGCATTATATTGGTTTTTTGGGGTTTTTTTTTTTTACACGGTGTTCACCACTCATCAAGGCCCGGAAGCCACTTAGGGATAAGGGTTATTGCAAGTATAGTACGTTAGTGTGGAGACTTGATGAAGTGTTTACTTAAGGGGGCGGTTCATTAGGAATTTGTTAACGTTGGACTTGAAGACATCCAAGTTGTAGTCAGGTGGGAAGCAGGCAGATGGAACAGAGTTCCACAGGTGTGCAGTTCTAAGAAGGAAGCTTTGTTCATGGAATCCACGTTTTGATTTAGGCACAGATAAAGAATGTGGAAAATTTTTCAGCTAGATGGGTGTTTTTCGTGAAAGATTGGCGAGGGGGGACCAGAGATTGGAGTTCAGACCAGCACCTGCCATGGAAATAACGATAAAACAAGGATAGGCTCGCAACGTCTCTTCTGTGGGAGAGAGGTTGCAGGGTAGAGAAAAGGGCATCCCCCACTAAGCCACGGAGTCTATTTTCTACTCTGTCAAGGCAAGATAGGCTGTTTCTGGCAGCTCCTGCCCAGATATGGCAGCAGTATTCCATCCTTGGACGTACTTGGCTTTTATATAGATAGAGAATTGCATCAGTAGTGAGATATCTTCTGGAGCGGTAGAAGGATCCCACCATCTTTCCAGCGACCTTGGCAACAGACTTGATGTATGTGTTCCATTTCAGATCAGGAGTAAAGGACAAACCCAGAAGCTTGTCAAAATACGGGGCTTCTCCCAGACGAGAGCCATCCATTTCAATTGATGCCAGATGGGGATCAGAGCGTTGATGATGTAAAGATAGGAGTTTGGTTTTAGATGCATTAAAGGTAACCAGCCACGACTTCCCCCACTGAACCACGCGCTCGAGATCAGAGAAGAGAGAATCAGAGAGAACTTTGTCATTTACAGCCTTTGATGTGTTGCCGTAGATGGTCGTGTCATCAACATAGATGTCAACGAATGATTTAAGTATGTGTTTAGGGAGATCATTGATGTAGATCAGGAAGAGAGTTGGTTTTGGTAGAATGTGTTTATCTACAAATACGATTTGATAAGTCAATAATTTTATTCTAATAAAAGTGAATGTACGTCTGTCCGGCTCGTATCAACAATGTGTATGCAAAATGTTTTATCAGTAAAGAAGGAAAGGCTTAATCTTCATAATAACTGATGCCAATAAAAATAGAATAAAGGAATAATCACGTGTGGTAACTTAAATTTTCATTAGCAAAGAATGAGAGGCTTAATCTCAATAATATCTGATAATAATAAAAATTATTACATATAATATATTATTATATATATTTAATATAGACACAAAAGTATTCCTCTATTATTATTAAAACATATTGGAGAGGAAATGAGAGAGAGAGAGAGAGAGAGAGAGAGAGACAGACAGACAGACAGACACAGGTAGAGGGAGAGAGAAAATTTTGTTTTATTCTTATCGATTAGTTTTGTCTTCTTTTTATTATCGCCAAAGAGAGGGTAAGAAAGTGAGGGTGAGAAAGAGAGGAATAGAGGGGGAAGTTTTGTTTTGATTTTTCGTTATCGATTAGTTTAATCTTATCGACTAGCTTTGTCTTCTTTTCTTATTCTTATCAATAGAGAAAGTATAAGGGAGTGTTTTTTTTGTTTGTTCTTTCCCCTCCACTATCGATTAGTTTCGTTTCAATGATTTCAAGTAATCAAAAAAGAATGACATTTTTTAAAAACTGATTCACTCAGACTCAGATGTCTTACTCAACATGATTATCCAAAATTTTAATTTACTAAAGGAAGGAAACGGAAATGAGGAGAAAAACATCAGTTTCGTTTTTTGCAGCCAATCAGAAAAGATATCGACTTTAATTGATTGTTTATCGAAAGTCTACATTAATTTTAGAGATAAAAAAAAAAAAGTCGAAATAGAGAATGGTGCATCATTGGCAAAGAGGGTAGCAGGTGCTTTGTTTGGGCCAGACACATTCTTTTGCGAGTGTATTCCCAGAAATATCAAATAAGAAATAAGACGCAGCTGTGGAAGAATTTTCAATTTTCTTTCTTTTTTCTTATAAATCCTCTCAACGAATAAATGCGAACGTTTTTATTTATCACTCTTCTATCAAAACGGATTATTGTTACTTAAATCAATAGTATTTTATAAATGCTGTAGCATCAGTCCTGTATTTAAGTCACAGCTCAATATTTAGTATGATTATTGCCACGTCTTGTCAGACGAGTACCACTCCCTCATTCACTGAAAGTTCATATGGTCAAAGATGACTTTTCAGTCCTGCCAACCACTTGCACACCCTCAAGCAGACATGACACTGAAGACGGCCATTGGTTTGGATGAAACCAACAGCAATGGAACCCATATCATCGTGCAATTTCATGTGATTAACAAGACCTGCCTTTGACAGCAGAGCCCAGTCACACACATCACAGAACCAAAGATCTCCATGATTGGGTGGCAAGGTTTGGCGTTTCCTACATGCTCTCTTGAGCTTTGCTCAGTCTATCCTGACTGCTTCAAAGTGTTCTGCACCCCTGTATATCAGTGTCCTTCACTGCTTGCAATCATATGCTAGGAACTCCCAATTGTCAACAGGAACATGAAAGCTCACTAGACTCTCCTGGATGCTATCACGAAAACGTTTTTTGAGCTTGTGCTGGGATCTTTAGTAAAGAAGGAGCTCTTCATAAAACAACTGTATTGGGAGTCGATAGTCATCAAGCTGGACAAGATGATCCGTTCAACACATCTGGTTCTTAATAACAATGGTAGCAATACTGGTTGTTTAGGCCTTATTTCAGACATATGTATCAGGGACAACACTATCTCAGTTGAAACCAAGAATATGTCTAAGGCAGTGCTGATGAAACCTCTCCAGCTGTTCTACATAAGACCGATACAAAGTCTATGTTTCAGAGGCAGGGATGACAATACACATGTTTGATATACTGACATTTTAGTTGTCAGAGTTAGATCACCGTCAGACCAGACTCTATCTTGTAACCTTCCAAATGCGTCTGATGTCTTGCTGATTCTCTGTATTTCGGCATCAAAAGTGCCATCATTTGATAAGGTACTATCCAGGTAGACAAAATTTTTTACGACTTCAAGGCGCTTTTCATAGATGAAGATATCAGGTTCCACATACAGATCACCAGGAGCAGGAGTGTATACATGAACTTGATTTTCTTAATGCTGTCAGTGTATTTAGTATAATATAATATATATATATATATATATATATATATATATATATATATATATATATATATATATATATATATAATATTTAGTAATGTGATTGATAATTTAAAATTTAAAAATCAAATTATAATTAAATTAAAAATCCGTTTCATAAGAAGGAACAACAAAATCAATTATTTGTACGATCGTTTCGGAAAACAGTGTTTTTATTGTGGTAAACATCAAGTTACGGACAATAATTATTACATATAGTTTTTTAATAAACAAGGTTTCCTCATCAGCAAATTGTGAAGGGTTGATGATGAGGAAACCTTGTTTATTAAAAAACTATATGTAATAATTATTGTCCATAACTTGATGTCTACCACAATAAAAACACTATTTTCCGAAACGATCGTACAAATAATTGATTTTGTTGTTGTTCCTTCTTACGAAACGTATTTTTAATTTAATTATAATTTGATTTTTAAATTTTAAATTATCAATCACATTACTAAATATTAAATTAGCTCTAGGATATTTACTTATCGAGCTTATTATATATCTAAAATACAACGAGCACTTTTTCTTTCCTGTATTTTAATTAAACTAGTAATTTCACTGTTACATTAAAATACACTCTGCTCTTTAGACTATTGTTCTAATCTCCTTTAAATATATATATATATATATATATATATATATATATATATATATATATATATATATATATATATAAGAACTAATAATACAAGGAAATGGATGTACAAGTACACATAGAGACGAACGATCTAAAAACAATTATTTGGACGTCTAATTAGCATAACTAAATTTTAAACTATTCATTAAAAATTTATGTTTGACGTTATACATTTGTAATTTTAATGCACTATTTTTTCTATATATATATATGTAATAGTTTCGTTGATATTAAGCAGTACTTAATTAAAATTGTTTAATAAAAGGATTTTGTCAAAAAGAATAGAAAATGGATCCTGACAACCTCGTAACTCTCGCTTCTTTTATTTTGTCCTTTAGTTCTCACATTCCATGCGTGATTTTTCTGACAAATGATGGAGAATTGCTGTCTTCTGGGTCGGAATCTCTATATCTAACACTTATTGTTGGCTTGTTTTTGACCTTGAAGTATTATTATTCTTTTAGCTCTTTACATCAAGTAGCTTCATGACTTGTCTGGAACAATTTCCAGTTTAAAATAAAATGTAAAAAAAAAAAAAACAAGTTTACATATTTGGTTAGAGCCTCCATCATCAGTTTTCTAATTGAGCCTTTCAATTCCTAGCATCAGCTTTGTATTTAACTTACAGTTCTATATATATATATATATATATATATATATATATGTATATATATATATATATATATATATATATATATATATAATTCAAAGGAGATTAGAACAATAGTCTAAAGAGCTGAGTGTATTTTAATGTAACAGTGAAATTACTAGTTTAATTAAAATACAGGAAAGAGAAATTGCTCGTTGTAATTTAGATATATAATAAGCTCGATAGTTAAATGTCCTAGAGCTAATTCAATATTAAGTAATGTGATTGATAATTTAAAATTTAAAAATCAAATTATAATTAAATTAAAAATCCGTTTCAGAAGAAGGAACAACAACAAAATCAATTATCTGTACGATCGTTTCGGAAAACAATGCTTTTTATTGTGGTATACATCAAGTTACGTACAATAATTACATATAGTTTTTTAATAAGCAAGGTCTCCTCGTCAGCAAATTTTGGAGGGTTTTTATTGAATTTAAAAGACACCATAAATAAACCTAGCATTAAAAGTGAGGCAGATGAATCTGAAAAAATTGAAATAAAAGGTCTGGATTTAGAATTTATAAGAAAATTAATATGGGTTAGAGATAGAAATAAATAGAGAAAAATATAGATTTGAATTTAAATTATAAGTTTGCTTTAAAAATATATAGAGATATTTACCTTTTAATTTTTCGCTTTTTGAAATCAGGAGCTATGGTTAAAATACTCATTTAGATGTTTGCTATAGCTTTTTATCTTATTGAATGATGAATTTTAAAAGGGGGGGGACGCCCGTGCAATAAATTATTTCCGTTAGCGTATTTTTTATTTAAAGACGCTACGGTTTATATTTAGAATGTTGCTTGTGCAATTACATGTTGTAGGGGGAGATAATTGTCATGTTTCTTTACTTTATTTATTTGAAGGGTGTAAGGGAGATAATTAGTCTAACTTAATTTATTAAAAAAAAATTGTAATCTATTTTTACTAATAAGTAATTTTTAATGATTTAAGGTGGTTTATATTTATTAAATTTAAACCAACGTTTATGACTGCATGTAAATATAAGCTCCTGTCTTGAATTTAATAGTGTGGTTGTATTTTTTATATCTTCATATTTTAAAACTGTACCAAACTCCTCCATCAATTTTGGGTCTAAACACTTGAAATTTTAGATGTAGGTTTCTTGGACATGGATCAAACTTTTTAATTTGATTTGAGCCAAAAACAATAAATGTTAAGGTGTTAAAATTAGGGTTAAAGTTTTTTAAAATTTTACGTCTGCGGTCTCTACCAAATTACTCAGCCAATTTTTGTCTAAACATTTGACAATTCACATAAAGTATATTCAGACATAGGACAAATTTTTTAATCGGTTTTTGGCCGAAAATTTGGCTGCTAAGGGGTCAAAGTTCAAAAGATTTGACCTTTGCGGTCTCTAGCAAACTATTCAGCCAATTTTAGGTGTAAACATTTGAAATTTTTCATAAAGGGTATTCAGACACGCAGCAAGCTTTTTAATCAGTTTTTGGGCGAAAATTTGGCTGCCAAGAGGGCAAAGTTAAAAGAGTTTACCTTTGCAGGCTCTACCAAACTCCTCCACCAATTTGTGGTCTAAATACTTGAAATTTTAGATGTAGGTTACCTGAACATGAATCAAACTTTATATATATATATATATATATATTTTTTTTTTTTTTTTCATCCACATACAGTACTGTTTCGTTGCATCACAACTCATCAGTGCGGCTAGTCATACACCTTTCCTTGTGGATCGAACCTACAACCGTCGCATTGACAATCGGCAGCTCTCATCATCAGGCCACGAATCAGTGCTGTCAATATTTCTCCTTGAGTGTGTATTAAATCCCCTCCCGACATATATATATATATATATATATACATATATATATATGTACATATGCACATGAAATTATCAAAAGTACATAGGGCCCGAGCAAAGCCGGACTGAACTGCTAGTATATATATAATTAAATAAGTGCAAATGTATTGAACTAAAATATCAATATTCTTTTCTAAAGTACTCTATACACATGTAGATACAACAGAATAAACCTTACGTGGATTAATCTACGTTTCAACGATAATAATCGTTTCGTTAGGGGTTCAATAATGACTTAGAATAATTAAATGAAAAGCTAATATCCTTAAAGAAAATTAAAAATGAATAAAAAGATGTAAGTGTGTGTGTGTGTGTGTGTGTGTGTGTGTGTGTGTGTGTGTGTGTGTGTGTGTGTGTGTGTGTCTGCTATGTCATTATCTTCGAGATTTTTCAATGCGTACACATACGTAAGGAACATACTATTTATTGAATCGAGGCTTCTTACTATTTTAGGCAAATAGAAATGGCAATCGAGAAGGAAAGGCTTCCCATCTTGAAAACGTGTTTCAGTGAGGACGTACCCTATATATATATAGGGTTAGAGGAAACAATTATTGTTTTGTGTGTGTGTGTGTAGATTGGCAGCTAGGGAAGAAGAAATTTATCAAATAACCCGCGATTCAATAAATATGAAGAAAAAAAATCAATGAGCTATTGTAATTTCTATACTTACTATCTAAACATGCAACGTAAAAATTGGATATCTGCAAGAATCAATAAAAAGAACAAAATAAAATAACGACCTTTACTCCCCAAAATAACCATTCTCATATGCAGCAGCAAATGATGGCAATGTATTTATTGAATTTAATAATCAATAGTTAGGGTTTAGGCT
>NC_136487.1:117097682-117332682 GCF_053919585.1 Euprymna scolopes
GTGTTATAGGCTTATTATTTCTCAAATTCCTCGATAATCTTAGATTTCTATACTTTTTCTGCTGAGAAGTCACGGTCAAAATCGGTTAAGATCAATGGAAGTGGTAAAATATTTTCTCTCTAATAAATTCCTCCTCCCCCTGCCACCACTTAACACCGTTTGGGGATCGTTGAACAAGAAACAGTTGAGAAGAGAACACCGGTTTGGCTTCGTAGTTCTTTCATGTGAAGTTATTTAAAATCACTAAACTAAGCTGCAGTGCTCTGTGGCGTAGTGGTTAGCATGCTGGACAATTTACATTATATTTTCACGTTCGCGCCGACCTACCGTAGTCGTTTTTTTTTTTTTTTTTCCTAAACAACTGGAATGGACTTTTCTTGGTGGCCAGACTGTTAACGTTGCAGATGTTTTTTTTTTTTTTTTTTTCACACTTTATTTTCCTACTTTTACTCATGACTCCGGGTTTGATCCTTCCTACTTACCTACCATAACATTTTTTAAAACTCCCCCCCCCCCGTCCCGGAAACAAACACTCGGGCAACGCCGGGTACCCCCGCTAGTATATATATATTGATGCTTCTGTTCAGTCTCGAGAAACTAAGGATACCCCCAGTAGAGGCAGCTGTACGTGTAATTATGTAGAAGGGTTGCACAATCCCCAACCACACCTCTTCTGAATCGGCACTGCTTGAGTCCAGTGGCTAGGAGAAGTCCAAGATGATTGGAAACAATGCCGCGATAAATGGAGAGCGCATACAGCACCTGGAAGTCCCAAATGGTCACCCACTTGGTACTGGTCAGGCTCATCATTGCTTAACTTCGGTGGTCTGATGGGAACCTGTGTGTCAAACATGATTATGCCATATATATATATATATATATATATATATATATATATATATATATATATATATATATATATATATTCTCTGTTAACAATATCCAAAATCAAAAACCGTTGAATTTAATGAGGTTGTTGATAGTGCTCAATAAAAAAAGCAGAATATTATTTTATTCGATTTAGATAAACAAAATTGCCGTTAGCCGCGACAATAAATCTACTGTTTTAATCTATAACGGTTTTATCAGGTGACAGTCTTCATTGAGCCAAGTCTTTTAATGAATGAAAAACAAAAAGAAAAAATTTGGCAGGCTTTTTTCTATTAATAATTTCTATTTTTACTTATTTATTTAAAATCTTTTTTTTTTCCTTTGTAGATTGTAACGCTGGGTATGGGGCAGCCAAACCAGCTGCCAAAATTTCCCTGATTTTTATTGAAACCAACCGAGAGCTCTTTTTAGTATCCTCCTTGTTCCCTTGAGTGCAATTGTGTGGATCTCTTTTACACTTGGTTCACCAGAAATATTAGTTAGGTAGGACTTCAGGTTCTTCTTCAAAAGCCCTGTGTCACCTATAATAACTGGTATGATTGATATCTCTCTAAGATTCCAGTTTCTGTTCATATCATATACGAGACCTTGATATTTGGTCTGTTTCTCCCTTTCAGCTCTGTTCAGACTTCCATCATTAGGGACACTCACTATAGTGTACGTTTGGACGTGTGTGTTAAGGTCACTAGACGAAAGGAGAATGTGGTTTAATCAGCAGCTACTAGACTCAATGAAAGGTAGTCTTAGTTACTTTAATTAAGTTATACATATATATACAATTACACGTTTGCTTCATGTTTAGATTATATATACATATATATATATATATATATATATATATATATATATTATTTTTAAAATATAATTATCCACTGACACGTGTTTCGTCGTCTACGACTCATCAGAGTGGCTGAATCTAGCAAGATTCGAAATTCAGCCACTCTGATGAGTCGTAGACAACGAAACAAGTGTCAGTGAATAATTAGATTTTAAAAATTATATGCCGCTCCCCATATGGGGGTACCAAATTGGTTAAAGGGAAAATTATTCCCAACTCGCATTTAGGTAAAAATGCACTTTCGTAAATAATTGAATTCATTTAAGACGTATTGCAAAAACAAAAACAAATAACATATATATATATATATATATATATATATATACATATATATATATATGTATATATATATTCATTATCGCTAAAAAATGAACAACAACAACAAAATAATATATACGTATAATATATATGTGTGTGTGTATATATATATATATATATATATATATATATATATATATATATATATAGAGAGAGAGAGAGAGAGAGAGAGAGAGAGAGATGTAATCAGTCAACAGAAAATCATCATAAGTGGATAAAAAAAGTGTAACAAATAAAAAATGGTTACGAAATATGGCTCGAAGAAGGGAATGGTTCCTGAAAATTACTTACAGAATATCCTAATACAAAACAAAGACAAAAATACGAAATTGGGATTTACTTTGCTTCTAAAACCCTTCAATAAACTTAGTACAAAATTGTAAGTCCTACGTTTATTTGTTTATTCATTTTCATTTCTTTTTTATTACTATTTTTTTTTCACCCACGTGTGCACTTGTGATTTTCCGTTGGTGGAGAGAGTCAAGCCAGCACCCCTACAGGAGGAGCACTCTGTTTTGTTTTTTGCTTTTTAATTGTTGCCTGGGCTGGCCGGTCAGCATTCTTTGGTCAGGATACTACAGGCAGTAAGGAATAAACTTAATCCACTATAAAGAGAGAAGGAGTGGACTTCTTAGGTCTACCCGGAATGAATGCCTCCACCTGCCAGATAAAAGGTCACTGAAATGGCTCAGTTTCTGCCAAACTGATTGTCGAGATCAGAACCTTGACTTGCAAGCGATCACAAGTTCAACCTAATGTCAAATGATTGACGTAAAATGCTACCTAATAACGATAACTGTTTTTTTTTTATCTCATGTTTTTCAGTGTTCACATGTAATCGTCTAAAAAGATAGAACTCATTTCCAGGGGTCGGGTAGCTGAGAGTCATCATCTTCAATAATACTCCGCTTTTGCCATGTATGCGCTGGTATGACAAATAGATAAAGAAAGTAGACGTTAATGTACCAATATTGGCAGGAAATTGTATCAGAGTGTAACCATTATGTAATCAGATGGTTCCGTATAAAAAAAAAAATGTTGGACATAGATTGCTTTTGCATACGTTTCTATTGCAAGGTTAGGTTAGCCATTTCTTATTTTTGTGATCTATTGATTGATTTTCTTGGCAATAAAATTGTTTTCCTTTTATTCTATTGATCCAGGAAAGAAGATGAAAGGTTAGTCCGTATTTACCTTGAAATCAGTTCTCACAAAGTTTCCATCAATTGGGCAAAGAAAGCAATGTCAGACTGACATTAAATAGAGTTATTTTCTCTCCCCTCCTCCTCCTCCTCCTCCTCCTCCTCCTCCTCCTCCTCATCATCATCATCATCATCATCATCATCAGGTTTTTTTTTTATCACTTGAAGGAGGAATCCATCCCTGTTTTTTTTTTCACCTTGTTTTATCCCAGGCTAGACGTGGTCAAGTAGGTATCTGGCTATCAAGGTTGTGTCTCTGTTGGCTTTTTTGGCGTTCCTCTAGATCATTTTCATTGCCTTGGAATCCATTCTGTTTCTCTAGACACTCACTTGTTGTCAGTAGATCTCGAAAGTTAGCCTGCCCATTTATACTTTACTATTTGTATGGTGATGATGATTTCGTTCACCGCAGTTTGCTATCTGATCCAAGTGTTTGTTTTCCTATCATGTAATTTGATGCCGAGCATAATAATATGCTAAGGTATCTCATATATATATTTTTTTGCTACATACCTTTCATTGCTTATGAAGAGTAAGAATCACTTGGAGATAACAGTCAATCAGGCATGAATGAATGTCAGGTGAAATAATGGAAATACTAACATTGATCAAAGCAAATCAAATTAGCAAAAAACAACAAAAAAAAATAGCAAAGTGCAACAGCTCGCATAAAATGACAGTTAAATGATGTGTACATTTAGATACCATCTGAATATTTTGTCTAAGGCCACCTTAATCCTGGACATGATAGACATTGTACCTATCCTAGCAGACTGTTCCAGAAAGCAGAATCATAATAACACTTAACTTTAGTCTTGAAAAGACCATGATTATATATATATATATATATATACAGTAGCGTCCATATATATATATATATATATATATATATATATATATATATATATATATATATATATATATATACACAGTAGCATCCAC
Source organism: Euprymna scolopes (assembly GCF_053919585.1). Classification (NCBI taxonomy): domain Eukaryota; kingdom Metazoa; phylum Mollusca; class Cephalopoda; order Sepiida; family Sepiolidae; genus Euprymna; species Euprymna scolopes. The sequence continues at coordinate 117,101,874 of NC_136487.1, forward strand.
ATATATATATATATATATATATATATATATATAAGTAATGAAATCAAAACTTTAATCTAATATAAATACCAGTATTTGTCTATAAGAAATTTAATCCCAACCGAATAAAAAAGCTCAATACGCAATAGAGAGTAGAGCTTATTATAAGAGAAAGAAAATTAAAACTGTTAGTTGAACTTTACAATCAAAATTTATTGTTCGACTGAATACTCCAAAAAACAATTTACAAAGTCCTTATTCCACGGAGTTTCAAAGAATGCAATTCTTGTTATTCTTCTCATCAGAGGACATAAAGAAATCAGCATATAAATATAATATGCAAGCTGAAATATTATGTGTGGTTTGTTTGTATATTTTTTTTACATAGCCAACATTTTTTCACTTTTTTTATTTGTCAGTTTATAATTGCAATAAATTGCGGTTTCACTTAATGCCTTAACTAGCAAATTTTAGCATTGCTACAAATATAATTTGCTGATTTCTTTATGTCCTCTTATGAGAAGAATAACAAGAATAGCATTCTTTGAAACTCCACGGAATAAGGAGTTTGTAAATTGTTTTTTGGGGTATTCAGTTGAACAATAAATTTTGATTGTAAATTTCAACATACAGTTTTAATTTTTTTTCTCTTATATATATATATATATATATATATATATATATATATATATATATATATATATATATATATATATACTGGTGAAAAATCTGAAAAAATGCTCACTAATACTGTAGAGCAATATATATATATATATATATATATATATATATATATATATATATATATATATATATATATATATATATATATATATATATCTTTTATTACTGTGTTTTTTTATCTGCTTAGTTACACATATTTTCACTACGGGAATAAAATTAACAATCCGATACTTTCGTCAGATCTTACAGATTTGAAAGTTTATTATGTGGAAGAAGAAATAAAAAAATACAAAATCAAAATTATAATTAGCGTCAACTGTAAAATCATGAAAGAGAAGAAAATATAAAAAAGTTTTTATATATATTTTTTAGTTATATAAATATAAAAATTTATATATATATATTTTATAGATTCTACAGTTGTCGCTAATGATTTTGAACTTTTACTTTTTTATTTTTTAGTTCGTGACTGATGATTAATTACAAAAATAGTGCGAATCAGTAAGTGCATTAGCACCTTTTTTTTCTTTTTTTTTTTTTTAATGATACAAGTAAAATTCAAGTTTCACGGTATCTTTTTTTTTTTTTTAATTGTTAAGTTGATTATCGATAATCGAAACCGTTATTTTAATTCATCTATCATCGGTAAAGCCATTTTTTCCATGTCGTTGCTTAGCAACAATGACAGAACAACAGACTGTGAAAATTCTACTGTGGCGTGTAACATGTTTTTTTTTTTTTTTTTTTTTTTTTTTTTGCATGACGTAGGTTCAAACTCAGCACGTAAATTTCTTAATTTTTTTCATTAACTGCAAAAAATTTTATAAGACTTGAAAATTTATGTGTTTTTTTCGTTTTTTTTTTTTTTTTTTGCATGATGTGGTCTGTAGGTTCACCCCCCCCCCCACACACACACACGTAAATTTCGTAATGTTTTTCCCCGTTAACTGGAAAGAAGTTTATATAAAATAATTTTATAAAAGAAACAGTAGGTTCTCTAGAGTGCAATGTAGAATAACACATTTTGGACCAAGTTACTGCATGGAGGCATGTGAAGCTTCCTCCCGGGCGATTTCACGGATTTCGATGACAATAAAAACATGGGAGTGTGAAATATTCGTTGATCATCATTCAGTCTCGGGCAACGTCGGGTCTCCCTGCTAGTACATATATATATATATATATATATATATATATATGAGAGGGAGAAATATATATGTATTATTAATATTTTAATTCATTTAATTTTATAGATATAAAATATTTCTTATCAAAACTAAAAATATATATTTGGCTGTGGGAAAAATAGCAATATTTGCTCAATTAATTATATAGAATGAATCGATTACAATAGTATTATTTCGACATTAAATAGCAATATAATGGTTGATATGCCATAAAGCGGACAGATTATTAAAGATATTAAAAAAAGTAGAAATGAAATCAAAATGGACAGCTTTATTAATATCTGTAGCAATGGAATTGTTTAATTTTTTGTAATATTTATTTTATTTTATTTTATGTTGGCAATAGAAAACGTAATTCAGAGTAGCAGGGCAGAAATAGGGAGGAAGGAGAAGGAGGTGGAGTAGTAGTAGTAGTAGTAGTAGTAGTAGTAGGAGGAGGAGGAGGAGGAGGAGGAGAACGAAAAAGAAATGAGAATAACAATCTAATTATGTTTTTGAAAATGTCGGAAATGAAAACTTGAGAAAGAAGATAGTGAAATGGCATACAAGAAAATAGCAGTGAATAAGGAAAAAAGTCCCAAATGAATAATAAAAAAAAATATGAAGCATTGCTGGAATAAAAAAATTCAAGATGAAAATGGGGGGGGGGGAGAATTCTTTTAAGAAATAATTAAAAAATATTTTAAATGAGTATTCAAGTAAAATTGAAAATGTAAGAAAAAATTAAAATAATGAAAGATGTTAAAATGAATAAAAAATATAAAATACAACATTATCTAAAGTAAAAGGAAATTAGAAAAAAAATCGAAGGAAATGAAAATATGAAATAATTTGAAACTTGAATTTTTTTGCTTTTGAAACTTCTAACTTTAAGCATTCAATATCTGTATACTAAATCACTTTTCATTCCACAAGATCCATGAAAAAAACTCCTCTCCAAAAAATTACACTTTGAAAGGATCAACCTCTCCTCCAAGAGGCAGCTACTAAGCAAAGCCTCGAAATGAAACCAAATAAAGTCTTTTTATACATACGTGCGTGGGATGTTTGTATCAGGTCTTTTTTTTATATATATAGTTGCTTCTTTTGGTCATCGTTTCATGACCACAGTTTCATGAATATCCGTGTCATCTTGTGGTTGTTGATTACCTCATCTGTTTAACAAATAAACCACCCATGTATGAAAGACACAAGGAGATTTTGCTGAGTGCTTCAATGTTTTATATTTTGCTGATTGCTTCAATGTTTTATATTTCTTATGAAGAGAAATATATATATATATAAATATATATATATATATATATATATATATATATATATATATATATAAGAGAAAGAGAGAAAGAGAGAGATTAATAACTAATAATTATTTCCGTCTTAACTTAATTTTCTAACTTGAGAATTGAGAGACGCAGACAGACAGACAGACCTCAGTAACATTCAGCTTAGATTATCAGTTTCTACATCATGTCTAGTCATGTCTTGTTCGTGGAGATACCTGGAGAGAACTGATTAGAAAAGCTTTGTTTATCTTGCTCGAAAACGTGACATCATCATATGCTCATATCATTCGACCATGGTTTGTCTAAACAGTTTGACCTATTGCCCCTCCCTTCACCTGTCTCTAGATACAATTCTGTTTGCAGCTAGGTTATCCTGACATGCACTGAGAGTGATCCTAAAATTCAAACTAGCTAACTTAATCGCTACTTACTGGCCTAGAGTCCATACTATGTAACATAGGTAATCGTTTGCTGTTCTCGTTTGTTGTTCCCTGCTCAAATATTCCGGCGGAAATGACAATACAATGGCAAATATGCACCATGATACATATTTAGTGAAGATGCATGAATGCATGTGATAAATTGTAGCTGTGATTGGAGAACACGCCTGACTTTGGATTTGACTATTTAGAGATTGGTTTGCCGTTTTAAAAATTGCATTTCCAGAAAGTAGCCATATGTAGAGAAGGCAATCCACTTGAGATTCCATGTGATTTATGTCTTCCAAATTTATGGAGCTTTTGGTGAATCAGTTTTTATGAGATTAACAGCTGATTATTTTCAAATGGACCCACTACGTGGTCAACCTATAGACAGTTGATGTCTATATATTATAAGCAAGCCAAAGGATCAACAGAAGGGCATTTGAGACAAGACTAATGACCTGCTGTTTTATGTTCAGTTGGAAGAGACTCTGTTCTGATTCTAATTTTGTTGTTCAGTAGGGAAATCAAGTATTGTTTCTGAAGTTTTGAGATGAAGATTGATAATTTGGATTATTTGAATTACTTGAACTATACTTCTCACTGTTGTATAGGTACATTCATATTTAAGATGACGGCAGACATATAATACAAGATAGACGATGATGAGAGAGAGAAGAGAGACATTTTACAGTCTGTGGTTTCTTATAACATATATCGTAGGAAGAGAGAGGGGGTGATCAGTTCTTTTACCACAAGAGGGGGCAGTCATTACTTATTATAGAGAGGGGATACATTACTTAAGATGGGTTATACAAAGTTCATTAATAACGATGATTTCACATTACCTTCAATTTGGTAGAATGATGACACGAAGACGGCATTTACAAAAATATGAGATGTTCTTTTATTCCATTTGACCGGTCAAAATGATGATGACATCCAGGAATTCAAAGTCGTTTCTACATGTTTAATGTTATAACACTTCGCTTCTAAAGGGGGCCCCTCCTCATGTCAGCTCTGTCTCCGTTCGACTCGACTCTCGACTTTGTCTCTCTCTGTCTGCTCCCCTGATCTTCGACTGAACTAGCTCCCATATTGAGAACTCATTTCTGCCATGACGTCATACATGTGTCTGTAAACGTGACCGACCCACGTGGCTTAAACATGCGTGGTTCAGCACGTATTTCCAAACCATTTCTGCAGACAAAGAATTCCCACTAACCTATTTTTCGACCTAACTTATTTTTCAATATGTTTTTAAATTGCTATTGTTCGTTCTACTCCAGCTGATCTTATTTTAATTCAGTTTTCATAAAAAGAATTGAACAATCAAAATTCCTTTTACAACAAACATATCTAAACTATTTTATGTGAAATTGAACAATGCGAAATTCCATTTCTGAACCTTGCTTACAAAGTTCGAATCTCGGTCTATCCTAATCTCATTTTCACTTATCTAATGTTTTTCTTACTTACAAGAAAAGGGAACCTTTCTTGTAACGTCACCTTGAATGTTGTTCTCATAAAGTTTCGGCTGATGTAACCTCTGGGTTTCTTTAGGTATAAATAACACCCGAGATGAATGATAATCCAAATAATACAAATTATCAATCCTCATCTCAAAAACTCAGAAACAAGGCTTCTTTTTTCTTCAAGGCTAGACAGATGGTGTCTGACTGGCTCTCCCTCGTTTTAATTTGTGACGCATAAACAATTGAATACAAAAATCTTGACAAACCCTTTCAGTAACCCAGATTTATCTTGTTGAACTTTCTGTCAAACTCAGCAATGTGTATGGAATTATGAATAGAAATATGGATGTAGCATACTGTCATTCATTCAATTATAGCCAAGCAGAAGTCTTAGGTAATTCACAATCCCAAACATTCATACACTATAAGATCAATGAGGAGATGAATCCCGGTGTTATCATTGACCAAAACGCTGTCCTTCAATAAGCATGTTGAATTCCAAGTCTACAAAGCAAAGTGAGTTCTCAGAACTATCAAACGCATCTTTACGACTCTGGACGCAACATCTTTTCTGCTTCTCTATAAGACTCTACTCTGTCCACATCCGATATATGCTTCTATGGTTTGGTGGCTGGTTAAAAAAAGAAAAGAATGCACTGGGAAAGATCCAACATAGAACAATAAGACTTATACAGATCATCCCCAATTTGTCCTACTCCAAACGCCTTACCTGTCTCAACTTCCTTATTCTTGAATTCCACAGACAATGTGTCGATATAATACAGGCCTACAAGATAATGAGGGATTTTAATAATTTCTACCATAACAGACCTTGCACTAACTGTGGTAACTGCTTGTTCGTTCCAGTCCTCAACCCATACACCAGGAGACACAATTTGAAGATGCAGATCCAGCATCATGTTGGCTCACGTTGCTAATTTTTCTCTAGCAGAATTACTCCTGTTTGAACAAGTTAAGTTTCCACACCATTAATGTTCCCTCAGTAAATGCCTTCAAATCATACCTGGCTGCAGAATAGAAGACACTTCCAGACCTATATTACTAACAATTTTCTTATTGAACCACAACTATCACAACTAGTGCAATTTGACACTCTTCGACAGAAAAGAATCAAGACCTTAACATATGGTCTCATTACCTTAGTCAGATAACTAATGACCTATTCCAGCATAGCCGTAGCCGAGATTGAACTCACCGCACAAGTTTGTAGTGTTATTCGAATCTTGTCAGTAGCAGAATACTTCATGCTTCCCAGGGCTATCAAGGGTATTTTTATCATAACGCATCACTAGATGGAGTACCTACCACTGCTTAAGAGAGTCCCATCTACCTTCAAGAGAAGGATGGACTATGCCAGTTTCCCAACTTGGTATTTTACCTCACAGTACATACAGCACTTTGCCTTCCCAAATGGTTACCCATCTGGTACTGGCCAGGCTCAACGTTGCTCACATTCAGTGATCTGGCAAGAACCACTGTGTCAATATGATTGTGCACAATGACCTATATTTAAAATAAATACTTAAGATAAATACATTTGTATCGTTAGTATATCCTGTACTAAGGATTGAACCTTCAAGCTCCAGTAGAGTATCACTTAGAACTGAATTGTAGTACTTTATCTCTTACACCATATGTCCGCAAGACAATTGGTAATTACTTAAGACTTCTACCTGGGCATGGTTGACAGAACGAGAGCGTACTACCTCCTTCTCTCTTCTTCCCTTCCCCTTCCTCCCCTTTGTGCCGCTACATAAAAAAAGGAGAAAGGGTGACTCATTGCATGTTCTCTCTCTCTCTCTCTCTCTCTCTCTCTCTCTCTCTCTCTCTCTCTCTCTCTCTCTCTCTCTCTCTCTCTCTCTAGCTGTTTTTCTCTCTCTTTTTCTACTCTCCCTATACGTCATAATCACATTGAAATACCAGTTCTCGTTAGATCTCCAAAGTTAAGCAATGTTGAGCCTGGTCAGTATCAGATTGGTGACCATTTTGAAATACCAGTCGCTGTATGTATGGTACGATACCCTCATGTTAGCAACGCAGCATTTTCTTTTTTATTGTTTTTAAATTCAATCAGAAAGAAGACATGTACACAGAACAGATTTCTTCTTTCTTTTCATTTCTATATCGTCCTATCTAAAAGATAAATAAGATCGCAAACTTTGTGAGGTGAAGTGATACCGATCTAGCAAAGCCAGTTAGTGCATAATATAGTACATCTTTGAAAAAATAATTTTAAATAAAGATGGCCGTACTATAAAGTGATATTAGGCACAACAATATAATTTATTCCTGTTATTTTATTTCAGAAAAATGAGGTAATAATATCAAGTTGTCTATAACAGAAAGGTCAGTTGTCTGTGTGCATTTGTGTATATTTTAATGTCCAGCCTGAACTCAAAAACTACAAAACAAATACCCACAAATTTGGTATTTTCTTGTGCTATATTTTTAGTCAACCGGAAAACACCGGAAAGTATTAAAATGGTCAGTTATTATGATGAAATTATAATAGTCAATTATTATGATTGGTAAAAGATAGAAATATTTTAAAGATGTAAAAAGTTATGTTAAGTTAAAATATTTACATGTAATAGTTGTCAGGAATGTTAACTTGATGTTAATTTGACAGAATTTAAACTAACCATAATATAAGCAAATATATGTGATAAAAACCCAACAAGGATCTTTAGGCTAGGTGCAGTGATAATGTAATAAAAATATAAATTTTGAGATGTAAAGGTAGTTACAAGGGAGATCAATTCAATACGCAGCACCTCAGCAGATGGATGAGGTTTTTTTTAACTGGACGCCCGTGGAAGTCAGAAGGAGGTGACTTAGAAAAATATAATCTTATACAAAGCGTGTCAACTCTGGAAAAGAACCCAGCAAGGAATAAATGATTATATCAAAATATAATTCCCGTCTGAGCATTTTCACTTTCGGAGAGAAGCACCTTTAATTTCAGGATGCATGGAAGGAAGATTTGAGGTATTTTTTTTGTTGATGTTCCAACCGACAACGATATCTATAAACTGTTAATTTATATATATACACACATCAACACACAATAGAGAATACACTAAACGAATCATATAACAGAACGTTAACACTCAAGTTAAAAGAGACTCATTATAGAAACACACGTTATATATATATATATATATATATATATATATATATATATATATATATATATATATATACAAGACAAACATATATATGTTCGTTATACAGCTCCACTGTTTATATACACCCCCGCTATCCAACGCTTGATCGGCATTGCCTCAGATGAATATTATCTATAATTTAGCAAATAATACTTATTCTTTGACCCTAAACTAGCAAAGATTTTTCAGGAGTGAGGAAGGAGTTTCGATTTTGTAGACTGGTTATGTACGAAGTCAAGATAAATAACACTTATTTTTTAACCAAAGAGTTAATTCCCTTATGCTGATTCATTCCTTGAGAAATGTCTGAAAATGAGTCATGTGCATGTATGCGTATGTGTGTGTGTGTGTGTGCGTGTGTGTGTGTGTGTGTGTGTGTGTGTGTGTGTGTGTGTGTGTGTGTATGTGTGTGTGTGTGTGTGTGTTCAGAAAGAGGAATGGGCTAGGCAGAAAAAAAAGAGAGGGAAAAACTGGGAAATGGGGAAAGACAGAAAGATAGAGAAAAGATAGAAGTTTTAACAGAAATATGTTACACTTTTGTCTCGGGCAACACCAAGCAGCCCTGCTAGTATTACACTGCATGTCAAATTATTAATGAGATAGCATTTTTTTACCAGTTTCAGAAATTTACTGGTAGTTTCATATCAAAAGCTTTGGAAACGTTGGCAATGCTGAGCTGCACATACTGAAAAATTTTCATATTGTTCCACGCAATGTAAACAACTTGCCATTGTACTTGCTGAATCTACGGTATTTGAGGTGTGTCAAATTATTAACAAGGCACTTTGTTTCGTCAATAAAATGAGTCATAAATGTGGTTTGAGTAGTTCTGAAAAGAGCACTATTACAGAACAGCTAGCAAAAGGTAAAACTACCCTCGAAATATCGAAAATTATAGGAAGGTACCATCAAACTGTGTAGGACTTTCTCAAGGACGCTACAAAGGTACGTAAGAGAGCTGATAAAGGTAAATCTAGAGTTGTTTCCCGTTGTTCTCTACTCCAAATTAAACGTGAAGTTGTTAAGAACCCTGGGCAGACAAGTCGAAGTTTTTGACCAAGCCGGATTGAAGAATGTCTCAAAAAGTACTCGATATTGCCTTCTGAAAGAAGTAGCAAAGTCTGTTAAGCCTGTGACAAAGCCTCTATTAAAGCAACATCACATACAAAACCGATTAAAATGGGCAGAGGACAACATGAAAACGGATTTTTCCAAAGTTTTGTTTATGGATGAAGTGGGTGTTACTCTTGATAGCTCAGATGGCTGGAGCAAAGGATGGGTCCTAGATGGACGAAATCATCATCAGCGTTTAAGGTGCCAACAAGGTGGTGGGCAGGGATTATCGGAGGTACCTTAGTTGGCTCATGGAGAGTCCCAGAAGGTGTAAAACTGATTCCAAATGCTTACATAACTTTTCTGAAGGATCACTTTGAACCATGGCTGAAGAAGCAAAGGTTGACGTTCAGAAGAACCATTATTTTTATGCAGGATAATGCTCCCTCACAAGCAGCAAACAAAAACAAAGAGTATTTGTAACAACTGAGGTTCTCTGGGCTACGGAAGATTTAGTGGTCTGCGAATTCACCAGATTTGAACCCAATTGAGAACCTTTGAAGTATCATGAAGCGACGCCTCTATGCAAGTGGACGCCAATTTAAGAGCGAAGATGAGTTGTGGAATGCTCTCCAAGAGGTATTGCGAGGAATAACTGTTGACGAAATCACAAATTTGACTACTTCTGTGGACCAAGGTCTTTTACAAGTCATTCATAAAAAAGGATTGCATATCCCCTACTAATTATGCCAACGTAGAAATTGCTACATGGTTATTGTGTTCTAAGCATGTTTCCTAGTTCATTTAATGTTTGAAAATTATTTTAATAAACAAGTATATTGGTATATTGTGTCTTTTTCTCAACCTTGTTAATAACTTGACACACTGAAATCAACTGATATTCCTATCTTCTCCCATAGTTTCGCTAATACTGCTTTAAATACTTTTATTTTCTGACTGAAGTAGCTGAATAGTATTCTAAGCACTTTCTCAAGTTCTCATGGATTTTTATTCACTCGTTCCTTAAATAGTTAAAAAAAATGTAAATTCGTTAATAATTTGATATGCAGTGTATATACGATGGATGTTCCAAAAGTAATGCCTTCTATTTTTTATTCCGCACGACTGGATCAGAGACAATTGTAGATTGCATTGTTATAATAACTGAACTCATACATTCATAACTTGATAATTTCATTTCTCTGTTGCAGATATTGACAGTGTGAGACTCATAAAAAACAACTCCTTTCATGGACGTACGTGTTAGAAGCAGAGATGCGTCATTTACTTCCAGCCCGCAAAAAAAAACTGAACCGATCAACATTCACCGGCGCCTGTTGAACGTCTACAAAGCTGATGTAGTTGATGTCAGCACAGTTAGGAGATGGATTCGCCAATTTCAAAGTGGCGACAGAGATGTGAATGATAAAGCACGATCAAAGCTTTGATGATCAAAGGATCAAAAGAGGCTCATAAAAGTTCATTGAGAACTGTGGTGACTGTGTTGAAAAATAAATTCTGGGGCACAAAAGATCGCTCGTTTTAATAGTACCAATCTCGTCTTCATAGCTCTTCAACTTTCTAGTTTTTGAGTTAAAAAATAGGAGGCTTTGCTTTTGGAATGATTCTCGGACAAGAAGATTGTCATTTTTTGCAACAAAAATACTCAATTCAAATGTGAAATGCAGATATGTTGATTGCCTAACGATTAAATGTGAAATGCAGATATGTTGATTGCCTAACGATTAAATGTGAAATGCAGATATGTTGATTGCCTAACGATTAAATGTGAAATGCAGATATGTCGATTGCCTAACGATTAAATGTGAAATGCAGATATGTCAATTGCCTAACGATTAAATGTGAAATGCAGATATGTCGATTGCTTAACGATTAATGTGAAATGCAGACATGTCGATTGCCTAACGATTACATGTGAAATGCAGATATGTTGATTGCCTAACAATTAAATGTGAAATGCAGATATGTTGATTGCCTAACGATTACATGTGAAATGCAGATATGTTGATTGCCTAACGATTAAATGTGAAATGCAGATATGTCAATTGCCTAACGATTAAATGTGAAATGCAGATATGTTTATTGCCTAACGATTAAATGTGAAATGCAGATATGTCGATTGCCTAACGATTAAATGTGAAATGCAGACATGTCGATTGCCTAACGATTAAATGTGAAATGCAGATATGTTGATTGCCTAACGATTAAATGTGAAATGCAGATATGTCGATTGCCTAACGATTAAATGTGAAATGCAGATATGTTGATTGCCTAACGATTAAATGTGAAATGCAGATATGTTGATTGCCTAACGATTAAATGTGAAATGCAGATATGTTGATTGCCTAACGATTAAATGTGAAATGCAGATATGTTGATTGCCTAACGATTAAATGTGAAATGCAGATATGTTGATTGCCTAACGATTAAATGTGAAATGCAGATATGTTGATTGCCTAACGATTAAATGTGAAATGCAGATATGTCGATTGCCTAACGATTAAATGTGAAATGCAGATATGTCAATTGCCTAACGATTAAATGTGAAATGCAGATATGTCGATTGCTTAACGATTAATGTGAAATGCAGACATGTCGATTGCCTAACGATTACATGTGAAATGCAGATATGTTGATTGCCTAACAATTAAATGTGAAATGCAGATATGTTGATTGCCTAACGATTACATGTGAAATGCAGATATGTTGATTGCCTAACGATTAAATGTGAAATGCAGATATGTCAATTGCCTAACGATTAAATGTGAAATGCAGATATGTTTATTGCCTAACGATTAAATGTGAAATGCAGATATGTCGATTGCCTAACGATTAAATGTGAAATGCAGACATGTCGATTGCCTAACGATTAAATGTGAAATGCAGATATGTTGATTGCCTAACGATTAAATGTGAAATGCAGATATGTCGATTGCCTAACGATTAAATGTGAAATGCAGATATGTTGATTGCCTAACGATTAAATGTGAAATGCAGATATGTTGATTGCCTAACGATTAAATGTGAAATGCAAATATGTTGATTGCCTAACGATTAAATGTGAAATGCAGATATATTGATTGCCTAACGATTAAATGTGAAATGCAGATATGTTGATTGCCTAACGATTAAATGTGAAATGCAGATATGTCAATTGCCTAACGATTAAATGTGAAATGCAGATATGTTTATTGCCTAACGATTAAATGTGAAATGCAGATATGTCGATTGCCTAACGATTAAATGTGAAATGCAGACATGTCGATTGCCTAACGATTAAATGTGAAATGCAGATATGTTGATTGCCTAACGATTAAATGTGAAATGCAGATATGTCGATTGCCTAACGATTAAATGTGAAATGCAGATATGTCAATTGCCTAACGATTAAATGTGAAATGCAGATATGTTGATTGTCTAACGATTAAATGTGAAATGCAGATATGTCGATTGCCTAACGGTTAAATGTGAAATGCAGATATGTCGATTGCCTAACGATTAAATGTGAAATGCAGATATGTCGATTGCCTAACAGTTAAATGTGAAATGCAGATATGTCGATCGCCTAATGGTTAAATGTGAAATGCAGATATGTTGATTGCCTAATGATTAAATGTGAAATGCAGACATGTTGATTGCCTAACGATTAAATGTGAAATGCAGATATGTCGATTGCCTAACGATTAAATGTGAAATGCAGATATGTCGATTGCCTAACGATTAAATGTGAAATGCAGATATGTTGATTGCCTAACGATTAAATGTGAAATGCAGATATGTTGATTGCCTAACGATTAAATGTGAAATGCAGATATGTCGATTGCCTAACGGTTAAATTTGAAATGCAGATATGTCGATTGCCTAACGATTAAATGTGAAATGCAGATATGTCGATTGCCACACGGTTAAATGTGAAATGCAGATATGTCGATTGCCTAACGGTTAAATGTGAAATGCAGATATATCGATTGCCGAACGGTTAAATGTGAAATGCAGATATGTTGATTGCCTAACGATTAAATGTGAAATGCAGATATGTCGATTGCCTAACGATTAAATGTGAAATGCAGATATGTTGATTGCCTAACGATTAAATGTGAAATGCAGATATGTTGATTGCCTAACGGTTAAATGTGAAATGCAGATATGTTGATTGCCTAACGGTTAAATGTGAAATGCAGATATGTTGATTGCCTAACGATTAAATGTGAAATGCAGATATGTCGATTGCCTAACGATTAAATGTGAAATGCAGATATGTCGATTGCCTAACGATTAAATGTGAAATGCAGATATGTTGATTGCCTAACGGTTAAATGTGAAATGCAGATATATTTATTGCCTAACGATTAAATGTGAAATGCAGATATGTCGATTGCCTAACGGTTAAATGTGAAATGCAGATATGTCGATTGCCTAACGGTTAAATGTGAAATGCAGATATGTCGATTGCCTAACGGTTAAATGTGAAATGCAGATATGTCGATTGCCTAACGGTTAAATGTGAAATGCAGATATGTCGATTGCCTAACGATTAAATGTGAAATGCAGATATGTTGATTGCCTAACGATTAAATGTGAAATGCAGATATGTCGATTGCCTAACGATTAAATGTGAAATGCAGATATGTCGTTTGCTTAACGATTAAATGTGAAATGCAGATATGTTGATTGCCTAACGATTAAATGTGAAATGCAGATATGTCGATTGCCTAACGATTAAATGTGAAATGCAGATATGTCGATTGCCTAACGATTAAATGTGAAATGCAGATATGTTGATTGCCTAACGGTTAAATGTGAAATGCAGATATATTTATTGCCTAACGATTAAATGTGAAATGCAGATATGTCGATTGCCTAACGGTTAAATGTGAAATGCAGATATGTCGATTGCCTAACGGTTAAATGTGAAATGCAGATATGTCGATTGCCTCACGGTTAAATGTGAAATGCAGATATGTCGATTGCCTAACGATTAAATGTGAAATGCAGATATGTCGATTGCCTAACGATTAAATGTGAAATGCAGATATGTTGATTGCCTAACGATTAAATGTGAAATGCAGATATGTTGATTGCCTAACGATTAAATGTGAAATGCAGATATGTCGTTTGCTTAACGATTAAATGTGAAATGCAGATATGTCGATTGCCTAACGATTAAATGTGAAATGCAGATATGTTGATTGCCTAACGGTTAAATGTGAAATGCAGATATATTTATTGCCTAACGATTAAATGTGAAATGCAGATATGTCGATTGCCTAACGGTTAAATGTGAAATGCAGATATGTCGATTGCCTAACGGTTAAATGTTAAATGCAGATAAGTCGATTGCCTAACGGTTAAATGTGAAATGCAGATATGTCGATTGCCTAACGATTAAATGTGAAATGCAGATATGTTGATTGCCTAACGATTAAATGTGAAATGCAGATATGTTGATTGCCTAACGATTAAATGTGAAATGCAGATATGTTGATTGCCTAACGATTAAATGTGAAATGCAGATATGTCGATTGCTTAACGATTAAATGTGGAATGCAGACATGTCGATTGCCTAACGATTAAATGTGAAATGCAGATATGTTGATTGCCTAACGATTAAATGTGAAATTCAGATATGTTGATTGCCTAATGATTAAGTGTGAAATGCAGATATGTTGATTGCCTAACGATTAAATGTGAAATTCAGATATGTTGATTGCCTAATGATTAAGTGTGAAATGCAGATATGTCGATTGCCTAACGGTTTAATGTGAAATGCAGATATGTCGATTGCTTAACGATTAATGTGAAATGCAGACATGTCGATTGCCTAACGATTACATGTGAAATGCAGATATGTTGATTGCCTAACAATTAAATGTGAAATGCAGATATGTTGATTGCCTAACGATTACATGTGAAATGCAGATATGTTGATTGCCTAACGATTAAATGTGAAATGCAGATATGTCAATTGCCTAACGATTAAATGTGAAATGCAGATATGTTTATTGCCTAACGATTAAATGTGAAATGCAGATATGTCGATTGCCTAACGATTAAATGTGAAATGCAGACATGTCGATTGCCTAACGATTAAATGTGAAATGCAGATATGTTGATTGCCTAACGATTAAATGTGAAATGCAGATATGTCGATTGCCTAACGATTAAATGTGAAATGCAGATATGTTGATTGCCTAACGATTAAATGTGAAATGCAGATATGTTGATTGCCTAACGATTAAATGTGAAATGCAAATATGTTGATTGCCTAACGATTAAATGTGAAATGCAGATATATTGATTGCCTAACGATTAAATGTGAAATGCAGATATGTTGATTGCCTAACGATTAAATGTGAAATGCAGATATGTCAATTGCCTAACGATTAAATGTGAAATGCAGATATGTTTATTGCCTAACGATTAAATGTGAAATGCAGATATGTCGATTGCCTAACGATTAAATGTGAAATGCAGACATGTCGATTGCCTAACGATTAAATGTGAAATGCAGATATGTTGATTGCCTAACGATTAAATGTGAAATGCAGATATGTCGATTGCCTAACGATTAAATGTGAAATGCAGATATGTCAATTGCCTAACGATTAAATGTGAAATGCAGATATGTTGATTGTCTAACGATTAAATGTGAAATGCAGATATGTCGATTGCCTAACGGTTAAATGTGAAATGCAGATATGTCGATTGCCTAACGATTAAATGTGAAATGCAGATATGTCGATTGCCTAACAGTTAAATGTGAAATGCAGATATGTCGATCGCCTAATGGTTAAATGTGAAATGCAGATATGTTGATTGCCTAATGATTAAATGTGAAATGCAGACATGTTGATTGCCTAACGATTAAATGTGAAATGCAGATATGTCGATTGCCTAACGATTAAATGTGAAATGCAGATATGTCGATTGCCTAACGATTAAATGTGAAATGCAGATATGTTGATTGCCTAACGATTAAATGTGAAATGCAGATATGTTGATTGCCTAACGATTAAATGTGAAATGCAGATATGTCGATTGCCTAACGGTTAAATTTGAAATGCAGATATGTCGATTGCCTAACGATTAAATGTGAAATGCAGATATGTCGATTGCCACACGGTTAAATGTGAAATGCAGATATGTCGATTGCCTAACGGTTAAATGTGAAATGCAGATATATCGATTGCCGAACGGTTAAATGTGAAATGCAGATATGTTGATTGCCTAACGATTAAATGTGAAATGCAGATATGTCGATTGCCTAACGATTAAATGTGAAATGCAGATATGTTGATTGCCTAACGATTAAATGTGAAATGCAGATATGTTGATTGCCTAATGGTTAAATGTGAAATGCAGATATGTCGATTGCCTAACGATTAAATGTGAAATGCAGATATGTTGATTGCCTAACGATTAAATGTGAAATGCAGATATGTTGATTGCCTAACGGTTAAATGTGAAATGCAGATATGTTGATTGCCTAACGGTTAAATGTGAAATGCAGATATGTTGATTGCCTAACGATTAAATGTGAAATGCAGATATGTCGATTGCCTAACGATTAAATGTGAAATGCAGATATGTCGATTGCCTAACGATTAAATGTGAAATGCAGATATGTTGATTGCCTAACGGTTAAATGTGAAATGCAGATATATTTATTGCCTAACGATTAAATGTGAAATGCAGATATGTCGATTGCCTAACGGTTAAATGTGAAATGCAGATATGTCGATTGCCTAACGGTTAAATGTGAAATGCAGATATGTCGATTGCCTAACGGTTAAATGTGAAATGCAGATATGTTGATTGCCTAACGGTTAAATGTGAAATGCAGATATGTCGATTGCCTAACGATTAAATGTGAAATGCAGATATGTTGATTGCCTAACGATTAAATGTGAAATGCAGATATGTCGATTGCCTAACGATTAAATGTGAAATGCAGATATGTCGTTTGCTTAACGATTAAATGTGAAATGCAGATATGTTGATTGCCTAACGATTAAATGTGAAATGCAGATATGTCGATTGCCTAACGATTAAATGTGAAATGCAGATATGTCGATTGCCTAACGATTAAATGTGAAATGCAGATATGTTGATTGCCTAACGGTTAAATGTGAAATGCAGATATATTTATTGCCTAACGATTAAATGTGAAATGCAGATATGTCGATTGCCTAACGGTTAAATGTGAAATGCAGATATGTCGATTGCCTAACGGTTAAATGTGAAATGCAGATATGTCGATTGCCTAACGGTTAAATGTGAAATGCAGATATGTCGATTGCCTAACGATTAAATGTGAAATGCAGATATGTCGATTGCCTAACGATTAAATGTGAAATGCAGATATGTTGATTGCCTAACGATTAAATGTGAAATGCAGATATGTTGATTGCCTAACGATTAAATGTGAAATGCAGATATGTCGTTTGCTTAACGATTAAATGTGAAATGCAGATATGTCGATTGCCTAACGATTAAATGTGAAATGCAGATATGTTGATTGCCTAACGGTTAAATGTGAAATGCAGATATATTTATTGCCTAACGATTAAATGTGAAATGCAGATATGTCGATTGCCTAACGGTTAAATGTGAAATGCAGATATGTCGATTGCCTAACGGTTAAATGTTAAATGCAGATATGTCGATTGCCTAACGGTTAAATGTGAAATGCAGATATGTCGATTGCCTAACGATTAAATGTGAAATGCAGATATGTTGATTGCCTAACGATTAAATGTGAAATGCAGATATGTTGATTGCCTAACGATTAAATGTGAAATGCAGATATGTTGATTGCCTAACGATTAAATGTGAAATGCAGATATGTCGATTGCTTAACGATTAAATGTGGAATGCAGACATGTCGATTGCCTAACGATTAAATGTGAAATGCAGATATGTTGATTGCCTAACGATTAAATGTGAAATTCAGATATGTTGATTGCCTAATGATTAAGTGTGAAATGCAGATATGTCGATTGCCTAACGGTTTAATGTGAAATGCAGATATGTCGATTGCCTAACGATTAAATGTGAAATGCAGATATGTCGATTGCCACACGGTTTAATGTGAAATGCAGATATGTCGATTGCCTAACGGTTAAATGTGAAATGCAGATATATCGATTGCCGAACGGTTAAATGTGAAAAGCAGATATGTTGATTGCCTAACGATTAAATGTGAAATGCAGATATGTCGATTGCCTAACGATTAAATGTGAAATGCAGATATGTTGATTGCCTAACGATTAAATGTGAAATGAAGATATGTTGATTGCCTAATGGTTAAATGTGAAATGCAGATATGTCGATTGCCTAACGATTAAATGTGAAATGCAGATATGTTGATTGCCTAACGATTAAATGTGAAATGCAGATATGTTGATTGCCTAACGGTTAAATGTGAAATGCAGATATGTTGATTGCCTAACGGTTAAATGTGAAATGCAGATATGTTGATTGCCTAACGATTAAATGTGAAATGCAGATATGTCGATTGCCTAACGATTAAATGTGAAATGCAGATATATTGATTGCCTAACGATTAAATGTGAAATGCAGATATGTCGATTGCCTAACGGTTAAATGTGAAATACAGATATGTCGATTGCCTAACGGTTAAATGTGAAATGCAGATATGTCGATTGCCTAACGGTTAAATGTGAAATGCAGATATGTCGATTGCCTAACGGTTAAATGTGAAATGCAGATATGTCGATTGCCTAACGATTTAATGTGAAATGCAGATATGTTGATTGCCTAACGATTAAATGTGAAATGCAGATATGTTGATTGCCTAACGATTAAATGTGAAATGCAGATATGTCGTTTGCCTTACGATTAAATGTGAAATGCAGATATGTCGATTGCTTAACGATTAAATGTGGAATGCAGACATGTCGATTGCCTAACGATTAAATGTGAAATGCAGATATGTTGATTGCCTAACGATTAAATGTGAAATTCAGATATGTTGATTGCCTAATGATTAAGTGTGAAATGCAGATATGTCGATTGCCTAACGGTTTAATGTGAAATGCAGATATTTCGATTGCCTAACGGTTTAATGTGAAATGCAGATATGTCGATTGCCTAACGGTTTAATGTTAAATGCAGATATGTCGATTGCCTAACGATTAAATGTGAAATATGTTTAGTTTGTGCTTTATGCCTTTACCCTCAGATAAACCTGGCTTAGTTACTGTTCATAACTTTATGTGCATATTTATATATATATATTTTTAAAGTTTGACTCATGTCCTGGTAACCCACATCTAAAATTCCAAGTGTTTAGACCCAAGATTAGCAGAGGAGTTTGAAAGAGTCTGCAAAGGTCAAATCGTTTAACTTTAACCTCTTGACAGCCAAATTTTCGGCCAAAAACCGAGTAAAAAGCTTGCGCTATGTCTGAATACACTTTATGTAAAATTTCAAATGTTTAGATCAAAAATTAGCTGAGTAATTTGGTAGAGACCGCAGAGGTCTATTTTGTTTTAACTTTGACCCCAATTTTGACCCTTTAATATTTATTGTTTGGGGCTCAGATCAAATTTAAATGTTTGATCCATATCCAAGTAACCTAT
Organism: Euprymna scolopes; assembly: GCF_053919585.1. NCBI lineage: Eukaryota > Metazoa > Mollusca > Cephalopoda > Sepiida > Sepiolidae > Euprymna > Euprymna scolopes. Next base: position 117,121,770 of record NC_136487.1, read on the forward strand.
CACGACACCCATTTTTCCACATGAATGGCCTTGTGCATAATTTGTTGTGTCATGTATTTTTTTTTTTTTCTGCAAATAAATATTTCAAAGTGTAGTATTTGTTCTCCATCATCAACATCTGTGCCATTTGACGCCGGAAGTTTTCACGTAGTTATCTCCCTTGAAAAAAAATCAAAATACAAAAAGAGAACAATTGCTTATATGTATTATAAGTGGATTAGCGTCTATATATTTCTAAAAGCTTCAGGCAAATTTATGTAAAATATCGAAATTTACAGTTTCGTTAACAGCGGTGGATATCCATAGCTGCATGAGGGCATGACTGGTGAGGGTCAGGTAGGTTGGTTCGTTAGGAAGGAAACGAAGTTGATGTATTTACAGGTAGGAAAAACGCGGCAGGTGAGGCAGAATTGAGGCAAGATTATTTGTATTTTGGAATTACCTGTGTTCATTCAAGGATGTTGATTTATTTATTTTGTTATCAGGTTTAAAAACGAAATAACAAAAATTCAAAAACAGAAAGAAAACAGAAACAAGATGTCTGCCTCAAATTTAGTGCTCTCCTAGATAAAAAAAAAAAAAAAGCAGATGGAGTTTAGTTATAAAAGGGAAGAAAGATATTATAAGTAGAGTGAGATAATATCAACTGTTTGTTGCCGTCGATGGTTCCAAGCAGTTTATTCTAAAAAAATTTTTTTTTACTTTTGAGATCTGACTTTCTTTTTTAATGTTTCTTTCAACAATTATTTTTCCAATTTATTTTATTTTTTATCAAAGAAGCTGTATTCGCCTGGAGGAGAAAGATATGATTGGGTGAAAGGCTGAGAGGGAAAATATAGTTATATTTACAAGTTGTTTGTTTTTAGGCAATGGTGTATTATAGTTAACAAGGAAAAAAGGAGTGACTTCCCTCCAAAGAAACAGATATTCAACAAATAACTGTTACTAAAAGCAATAGATAATACTTTTCTACCTACTTACATTTTTGTTTGTATTTTAGTCTTTTAAAATGTTTTTATTTCAATTTAAGATTACGTTCGAATCGTCTTTTGTTAGAGTCAGAATTCAAAATGTCGGACAAATGTCTTTGTCACACACTCCCGTACCTAAAATGGAAGTCTTACATCAAATTCGTTGCCAATGTCGCTGGGAAAATGGTTGGATCATTCTGCTATTCCAGAAAGTATCTGACTCATGATGCAGTCTACTACCAATACAAGAGCCAAATTCATCCTTAGATGAAGTACTATTGTCATAAATGGGGAGGTGCTGCTAAAAGTACCCTTTCCTGCCTTGACAGGGTACAAAACTGTCTTCAAAATCTTTGTTCTGTTATATTTTTATTCATATCATGTTTAATGTTTGTGCAAAATTTCAACAAATTCTAAGGTGTAGTTATTGAGAAAAATGTGGACAGACGAATGGACGAATGGACACGGGTGAATTTACAGGTCCACACTCCTTTTATCGGGGACTAATAAATAATTAAATAATTAAATGTGATATTAAATTAAAAGACTGATACCAAATTTCCATTAGATATATATGTTAGAAGACTCCAAAATCATTGCACCAATGTGGGAACAATAAACTGAATTGGGCGTTTAACTATTCATTTCTTATGAATCAGATGATTCTATTGTTGACATGCATTTTCCCACGGGCAATGGTGGCTAAGTGGTTAAAAACACAAACTGAAAACCTGGGTGTGCCACGTTTGAATCCACTTCGTTCCACAGAAACACTTTCATCAAACTCACACTTGATCTTGTTTGGTAAGAAGGCAAATAAATATTTATATTAACCAGCGGCTCATGTGTTATCAGTAGGACTATGACAACAGCATATTCTTTTCATTATTTTGACTCTCGAGTATATATCCGACGCAGACACAATTAATCAACCGAGAACCACATCACTCTACATAAAAACATATGACATAAATAGATATATACCTGAGAATCAAAAGAAGGAAAGGAATATGTTGTTCTCATATCCCTAGTTGTTTGCATGTGTCATTAATAGGACTATGACAACAGCATATTCTTATCATTGTTTTGACTCTCGAGTGTATATCTGACACAGATACAATTAATCAACCACGAACCACATCATTCTACATAAAAGCATATAAGATATCAATGGATAAATCAAAAGAAGGAAAAGAATATGCTGTTGTCATAGCCTTAGTTATCAGCAATAAACTGAAGCAAACCAAATTATATTGGTATGATGGATAAGTGGTTAACAACACAGACTGAAAACACTTTCATCAAACCCACACTTGACCTTGTGCCTAACCTCCTGGAGAGAAGGTAAATAATATCTTTCCAGTTAAAATTATTTCTAGAAAGACATCGGGCACTTACGGAAGGGACCACATGACGGTTGCCAACATCACTAAGTGAAAGTGTTTCTGTGAAACGAACTGGATCCAAAATTGGCACACCCACATTGTCAGTTCGTGTCGTTAACCACCGAGCATTAAAAGATAGTTATAGTATAGTTTTGGCTGCTAACGACAGACAGATGCCAAATCTCCATCTATATATATAAAAGTCAAACGTCTGTGTGTATGTATGTATGTTTGTTTGTAACGCTAAAACTTTTGAAAGACGGAACCAAACTTGACAAATTTGGTATCATATCGAAGCCCCATCACCCGGATGACAAATACCGAAATTTCACGTCAAACGGACTACTAGAAGTTGGTCAACTGATCAGTTATCTTCGAGGGGGGGCCCAAAAAACCTGTCATTATCTATATATATAAAAGACAAATGTTTGTTTGTAACGCTAAAACTTGAGATGAAAGATTCCTCTCCCCTAAGAATAAAACATATGTTCAATATCTGCTTTTGTTTTTTCATTGTTTATACGGTCCCGAGCAACGCCGGGTAGCCCTGCTAGTCTATAATATAAAGGACAAAAATCTGTTTAAATGTATGTATGTATGTATGTATGTATGTATGTATGTATGTCTGCCTAAAACTTTCGACAGAGGCGACAGATTTTCACAAGATCAGTATCGTTTTGAAGGTTGACCTTTCGAACGACAAATATCGAAACATTGGCCAAAAACATTAATTTCTTCTCCCTCAATTAGGCACTTTTGTACAGGGAGAGTCGTTTTTTTCGGCTGACATTGTTTGCAAGTCATTCAACCCTTGCTTCCATGACGTCCCATAAAACGCATTATTTCGACCACCCGTGATATCACAACCACGGTGGGCACATCGGTAAGACAGTTTTTTTTTTTCACCTCTTTTTCCTTTGGCGTGATATGGGTTCGAGCCTACTTACTACTCCTATTTTTTTTTTTTTTTTTGCTCGCAATTTTCCTCTTATCTTTTTGTTCAACTAATACCTTTACACACATTTCCACTTTCTTTTCTGTCATCGTGTCACAGGTTCGATCCTGCCTTCTACTACAACTTTTTTTTTTTTTGCTCAATACACATCTCCAAATACCCGGGCAACGCCGGGCATCCAGATTAGTTAGTAATAAATATGAAATAGTTGTAGCACTTCTTCTAAAATGTGGCAACTGATGCATGCAAAGCAAAAAAGCAGCAAATTGCTTCAAGATGGAGATTAGATTTTGCTGATTCTTTTTCGCTCAGCCTCTTTTCTTATTTTAAAACATCACTTGCTTACTTGAAAGGTTCTTCAAGAAAAAGATGAAAAAAGAGCAAATTGAATAAATATTCAATAAGATGCCTAAATTCTTTGGATAAAGAAATAAATAAAAATAATTATTGCTTGTTTGTTACCATGGGGAAATAAATCTATATCTGCAGCAGAAGTTATATCAATTTATTTCATTTAAGAAGGCAATTTCATGTTGAGCAACTATATATATATATATATATATATATATATATATATATATATATATATATATATATATATATATATATATATGGTGAAAGGACATAATGTTTGAGACAGACAATTTTCTTCTAAGAAAGTGTTCTACACTTCACAATGCACCCTGAATTATACTTCTGATGAGAAGCATTTAGCTTCAAAATGCTATGACCTAAAGAGGTTTTTTCTTAATTTTCCCCTTTACTTTTCTTCATTGTTCTGATGAATAAAATTATATATAACTTTTATTCCTCAACTTTCATTTAATTTTATTGTTTGCTTCTCTTAATAGTGTTGAGCTTTTCATATCTTGATAAGTTTTGCTTTGTTAAAGATTTACTCTTTGATAACTTAATTGTATTATATTATATACTAGCATTTTGGCCCGGCGTTGCTCGGGTGTTTGGAGGTATATGCTGAGCAAAAACAAAATGGTCAATTTTTTTAACGTTGACCCCTATTATGACCCCTTAAAAATTTATTGTTTTGGGCTCAAATCAAGTTATTAAGTTGGATGCATGTCCAAGGAATCTATTTCTAAAATATCAAGTGTTTAGACCCAAAATTGTCGGAGGCGTTAAGTAAAGTTCTCAAAGGTCAAATCATTGAACTTTGACTCATTAACAGCCAAATTTCCGGCCGAAAACCGATCACATTGATTTTCCCAACTCTCAGTACCCTGTATATCATATTTCGAGTCTGTAGACTAAAAATTGACAGAGTTATTGCGTAGAAAAATGTACACAGACAGACAGACACACAGACGCGTTCACTTTTATATATATATATATATATATATATATATATATATATGGTCTCTCCACCTCAGCTTTTAATATCATATATATATATATATATATATATATATATATATATGTATATATATATATATATTCGGAAAGATACCCGTGCTTCATGCTGGATTTTGCTGTGTTCTCAGATACCCACTTCGCGGGCACCCTTACAGTAAGTGTAAGAGCGACTATAGCATAAAGTGTTTAAAAAAATTTTAACTAAGAATCATGATTGGAGATTCGATTTTGAGATTTAAATTTTGGCCGATGTTAGGGACCACTATCGTGGCAAATTTCATCAAGATTTATTGAGGGGATAAGGGTGGAGGAGGGCGATCTGATTCACATTCACAAAGAAGTTGGCTGGCACCATGATGGCGGCCCCCGGAATGGTGTACACTTGGTGTGCACCATTCCTAGGTGGGAGAGTTTATGAATAGGCACACCTTAGCCTTTGACTTTGAGCTTGAAAAATAGTGTGCACCATCCCTAGGTTGGAGACCATCATCATGTAAGGTTTGGTCATCACCGGTCTAGTCGTGTGAGCTGTAGGAGAGTAAGCTATGACCTTGATCTTTGGGCTTACCCTTGAAAAATGGTGTGCAACAACCCTAGGTGGCGGATCATCATCATGCCAGGTTTGGTCATGATCGATCCAGTGGTGTTGTCTGTAGGAAAGTTGTACACACAGACACACACACAAACAAACGCTACTACTTTATATATATATATATATATATATATATATATATATATATATATATATATATATAAAATATATTTGTAGTCATCGGCATACAGTCATGTTTCGTTGTATCACAACTCATCAGTGCCGCTAGACTAGCACCTATCCCAAGCCGAGGATCGAACCGGGAACCGTCGTGATGACAGCCAGCAGTTCTACCCGTTGACCACCAAAGCGGTGCCTGCAACTAATCTGTCCGAATGTCTATTTTAAATAAACATCCGTCCGCCACTTGTAAAGTGCTCAAACGCTTGTTTGTAAACAAACCGTGAGCTTCAGATTTTTCAGCCAAATTAAGTAGCGAGTGAGATTATTTACGACAGTGCTCAACCCAAAGAGGAGGGGCTTTATAAAATATAAAAACATCCCTGTAAAGGAAACTGTGTGTATAATTTGTGAGGCAAAGGTTGCACAATTACCGACCATACTCTCCTGAATCGGTACTGCTTGTGTTCAATGGCAAGAAGAGGTCCAAGACTGACTGGAAACAATAGCGTAATAAGTAGTGAGCATATACAGCACCTGGAATTCCTAATTGGTCACCCATTTTAGGATTAACCAAGCTCAACATTGCTTAACCAGCAATCTGACAAGAACTGGTATGTCAACGTGATTATGCCATATATATATATTTATTTAGTGAAAGGACATAATGCTTAGTCATGCCACTTCCAAGAAAGTGTTTTGCACGAGGCAGCAGACCTTTAAAATCTAGTCCATGCGAATTTTATATGAGAAAATCTGAAAAGTGATTTCTTTCACTGAAATATATCTGTTTAGAGAAATAATTAACAGTGCAAATAAATTTTTAACATTTATGCAGTTTAACATCCCCAATCAAATTTAGAAAGCCACTGTTAGCATGACGAGAGTATATATATATATATATATATATATATATATATATATATATATATATATATATTTTAATATTTATATATGTATATATATATATTTATATATATATATTTATATATATATTTATATATATATTTATATATATATTTATATATATATATATTTATATATTTATATATATATATATTTATATATATATATATTATATATTAATATATATATTTATATATGTATATATATATTTATATATGTATATATATTTATATATATATATTTATATATATGTATATATATATTTATATATATATATATTTATATATGTATATATATATTTATATATATATATTTATGTATATATATATTTATATATATATATTTATATATATATTATATATATATATTTATGTATATATATATTTATATATATATTTATATATATATATATTTATATATATATATTTATATATATATATTTGTATATATATGTATATATATATTTATGTATATATATATTTATATATATATGTATATATATATTCATGTATATATATATTTATATATATATATATTTATATATATATTTATATATATATATTTATATATATATTTATATATATATTTATATATTTATATATATTTATATATTTATATATTTATTTATATATTTATATATATGTATATATTTATATATATGTATATATATTTATATATATTTATATATTTAAATATATGTATATATTTACATATATATATATATATTTATATATATACACATATTTTGATATATTTATATATATATATATTTATATATATATACACATATTTTGATATATTTATATATATATATATATTTATTTATATATATTTATATATATATATATTTATATATATTTATTTATATATATATGTTTATATATATATATTTATATATATATATATATATATTTATATATATATATCTATTTACATATATATATCTATATATATATATATTTATATATATATTTATTTATATTTAAAAGAGTGTAGCCATCAACAATTGTGGGTTTTTTTTAAAGGTTTTCATCATATTTTTATTTTAAAAAATATATGTATATTTATATATATATATTTATATATATATATTTTTATATATATATAGTTATATATATATTTATATATATGTATATTCATATATATATATATTTATATATATATATATTTATATATATAGTTATATATATATATTTATATATATATATTTATATATATTTATATTTATATATATATATTTATATTTATGTATATATTTATATATATATGTATATATATATATTTATGTATTTATGTTTATGTATATATATATATTTATATATATTTATACATATATATATATTTATATTTATGTATATATTTGTGTGTATATATATATATATATTTATATATATATATATATACACATAGAGCTTTTATCATATGTTCAGAGAACAAATTTTAAGTCAAATGTATTAGTAAGACTCTTTGCAATAATGGTTTTCCATTGCAAATCCTGGAATCTATAATTAAAAATAAAATTTCTAATTTCAATAAAATTAAACAGGCATCCGTCGACAAATGCCTTATCTACCTACGCCTATCTTGGCTAGGTAATATTAGTGAAAGATTTGGCAAGCAAATTTCTTCTGTCGTACAACAATGTTACTTTGCATCAAATACCCGTGTTGTTTTTTCTTTTAAACCCATTTTTCTTCAATTTGTAAAGACGTTCTCCCCCCCACACACACCATTACAATTCTATTATTTATTTATTTAAATGTAGCTGCGGTGTGCGCTACGTCGGGCGGACGTCTCAAAGATTAGATAATAGGGTAAAACAACATGTTCCATCCAAAATTCGAAATGGAAACTACCTACCTTCGGATGTTTTGAACAATACTCATCGCTCATCTATAGGAGAGCACCTTATAAATAATCGTATTTACACTTTGAATTTTAGTGCGGACTTTTTTCCATCCTTAGTAAGTCGCACTCTCTTTACCATCTTAAAATTCTAGAAACTATATATATTAAGACTCTCAGACCTTCTCTTTACAAACAAAAAGAGAATCTCTTAGGGCTTAATCTAGTTTCTATTTAATAATTAATCCCCCCTTTTTTTTTATACATATATCCCCCCTACTTTTTCATCTCCGATTCATTGTTCCCCCCCTTTTCTTTTTAAAACGTAATTAAGCTCGATTTTAGCTCTGTTGAGCGAGCTTGAAACCGGTCAGCTGACGCATTCATTTTTATGTTTTAATTTCACAATCTAAAATAATGTTTTCGAACACGTTTAAATTTGGTCTTTACATAACCATAATAAAATTTTGTACCCCGCAATATATATATATATATATATATATATATATATATATATATATACAATAAGAAAAACAATTGGACATGGATGCAAAAAGGACATGTAAACTGAGAAACTGAATCCATAATAACTGCAGCATAAGATAACTCGATAAGAACCAACAATATCCAAGAAAAAATCAATAAAACATAAGAAAACAGCAAATGCAGACTCTATGAACAAAGAGATGAAACAATAAACCATATAGTAAGTGAATGTGGCAAACTGGCCCAAAAGTAATATAAAAACAGGCACGACCAAGTGGGGAAGGCAGTACACTGGAAATTATGCAATCAACTGCATTTCAAATGTACTCAAAAACAAGAACCACAAAATCCTATGGGACATGGACATACAGATGGACAAACCCATCCAAGCAAGCAGACCGGATGTCGTAATAATTAGCAAGGAAGAAAAATCCTGTCAAATCGTAGATTTTCCTATCCCAGCTGACCACAAGGTGAGTATGAAAGAAAAGGAGAAGCAGAGCAAATACACAGAGCTTGCCAGAGAGTTGAAGGGGATTTGGATGATGAAGAAAATCAAAATAATACCTATAATAGTAAGAGCACTAGGAACAATTCCAAAAAACTTTGAAAAAAGAATGAGAGAAATTAGAATCAGAGGAATGGCTGCAAAAATACAACGACTAACGATAATGGAAACAGCTGAAATATTAAGGAAAACCCTTGAATGCGGAGATTAATACACATGAACCTCATGCGTGAGCCAGATAAACTGCTGCAGAGGCAAAACATGAGGAAGCGTTACATGGAACGAAGAACACTGAAGCTGCATGTCTATAAGTTCTACATCCCCATCAGCCATCCCCTCCCATTGTCCCATCACTGCTTCCCCACCAAGTGTGATACAAATAGCCTAGAAGAGTCAAGGAGAATGAAAAGACCAAGAAGAGAGCGCTGACCAGACCTCTGCTGGACAAACGCAAAGAGAACTGGAACATTTGGGAGGCTTAGTGCCACTCAAATTCCAGTGTAGACCAATGGTCGCTGCCAGCGAGAAATCAATGGTGAGAGGCTGTTGCAATAACGCAAATTTATTTGCAAATGCTATCGAAAGAGGTTGAGAGCGCTGGAAGTCTGAGGAGACTTGTTGTCACTCAGCTTCCATGGAACACCACAGGTTTTCAATGGGAGATTTTTGATGACCTGTGTGAAACTCCTTGTGAGCCAATAATAAAAAAGATTACTATTAAGTAACTATTCTGTGATATGTAGGCATATAAAATTATATTGGAATAAAAATTAATACAAAAACAGAGTTGAAGTACATTTGGTCCCAGACAGACAAATAGATAAGAGGAAGAAAACCTAACCATACAAATAAAAAAAAATATATCAATATATATATATATATATATATATATATACGTTTTATGGTGTACAGGTTCACCAAGAACAAACACATTTTATGTTCATTTCCAAAATCTTAAAGTTTTATTACGAATGTAAGTAATAAAACTGTCACATTTTTTTTAAAATAAACATAAAAATGTGTGTCTGTTCCTGGTGAAGCGGTACATCATAAAAAAAAGTATTTATAGCTCTATTATTGCACTGTTGAGCTATGTTAAAGAACTTGGTGTTATTTTCATCTATATTTGAATACGAAATCGGATAACTTTTATTTCAATAGGTAAAAATAGGCATATATATATATGCATATATATATGTGCAAAGATCATCTTGTAATGATTAAATCACTGTGATTGACGTTAAAAATATTGGTACTCCTGCAGTATTTTACCCACCGATTTCACGATCTTAGCCGAACGTTGACGAACGCTTTCGGCGTTAACGACGACGAAAGCCGAGAATTCGGAGCTACGGTGCAAGAACGCTAAAAGTATGTGAATAGCAACAACATTACAAGGAAAAGATATTACACACACACACAACAAAATGGATAAAATTAATACAAAAAATTTGGATAAAATAAATCACAAACACTTACCGTAAGTTTTTTTAAAGTAAAATAAATTTATTTTGTTGAATATTTTTTTTTTTTTTGGTTCATTTTGTTTTCCGATAGCTTTTTTTTTTGGGGGGGGGGGGGGTAAGCAACAGTAATAAACACTTCAATGTTTTTTTTTTGTGTTTTTAACAAAACGTTATTAAACAGTAACAACAATGTTTTTTTTTTGTTTTTTTCAGTAATGTTTGTAGGGGGGGACAACAATTACTGTTTATCTTTAGTTCCGACTGGAAGATTTTCTACTGACTGTAGAGAGGCAAAGTAGGGAGCAAAGGGTTTTCAGAGGATGTGGAAAGAAGCTCCTTCCCAAACCGGGTAGCCTTCCGCGATTTGATTTATTATGGAGACAAAAGGGTTGTGTCCAAATTTTTGTCTCCACATAAATTCGCATAAATATGTTTCCAACAGCTCCCGGTTTTTTTGTTTTTTTTCTCGCTAAATTAAATAGCTGAAATGAAAGGCTGTGTATTTTTACTTTGAACAATAAAATAACTGAAAATGAAACGCTATGTGTGTAATTTCAATGAAAATTATTCGTCTGCTGCGCGTTCGTTTGAAGCGCCCTGATTGGCTGATAGAGTATCGTATCGCTCGCCATGTTCCAGCGTTTTCCGACGGATGTCGATCAACGCTCGGCTAAGATCGTGAAATCGGTGGGTAAAATACTGCAGGAGTATCAAAATATTTAATAAAATAAATGTTTAAATTTCAACAATATTTCTCACAGTTAACGGTAGCCGGATGGATATGGTCCTTGCTAATGAAACCAGAGATGGCTTCTGTTCCAATCTACCGACTGGTGTTAATCGTGATACCTACCCTGTGCACTGAAGATACCTGAAAGAATTAAACACTAGTGTCTGTAGGTATTTAATAATTATTATAGTAAATTATTATATAAATATATATATATATATATATATATATATATATATATATATATATATATATATATATATATATACACTCACTAAAAGCTCAGCTGACCGTAAAATACACTTAAATGATACTTTAATTTAGGCAGATTTTGTAGTTATTATCATAAAAACCAGCTCTCTATTGATTATTATATTGTACCCAATATATAATAGTGATTTCAAAAGTTAAAGCAAAAAATGCCTCTAGTACCATCAGCTAGAATCAACGCAAAAACATTTAGTTCTTCAATCTTAATCGTTACCATTTGAGCTATCATCAGATGTATATGACAACGTTTAAACTTAACCGACTTTAACATATATAAATGTATTTTTATGCATGTGTACAAGAGCACGTTATCGACTTGATAATTTGATGACGGAACAACTAAGTGGGTACACTAAAGGGCGGCTTCAACCAAGGTGATCCTATAATCTAAGTTATGTGTATCTGCATATATCCTTGTAATGATAGCAACTCATGAGAAAATGCTTTAATCTTTTATTTACTGGCTTTTCAATTGATTCAAAGCCAAAACAATTCAAACGCGAAAAAACATCAAGCAAAAAAGCCTTTTTATCTTATATCTAGCATTTATTGATAAAAAAAAAAAATCACACGTTTCTAGATAGAGATACCCCAAATAATCTATATCTCTATTTATATGAAGCTAGATATGTGTATCTGTTGGATATATATATATATAGGTTTATGTTCAAGTTTGTTGAAAAAAAATTGGTAAAACTCATAATATATATATATATATATATATATATATATATATATATATATATTATGAAAAAAAATTGGTAAAACTCATAATATATATATATATATATATATATATATATATATATATATATATTATGAGTTTTACCAATTTTTTTTCAACAAACTTGAACATAAACCTATATATATATATATCCAACAGATACACATATCTAGCTTCATCTTATCTTACTCGCTACTTAATTTAGCTGAAATAATGCGAAGCTCGCGATTTGTTTACAAACAAAACGTTTGAGCCCTCTACGAGTGGCGGACGGATGTTTATTTAAATAGGCATTCGGACAGTTTAATTTCGGCCACCGATTCCGTAGTCAGGGGGTAGGACTGCCGACTGTCATCACGATGGTTCTAGGTTCGATCCTCGGCTTGGGAGAGGTGTTAGTCTAGCGGCACTGATGAGTTGTGAAACAACGAAACAGGTCTGTATGTCGATGACTAAAATATATTTTATATATATATATATATATATATAAATTTAGGAACTAATTTTTTATTTCTTCTTTACCTGCTTTTGAAGCGTTGTGTTAGTTGAAAATTGAAATTAATATATTATATATTCAAAAATGCATTGTTTTCAGCTTTCAAAATGTATTCATATATATATACATACACACATATATATATATATATATATATGTATATATATATATATATATATATATATATATATATATATATATATAAACTGTGTCAATCGCTTTTTGGCAGATTAGTAAAATATCAATATTTCACTAAATATACGTCACACAAAAATGAAAATTGTATCATCAAATGACCATTTTAAGATTAGTTATTTCTCAAAATTTCATTCAAATCCATGCGATATTCACGCAGTTATGACATTTGATTTATTATCAAGTAATTTATGCTGTCCATCGCTTTATTGCAGGTCTTTTAAAATGCCAAAAAAGAGGTGATTAACGGTTATCAAAAAGGAAAGGATTATTGCTTGACTCGCAGAAGGATTGTTCATCAAAGATTTAGCTATATATATTGGAAAGAGATCCAAGAACTTTGGCTTCATTCGTGAACAACCCTTTGACCTTTACTCCTGATCTGAAATGGAACACGTACATCAAGTCTGTTGCCAAGGTCGCTGGAAAGATGGTGGGATCCTTCTATCGCTCCAGAAGATATCTCACTACTGATGCAATTCTCTATCTATATAAAAGCCAAGTACGTCCAAGGATGGAATACTCTTGCCATATCTGGGCAGGAGCTGCTAAAAACAGCCTATCCTGCCTTGACAGAGTACAAAATAAACTTCGTGGCTTAGTGGGGGATGCCCTTTTCTCTACCTTGCAACCTCTCTCCCACAGAAGAGACGTTGCTAGCCTATCCTTGTTTTATCGTTATTTCCATGGCAGGTGCTCATCTGAACTCCAATCTCTGGTCCCCCCTCGTCAATCTTTCACGAAAAACACCCGTCTAGCTGAATCCACTGTGAAAAATTTCCCCCACTCTATATCTGTGCCTAAATCAAAACGCGGATTCCATGAACAAAGCTTCTTTCTTAGAACTGCACGCCTGTGGAAGTTTGTTCCCTCTGCCTGCTTCCCACCGGACTACAACTTGGATGTCTTCAAGTCCAATGTTAACAAATTCCTAATGAACCGCCCCCTTAAGTAAACACTTCATCAAATCTCGACACTAACGTAATGTACTTGCAATAACCCTTATCCCTGAGTGGCTTCCGGGCCTTGATAAGTGGTGATCACTGTGTAAAAAAAAACAAAAAAAAAACAAAAAAACATCGAATCCAGAAAGCATAAGGGCACCAGGAGAAACCTTTCATATCGTGATATTCAGAAAATTCGTGAGGAAGTCAACTGAAACCCAAACAGCACCAGTGCTTCCATTTTTGCAAGAGCTGGAATCGCTCCAAATCTAGACAGGCCCGATGTAATGTGTTGAATGAGATGGCAAGGAACATCAAAACTATTCCAAGGCCTCCATTAAGCAAACAACATAGGGAAAAACGAAAGGCTTGGGCACAGAATTACATGAAAATGGAATTCCAACGTGTCTTATTTACAGATGAGACACGTGCTACTCTTGATGGTCCGGATGGATTGGCCAAAGTTTGGAACTTGAATGGAACTCCATCCCCTTACAGAGTTCATCGCCAATGAGAAGGTGGAGTCATCATGTTTTGGACGGGAATCATTAGGGATGAGTCGGTTTGACCATTCCAAGTTCCAAAGTGTGTAAAACTTACCAGCAATGCATACACGGCCTTTTTGGATAATCATTTATCACCATGGCTAGATGACCTACCATTGTCATGTCGCTTTCAGATGATTTTTATGCATGACAATGCACCATCCCATTCTGCTAGGGTGAGTGCAGCCTTCCTTGAATCTATGGGCTTATTTGGAGAAACCCTCATGACCTGACTACCGCATTCTCCAGACTTTAACCCCATTGAATATATCTGGTCACTATTAAAAATAGTAGTTTATGAGGGAGGAGAGCAATTTACTTCAAAGGATGCCTTGTGGAGACCATAGTTGATATTGCTAGAGCCATAACTCCTTTTTGAAATCAAACAATTGACTTCCCCGGGGACAAAAGGTTGTTTTACGTTATTTAAAAAATGGTGGATATGTCGATAAATAATTAACTTATTTGAGGTTTAGCACTTAGGATGTGCTTTTTCTCATTATTCTTTGACAGAAAAATATAATAAAAAGTAAAGTTTGCACGATAAGACATTGTATTTTTGCCCTAAAACAACATTTTAAGAGATCTGCAATAAATCATGGACACTGGAAATTCCATGATAAAGAATAAAATATCATAACTTCGTGAATATCGTATGAATTTGAATAAAATTTTGGGGAGCAGTCGTTTGATGATACAATTTTTATTTTGTTGTAACGTATATTTAGTGAAATATTGATATTTTACTAATCTGCAATAAAGCGATTGACACAGTTTATATATATATATATATATATATATATATATATATATATATATATATATATATATATATATATATATATATAACACCTACAGGGCGACTCAGATGCATATGCTTGGGTGAGAGATGCAACCGGTGCCGATCCCTGTGGCATTACCTGTGTTCTCGTCTAGTGGTCGAGTTCGTCTCCATCGCTGTGGTCCGCTTACTATTTCAACTTTTGAATCAGCTTCCAAACTGTCAACTGGCCGGTCTGAAAGATAGACTGTACTCAACAACGGCGTTTTCAAACAAAGAAAGGAAATCAACGCTTAACTGGCTTTTCTTAACATAGAATAATTATTGCTTTCAACTAACAAATAGCGTATAAACAACAGGGGCTGGCAGTTTTTACAAAGTACTTCACTTTTCTATCGTCAGTATACGGTGAAGAAAAAGTTCACAGAGGCGCGTGTATCAGAAAAGTGGGAGCCGCCAAGACGTGTGGCAAAATGTGTGTGTTCTGATCTTTACTTCACATTTTATCAATATCGGTTGGTTGCAATCCCTCTTCTCCTAATACGCCCACGAGTGATGGTCAACCAATCAGCATCCGTGCTCTTGTTTCGGGGGGGGGGGAGGTCCAGTAATGCTTCGCTGATCTCTGAATGCCTGGTCGCAGAAGAAAAAAAAAAGAAAATAATAAAAAAAAAAACGACCTTTACAATTATTGAAGAAAAAAAAAGGTTTTCGGTTTTAAGTCATTTAGACCTGCTTTAAAGCTTCACTGCTCACTCATATTTCATATGGAATCGGTAATTGTTTCGGAATCGGTAAAAGTATTGGAACCGTCCCATCACTATTATATATATATATATATATATATATATATATATATATATATATATATATATATATATAGTCAAAAGTGGTGATGTACATGTTAAACATAAAGTCTCTTTACAATTTCAAAAAAATTATTACGAAAACCTTTTTGCCCAGATTTTTTTAATCAGTGTTTGTCAAAGTTTTTATTAAGAATAACATACTGCATCACATATATTTATCTAATGGAAGAATAGCTGCTAAGTGAACCCCTACAAAATGTCTACCACTCAAGAGAAGGCGATGCAATTTCGAACTGGATCCTTTATTGAATAGAATCATGAGTTGCTTTAGACTTCTACCCTGTCATGACTGACGGAACGAGAACATTCTACCCCTTGTGGAATAAATAAAGACTTCTCTTTGAAATTCTGTCCAGGTTCTCGCGTTTGGCAGAAAGATTCCCGAGTTCAGCAAGATATACCTGGAGAAGGTCAGAGGTTACATCAACTGAAAATTTGTGTGAATAATAATCGAGATGAGAAACCGTAGTCTGAATGATGCAAATAATACAAATGAAGAAGGAGAACATTATCTTTCATTTTGTTTTCATATTTACACCGTTTCCGTCATTATCCTCTCTGGCCTTCTTTAACTGACTTTTGTCAAAGTTTGTAATCTCCTGGGAATTTCAAACTGGGCTCTTTTATTTAATTCACTGGTGTAGATTGCTTTTATTCTGTGTTAATTTCTCTTAAGTTACTTCACCAGGAATTGAACTACAAAACCTTTTAGTATTCACTTTAGAATATCTTTAAACCAGTGCATTTATCAGCTAGGCTACGTATCTAATCAGATAATTTAGGTTGGGAATCTGGGATTTATAAACTTAATGTTTCATATAATTATTTATCTAAACCCATAGTGCATGTTATATAGTAATCTGTTAGTTGTTGAATTTAGATTTAATCTAATACATAAAATAGAGTCAGTCTCTTTTTTTTATTTTTTATTTGGTAGTATTCTTTCTAAAAAATCAATATTTGATCTATTCTTTCTAAAAAATCAATATTTGATCTATTCTTTCTAAAAATATCAATATTTGATCTATTCTTTTTAAAAAAATCAATATTTGATCTATTCTTTTTAAAAAATCAATATTTGATCCATTCTTTTTAAAAAATCAATATTTGATCTATTCTTTTTAAAAAATCAATATTTGATCTATTCTTTTTAAAAAATCAATATTTGATCTATTCTTTTTAAAAAATCAATATTTGATCTATTCTTTTTAAAAAATCAATATTTGATCTATTCTTTTTAAAAAATCAATATTTGATCCATTCTTTTTAAAAAATCAATATTTGATCTATTCTTTTTAAAAAATCAATATTTGATCTATTCTTTCTAAAAATATCAATATTTGATCTATTCTTTTTAAAAAATCAATATTTGATCTATTCTTTTTAAAAAATCAATATTTGATCTATTTATTCTACAAAATCAATATTCGATCTATTTATTCTACAAAATCAATATTTGATCTATTTATTCTACAAAATCAATATTTGATGTATTCTTTCTACAAAATCAATATTTGATCTGTTCTTTCTACAAAATCAATATTTGATCTATTGTTTCTAAAAAATCAATATTTTATATATTCTTTCTACAAAATCAATATTTGATCTATTCTCTCTACAAAATCAATAGTTTGTTTATTCTTTCTATAAGATCAATATTTGATCTATTCTGTCTACATGATCAGTATTTAATCTATTTTTCTACAAAATCAATATTTGATCTATTCTTTTTACAAAATCAGTATTTAAACTATTGTTTCTTCAAAATCAATATTTGATCCTTGTTCACCATTTCTTTTGGTGAATCGTTGCAGCATGTTGTTACAAGCAATAAAATGTAATTCAATTTAATTCCTGTTAGATAATACTTTGACTTGATAATGATTATTTCCATACGAATATCATATTACAAATGGGATGTAACTCTGTATTTTTCAATACAGAATTTCTTCCTTTCTATTTTGGAAAAAAAAATTATTTGGGGAAGAAGACGGCATAATTAAACAAATATTTTTTATCAAACTAGTAAAGACCAACAATCATGAAGATTTTGGCATGTCAACCTAGAAAGCTAACATGCTTGTCCGTCAGTTTGCATAAAACTCTACTTTGGACCCAGCAAACCATTCCCTCCCTGATTTTCCTTTGTGGACAGAAACCATACTAGATGATCTGAACCCCCCCCCCTCTCAAGTGCATGATATCATAAAAAACCTAGACACCTCAAAAGCATGTGGACTTGATCTCATCCCGGCTGTACTATTAAACGCTCTGCTGAGTTTGATCCAGTTCTCTCCAAACTCTTCATCAAATACCTTACCGAATCATGCTTTCCTGACTGCTGGAAAACTGCTTCTGTAGTACTAGTTTACAAGAATTCTGGCGAAAGAACTGACCCATTAAATTTTCGTCCCATTAGACTCCTCTCTTTTCGACAAAATATTTGAGTCCATAATTAGTCCACCACCTTACAGTTGCTAAACTTCTGTCTGGCCATCAATATGGATTTAGGCAAGCCCGTTCTACTGCAGATATTCTAACTATAATGTCTGAATGTATATACCATGCACTGGATAAGGCAGGGGAGGATAGTAGCCCTAGATATATCTAAGGCTTTTGACAGGGTATGGCACTATGGTCTTCTCATGAAAATCAGATCCTATAGTATTACTGGATGAATACTCAATATAATTAAATCCTTCTTAAATAAGAGAAGAATCCAGATTGTTCTCAATGGTCGTACATCTAAACAATATGATATAAATGCGGGAGTACCTCAAGAGCCCTTGGAACTTTATTATTCCTGTTATTCATAAATGACCTCCTTGATAAAATAGTCTCTAAGATAGATATATTTGCTGACGACACCACACTCTATAACAAGCACAAGGGGAAAACGAATGAACACATATCCAAGGCAATGGTGGAAACCCTAAAGGAAGATCTTCAGTCTGTGATGTAATGGGGCAAAAATGGATGGTAATGTTCAATTCTACCTAGACTAAGCTCGTTTTCTTCAACGATTACAAGAAACCTTACCAACCACTAATAGTTATGGCTAAAGATACATTACCTGAAAGTACTTCGTTCAAACTTCTCGGAGTTTGAACAGATACATTGAGGCCATTGCCACGGCTGCTGCAAAAAAAGTGGGCTCTCTCTATCGTGCTAGAAAGTTACTTGCACTTGAAAGTATCTTGGACCTCTATAAAGCCACCATTCGCCCATGTATGGAGCATTGTCGTCACATTTGGGCTGGTGCATCTGCTACTAGTCTCTCAGTCCCTGACAGGGTTCAAAAGAGAGTCGCTAACCTGATCGGCCCTAAACTGTCATCTAAGCTTCAACCTCTGTCCCATCAACGAAATGTTGCATCCCTCTGCCTGTTTTACAAGTATTTTAATGGTGAATGCTCTGATGAACTACAAGCACTTGTATCCCCTCGATGTAAATTCCCCCGACAAACCCAGCAAGCAGGAAAGTCCCACTCCTACACATTAGAGATCCCTGGATGTAAAATAAACCTTCTGCTCTCATAGTTTCTTCCCCAGAACTGCTAGACTTTAGAATTTACTTCTGGGCTCCTGTTTCCCAGATTGTAATGACATGCAGAAGTTCAAATGTAATGTGAACAAACTTGCAATTTATGTTCCTAATAGTATCTCCCTACATTAAAGTAGCACTGTTCTTTGTTTGGGTTGAAAATGTTAAAAATAAATAAATATATATATATATATATAAAGCCATATGAGAAATGTTTCCCCGTTTCAACACTTATCATCTTTTCTCTCACTCTCAGGCATCAACTTTTTCATGATTAGTCAACGAGAAAATTTTACCTAAATTTATGGGTGGTAATTACTGGAGTCTGTGAAAGGTCATTGGAAATAAATAACAACAGTTGATTTATGCACCTTGGTGTTCTTGGCACAAGGCCATTGATATAATGTGCTCAGTAGTTATTGTTTTACTAGCTGTTCACACGATGTCACACATGCGAGCATAATATTTATGTAAATATGTTGATAGAGAATTAAAAGCAGCCTCATAACTCTTGCTTCCCTTAATTTTTCCTTTATTTCTTACATTTACTGAATGCTTCCGACAAAGGGGAAAGAATTTCTGTTTTCTGGGTTATAAACTACCCATCTAACACGTATCATTTACTAGTTTTTTTGTTTTACTTAAGTATTTTTTTTTGCATTGTTTTTGTTTTAGCTCCTTACATTAAGTGGCTTAATGCCTTGTCTGAAGCAATTTCTATATAAAAAAACAACAAAAAAAACAAACTGCAAATAAAAACACGGTTATGCAACAGCACGTAACCCTGATAGCATGTCATGAAATATTTATGAAAATTATCTTTTATTCAAATTGAAATCTATATACGTGAACGATCATTTTTGTTAGGTTGTTTTAATATACAAACTTGAAATTTGATAGGAATGATTTCCAACCTATGCAGATTGTGCTAAGGAGGTCATACATATATTTTAAAGAGTGCTAGTTTCGATATTAGTTCAATACGAGTTACTTCCCCTTTTCGCTAGAACACTCCCTATCTTCCGACTAAACTTCCGGTTCTGCAAGTTCATGCTAACATGTTGACTCATTCTTTCCTAAAGTCTTTGCATCTGTTTTCGGAAAATCATATTACAACACAGTCTTTCAGAAATCATTTCCTTCTTCATTATTATTCTTAGTACTGGCGAGGTTCCCAAGGGAACATGAAAATCCCAATTAAACATTTTTTACATTTGATTTTAATGATGGAATCTAAAAAGTTTTATTTTTTAAAAAAGAAATAATTTCGAAAAGTTTGAGCGTTCTTGATTATTTTTAGATCCTATAATGACGCCTTAACTTTACAAACTTAAAACCTTTCTAAACTCATAACTTCAGTTAAATAAGATCTCAGTCTTTGCTATGAGTAAAAAGTAAAGTGGTTGACCATAGTTGAGGGTGACTCAAAGGATTCTTTTAGTTTAGTGTACCGAAGTGTAGGCGAGGGTGCTACTCCCTTACCATGGTTACCCCATCTCCTCTTGATCCTCAATTTATAATGTTGCAAAGGAACATCAAATATAATTATTGTAAGTTTTCATGTGACTTGACCAAGGATTGAACCCTGCTTTCCTGGTCTATTAGCAAACACTCTTACTATTATATCAAACTAGCCTGGGTGCCCCCCGGCGTTACCCAGGTGTTTGGAGATGTGTGTTGAGCAAAAAAACAAAAAAAAAAGCAAACAGTAGCTGTAGGCAGGCAGACAGGCTCGAACCCATGACGCGAAGACAGGAAAGAAAGTGAAAGAAACCCTGACATCTTACCCCTACTCCATGACGCGACCGGAAGTTCAAATGTTGAAATTAGTAAAGTCATTCCAACCGATACGATGACTCACAAAAATGGCGACGCAAAAAAAGCGACGCTCCTTGTAGAAAACTGCCCAGTTGAGAGTGAAGGAATTAATATTTTTGCTTAATTTTTCAATATTTGTCGGCCGAAGGGTCGAGTTAAAAACGATACCGATCTCATGAAAATCCGTCGCCTCTGTTGAAAGTTTTAAGCAGCCATACATACATACATGATGGCAGCAAATTTGTTTTCAAACATTGCTGTCAGTGTCACTCGATATAAAAGTGTAACTAATTTATATGGAGCAATGCCTGTGCATGAGGATTGTTATAGTGGGGAAAGACTTTGCACCGAGACAATCCCACTCTCTAAACAACTGCCACATTGATCCAAAAAGAAGAGCAAGTCTACATCATTGAATGCAGCAGTCATCGCAGGTTTTATGTCAGCGTTTTCCTTCTCCTAGGGAGGTTGCTTTCACTACTGCTTACAGAGCCCTCTCCACCCACCATGCCATTTTATCCATGACTGGAACTTAGGTTGCTGGGCACCAGAGCATATTCCACATGCCGGTGGGTCATATATGTCGCAGCTTACAGGGCCTAAGCTCCTCTGGAGGTTTCTGTCAGCATTACCTCACCCTTAGCCTTTGGTTAAATAACCTTGGCCCACAAGGCAATGGCGGTCCAGTTATATGGCGCAGGACACTCACTGTTCATCAGAGCCCTGTTTGCGTGGCAGTGGTCACGACGTGCACGTGGGGTTGATTTGTCTGGGAGAAGCACAGAAAGATGCTAAGACATCTGTGTGCTTTTAACACACGTCCACACCAGACCGTGACATACATACATACATACATACATACATACATACATACATACATACATACATACATACATACATTTAAACAGACAAGTGAGATTTATAAAATGAGTCAATCAATGCCAAATATTTTTTGCTATAGCAGTCAATACTTTTTATTCCATTGAAGTATTTTTCGTTTTGACTTTTGCATTATTTAAGGTTCGTGACCTGGGCCACCCACCTAAATTTTTTGATCTCTGATTTTATTCTTTTAGGTTGAGAAGAAAGTTCTTGCAGAATTTTTAATTTTGATTTCAAATGATGTATTTTAATGAATAAATTTTCATTACAATACTTTTACTTTATATATCATTTTAAAGAGAGTTTTTCTCTCTATCTAATCGTTTAAATTACAATCGTTTTAAAACAGTTATGTCTTCTTTTTAGAATGTTGAATACAAGATGGAAAAAAGCAAATTCGCATAATTTTCTTATTTCAAGCTAGGCTGAAAAGCTGCTAAAACAGCTCATGATATCAATGAAGCGTTTGTCCCGGAAACCACTACTGAATGTACAGCACAATGGTGGTTTCAGAAATTTCATGGCGGCGACGAGAGTCTTGAAGATGATGAGCATAGTGGTCAGCTATTGGATGTTGACAACGATTAATTAAGAGCCTTAGTCAAAGCAAATTCAGGCACAACTGTTTGAGAACTTGTTTCTGAATTAGATGTAATGTATATGACAATTTCCACCCACTTGAGAGAGATTGGAAAGAAAAACACTTGATAAATGTGTACTTCATGAATTGAGTGACAATGAAAAGAAACGCCATTATAAAGTGTAATCTTCCCTTTTTTTACGCAACAAAAACGGCCCGTTTCTCAACTAGGTTGTGACTTGCAATGGAAAATAAGTTCTTTATAACAATCAGCGATGCTCAGCTCAGTGGTTAGACGTTGACGAAGTTTCATGACACTCAAGTCAGAATTACACCAAAAGAAGGCCATGCTGATTGTTTGGTGATCTGCGACCAGTCCCTTACATGACAGTTTTTTTTAATGCAGCCGAAACCATTATGGAGGACAAGTACTGTCAACAAATGGATGAAATGCATCAGAAACTTCATCAACAACACACAAAAAAATGAAAAGCCCAATTCTCCCCCACGACAATGCTGGACCACACGTTGTTGAACTGGCTCTATAGAAGTTGAATGAAGTGGGCAACGAAACTCTACCTCATCTGCTATACTTTCCAGGCCTCTCTATCTACCGACTACCACGTTTTGAAGCATCTCGACAACTTTCTGCATGAGAAATGCTTCAAAAACCTAAGCGATATCAAAAACGCCTTCATCTCCATCAGAACGCAAGATTTTTACGTTATTGACATAAAGACACTTGTTTTGCATTGGCAAAAACGTGTTAATTCTGATGGTGCTTATTTCGATCAATAAATGTTTGTTTGGGCCGAGATATGCTCATTTGAATTTAAAAGTTAAAAACTGCAAGAACTTTCTAGTCATTTTCTGTTTTGAATGTTATAGGAAGTAAATGATCTAAGTAAATTTGGCGATCTTTCTCAGTTACATGCCTTTTTCCAACTGAACACCGGGTTGATATTACGTCTTTTACTAAATCTATTACAACTCTTTCCATTATATTGCATATATTCTGCGTCATCATATTTCATGTAATTTTATTTTATCTTATTTTATTTATTATATGTGAAAATTTCATATTTTTGGATCCATGTTACGTTAGCATTCATTTTCTTTTCAATGTTTTATTTAGGTTATTATATGTGAAAAATGATAATATGTTTCCTTTAATATTCATAGCTTATTTGAAAATGTTTTTGTAAATAAACATTTTAAAAAAATATGTAAATAAACATTTTTTTAAATATGTAAATAAACATTTAAAAAATATGTAAATAAACATATTTATTTGAAAAAAATCAGTTTACAAATATTATTATTCACTATATTTAAAAAGAATTTTTTACTTTTGTTCTATATTTTCGGAATTGTACAAAAAAATCAAGTTATATTTTGATAAAGAAATTGTGCGAAAATGAAATGAAACACATAAGAAAGTGTAGAACGTATTTGGGCGGGGTCGCTAAATTAACTAACACCGTTTACTTTCTATGACGTTAAAAATAAGAAATAATCCAGGAAAGTTAATATGAAATAAAATTCAATTTCGGTCCTTCTAAAACAATTCTAAAATGGGTGCTTCATTCCACGAAAAAAACTCGTCTTATCCCATAACTTCAGTGGTGTAATCTATGTTTTCACTAACTTTTACCATAACAATATTTTGATAATCGTGGAAAATTTTCACTGCATCTTGGACAACGCCGGCTAGGTACAATTAGTTTAATAATTCCTAGTTTACCCTCCAACTCCTCTTTTTATTTTATTTACTCTTCCTTTTTCCGTTATTTAAAATACTTTGTTTTTTATCTTCTGTCATACTAGCCTGGGGGCCTGGCGTTGACCGAATGTTTCGATGTGTGTGTTGAGCAAAAAAAAAAAAAAAAAAACAGAAGTGGTGGACAGGCTCGAACCCGTTCCGTGAAGGAGGAAAAGAACGGGGGGAAAATGTGACGTCTTTGCTGTTTGTTGCGCCCATCGCCCACCCGGAAGTGACGTAGGTTTAAATTCACGCTATTCAATCGAAAAGAGGGGATGGCATTCGAAAATTCGGTGAAAAAAGGGACCCCTCCCTCTAGAAAAAGTGCCCAGTTGAGTGTGAAGGAATTAATGTTTTTTAGCCAATTCTTTGATATTTGTCGTCCGAAGGGTCGAGCTTCAAAATGATACTGATCTCATGAAAATCCGTCGCCTCTGTCGAAAGTTTTAGGCAGACATACAAACATACATACATACATACATTTGAACAGACAGGTAAGATTTATATTATAGACTAGCGGAGGGGGGGTATCCGGCGTTGCCCGAGTGTTTGTAGGTGTGTGTGTTTGTTAATGAAAACCTAAGAATAAGCGAAGTAAAAAATGAAAATAGAAAAACGAACCCGGGCGAGGGGGGGGGAATAAAAACATCGAAAAAAAACACAAAAAAACTAATGTAAGGCAAACGAATGATGTTAAATGTAAAAATCGAAAAACAAACAAAAAGAAAACAGAAAAACGAACGTTAAAAAAAACACGTGAAAATGGCTTAAATAAGCCTGTTTCAATATTAAAATTTTAAAAATCGGTGGCTATCCGGCTGTTTTTGGGTGTGTGTGGTCGATTGAGGGTGTTAATAAAAACGTAGGAATAAACGAGGTAAAAAAAAAAAAAAAAAAAAAAAAAAAAAAAACGAACGTTACGTGAAAAATGGCTTGAATAACACAGGTTCAATATTTAAATTTAAAAATCGAAAAAAAAAAGAAAGACATCTCACACCACGATTCGAACCCAAAACGTTTAAATAATGAGCAAACGCTCAAAACCAACTGGCTAACACGACGTACATGAAATTTAGTCAGTTCTTCAACTATTTAAACTAAATCAGGTCATGACGTCATCTGACGCATGCGTAGAACCGGTCATCGTCATGAGAAGACGGTTTTTGTTGACCCCCCCCCTATAGAAAATTGTCGATTTCGGGGTTAAAAAATTAACGTTTTTGGCTAATTTTTCGATATTTTCCGGGCGAAGGATGGAGCTTTAATATGATACCAAGTTTGTCAATTTTTGTTCTCTCTGTCGAAAGTTTTTAGCGGACACACAAACACACATACATAAAACATACATACATACATACATACACACATTTTCACTTTTATATATATAGACTAGCTCAGGGGGTACCCGGTGTTGCCCGATTGTTTGGAGGGGGTGGGGGTGCTAATAAAAACCTAAGAATAAGCAAAGTAAAAAAAGAAAACAGAAAAACGAACCCGGGCGAGGGGGGGGAATCAAAACATCGAAAAGAAACACAAAAAAACTAACGTAAGGCAAACGAACGATGTTAAATGTAAAAATCGAAAAAACAAAAAAGAAAACAGAAAAACGAACGTTAAAACTAAAAAAAAAAAAAAAAAAAACATGTGAAAAAACATGTTTCAGTATTAAAATTTAAAAAATCGGTGGGTACCCGGATGTTTTTGGGTATGTGTGGTCGGTCGGGGTGGGGGTGTTAATGAAAACCTAAGAATAAGCGAAGTAAAAAAAAAAAAAACAGAAAAACAAACGTTACGTGAAAAATGTCTTAAATAACCTTGCTTCATATTTAAATTTAAAAAATCGAAAAAAAAAGACATCTCACACCACGATTCGAACCCAAAACGTTTAGATAATGACCCAACGCTCTAACCAACTGAGCTAACACGACGTACATGAAATTTAGTCAGTTCTTCAACTATTTAAACTAAATAAGGTCATGACGTCATCTGACGCATGCGTAGAACTGATCTTTTCGATATTTTTCGATATTTTTCGGGCGAACGATGGAGCTTCAATATGATACCAAGTTTGTCAATTTTTTTCCTGTCTGTCGAAAGTTTTTAGCGGACACACAAACACACACACACACACATGCATACATACATACATACATACATACATACACACATTTTCGCTTTTATATATATAGAAGATGGAGCTGTGTATTTTCATTGCGTCCCTGACAACGCCAGGTTGATACAGTTTAATAATTTGTAGTTTACCCCCCCCTCCCTTTCATTATACTTGCTCTATCTTCCGTATTTTAAAATATTTTTCATCTTTTTTCTTTTTTACAAAGGAGTCACCACTTATCAAGGCCTGAAGGCCACTCTAGGATAATGGTTAATGAATGTAAGATGGTAGTGTAGTAATTGTTAATGGTGTAGATTGAATTGAATTTGGATTATTTAAGGGGACGGCTCAATACGAACTTGTTTACATTGGACTTGAAGGCTACCATATTATAATCAGCTGGGAAGCAGACCAGTGAAACAGTGTTCCACAGGTGGGTAGTTCTAGCAAAGAAGCTTTGTTCATGGAATGTGCATTTAGATTTAGGCACACATAGAGAGTGGGGAACATTGTTGATAGTAGTTGTAGTTAGTTGAGCGTTTTTTGTGAAAGCTTGGCAAGAGGGAGACCATAGATTAGAGCTCAGACGAGCACTTGCCTTGAAAATAACGACAGGCTCGTAACGTTTCTTCTGTGATAAAGAGATTGCAGAGAAGAAAAAAGGGCATCACCTACGAGATTTTGAAGCCAGTTTTGAACACTATCAAGGCAAGATGGGTCGTACCGAGCAGCTCTTGCCCAAATGTGGTAATAGTATTTCATTTAAGGACAAATATGGTTTTTATACAGATAGAGAATTGCGTCGGCAATCGAACATCAGAGATACATTCTGGAATGGTAGAATGATCCAACCGTTTTTCTAGCAATCTTGGCAACAGATTTGATGTATGTGTTCCATTCCAGATCAGGAGTGAAGATCTTTTTTTTTTTTGCCATATAAGAAATAAAGGATGAGAATTCAAAGTTAAAAAAAAAAAAAACTTTATTAAATCATCAGATCAATAAAGAGGAAAAAAGAAATCTTTTTAGGTTATGACATTTCGAAGCCTAATGCTTTTTATCAGAGGAGGAGAAAAACAGCCAGCAAAAGCTAGCAAAAAAGCTAGCATAAAGAAATTAGCTTCGAAATGAAATAAAGATACACTATATGTATATAAAAGCAGGAAAGAGGGTGATGATAGAAATAGAGAACGGATAGAACATGTGTATAAAATAGCAGGGAAGATGCATATGCATCTTTTCTGAAAGTTAAATTGATCAAGAATAATTTCCTCTTTTCCAGCAGAGAAGTTAATTGGCCTCCTAAGAAGCCAACAAGCAAAAAAAAAAAAAAAAAAAAAAAAATCACAAAAACAAATTACAGTAAAATCATTACTCCCTTTCCACCAAAAAAATAATGAAGAAAAAAAAATTGTTTACAATGTAGCACATTTGAAACGCAAACAGCTGCTGGCTTCTTTAAGAGCAGGAGGGGGGAATACAAATAACAGAAGATTCGTTAATTTGCACTTGTCTCTGTTCATGACATCACGGATCTTATAAGGATTCAAGACCACCATTTGCTAATTGATAGATAAAAATCACACAAATTTAAATAAAAAAATCATTTGCGTATACATTTACATCCATTTACAAATGCTTCTCTTTTCTTTTCTATCAAAATGTCTAAAAAAAAAAATAAATAATGAAATTCGCTTTTTCACGTCAAAATGTCTAAAAACGTCAAGTTCCTTTCTTTCTAATTGCCATTTTCTGCCAAACATTTAAGTCGTAATAATGGCTTCTCAAAGTCGGAACTGTCTCTTTTCAAAATGTAATTTCACTTCAAATTGGTTATGAAATTAATCAGCGTTTTAATAAATTTTACTAGCAGGACCCGTATCCCGGCGTTGCCCAGAGAAATATAAAAGAATGATTTAACTTTAAAGAAATAAATATTAGTGTATCAGTTCTGAAATAATAATAAAAAAAAAACATAAAAAACTCATTTCACTGTAAGTAATTTAGATGGTTAAAATAGAATTTAGCCAGT
The DNA here is from genome assembly GCF_053919585.1 of Euprymna scolopes. Classification (NCBI taxonomy): domain Eukaryota; kingdom Metazoa; phylum Mollusca; class Cephalopoda; order Sepiida; family Sepiolidae; genus Euprymna; species Euprymna scolopes. Next base: position 117,150,659 of record NC_136487.1, read on the forward strand.
TATCAACGTTTGAAACGGATGGGGGAGTGAGGCTCCCTACTTTAAAACTAGCCCTCCTACTCCGTGCCAGAAATAAATAATTATTGTTTTCAGTGAAACAAAATAGCACAATAATGGCTTGCCAATATTAGCAATTAGTTTTTATCTGACTTTACAATCAGAATAATCCACCTTAATTTGTTATGTGAAATATGCTTATGTTTATTGATTTTTTTATTTTGCAAATATTAATTTTTTTTTTGTCTTATTATTGCCATAAATTAATTTAAAGGAAATATAACATTCTCTCTTGATGACACTATGTGAGAGTATCTGTTGGATTGCACTCTAATGACCCGTACAGAGTGAAAGAGTAAAATTGTCATCCTAGAAAAGACGACATGATTTCATCTCCGTTTCATGAACACCGGTTCCTTTCTTTTTTGTTGCAGACCATCTACTAGTTGGCCAGTTGTGTACAAATCCCAAGATCGATAGGAGCCTTCTATCATGTCTGAAAGTAACACAATGTTTAACAAGCAAAATCAGAGATGTATCACTGTACAAATCATGCTCTGTACTGATTCAAATTATGATAACAGGACCATTGCCAGCACCCTCAAAATGCAAATCCGGATGGTTCAACGCTTGAGAGTACAGCTCAACAAAGTTTCTGGCGACAGTTATGGTCTTTGATGTAGTTTCATGTGAAGGCCACAATATGCTACCTCACATCTTCGAAATCGGCTTGAAAGTCAACACCAAAGTGTACCTGGATGTTCTGAAGAGTGTGGTCATCCCTTTGTGCAATCAGGTGGTCGCTGGCATACCCTGGGTGTAGCAGCGGGACTTAGTGCCAGCCTACAAGTCGAAAGAGACCCAAGCTTGGCTTCAGAAGGAGTGCTATGATTCTGCACCCTTCTCTTTGGCCCTCCTCCTCCCCTGACCTAAACCTGCAGGACTACTTTGTTTGATTATACATCAAGAACATCACCAACATGACCTACAAAAACACCAAAGCCAGCCTTATCGGTGCCATCCACCGAATGTTCACTGAGCTCTTGCCGGCGCTTGTAGAAAAGATACGCTCCCAGTTCCGGACCTGTATCTAACCGGTGATTGAAACTGAAGGTGGCTACATTGAATAGATGTAAGCTCTACTACATAATCAAATTTTAAATTTATTTTTTTAATAAAAGTTTTAAAATAAAGCTGTAGTGGTGTTTTCTTTGGGGCGATAATTGTATCATTCTACCCTGTAAAGAAAACATGTTTTCGACGAACATCCAAAGGTTATTGGCTTTAAAACAATATATGTTGATAATACTAATTTGTTTTATGAAATTTGTTTTATGAAATTTGTTTTATGAAAGTGTGTTATTGCAAATCATTTAGAAATAATTTTTTTAATTTTTTATAAATGTTTTTTTTTTTTTCATTTTTATTGGACGCTGTTTTTTGCCATACAGACTTAGGTTTAAAAGAGAATATGTTTTGTAAGAAACAAATAAAAAAAAAATCAGTGTTCTTTTTATTATTTTATTTGGTTTTAAAAAAAAAGCAAGTAGTGGCGAGTGTTTTTCAGCCATCACAGTAACTTCAAAGATGTAAGGGTCACGTGTTGGATTTTTTTTTTTGTTCTGAGGTTTCAAAAAAAGTAAAAATTTAAAACCTTATTCAGCTAGGTAGAAGAGTAATTTAACTTGCCTTTGATAACATTTACTTTTTTTTTACCATTTTTTTTTTCATATGGCTTGGAAAACAAACCTTAAATTTGAAATAACATTTTCGTCAATCTGTCATGTTTAATTTGAATAATTTATATTTTTGTTTGTATTTGTATTTTGTAAATTTCCATTCATATCTTGGTTGTTATTGATATTTTCACAAAGATTCAGACGATTTGACCTCCTGTCCTTTTGAACTTTGGAATCTTCATGTCAAACTGTATTGGCTAACTATCGTGATATTTCTAACTTTTATGCATTTCCTAATTAGCTTAGTAGCCTCTGTCTATTGCTAACGGTTTTATGACCATGGCTTAATAAAGGAGAAAAAAAACAAAAAAACTCAAGAACTTATACTGAGGTAGATTGTTCTCGCTATTTCAGCCATGAGCAGGCAGAAGTGTTAATTATAATGTTATTTTAGTCATTATCGCCTGTAGCAAGGATTGAACTTCGATCTCCAAAAGACTGTCACTTAGAACTGATTGCTAATCCATGTCTTTGAACATTACGTCACAGGTTCGTATTCAATATAAAGGTCTTCAAGTTCAGAAAGCTTAAGCTCAAACAGACTTTTTCTTGATTCAAACAATTTAATCCGAATTCAGTAAATCACCTATTTTTGTACAATTGAGTCAGTACTTATCAAGGTCAGAGGTCATTCGAGAACAAGGGTTAATAAAACTTTTCTGAATTTTTGAGATGAGGATTGGTTATTTGTATTATTTGGATTATTCGGACTACTGCTCTCATATTGAGTGAGATTTTTCACAACGTTTCGGTCGATGTAACCTCCGACCTTCTTCAGGTGTATCTTGTCGAACTCGGGAATTTGGATGGAATTTCGAGCGGAACCCTTTATTTACTTCACGGGGGGGGGGGTAGCATGCTCTTGTTCCATCAGCCATGACTGAATAGAGGTCTTAAGTAATTCGTAATTACATTTTTCGTTCGCCCACACTGAGGATTGAACTTTCAACTTTTAGGAGAGTATTATTTTTTAACAATTGATTTTCCCAAGTACTCTAACCACTGCACTACGGGTCATTCGAGGACAAGGGTTAATGATATAGATGGATTTTCAGTTGTGGGATGAAGAATAGTATAATAGGATTGAAAATAATGTATAGCATGAACAAAATTGATATTTGTGCAGTTTCGGACCAAATAATAACATATTAATAATATTTTAAAAGCCATTCTTAACATAGGAGCTTCTTTTTTTTTTTTTTAAACTATTCTGTACTTTCACCTAACAATTTAATAGTCCAAAGATACCGTAAAAAATTTACTTTAATTTGCAAATCCTTTCTTTTTCTAAAAAACAACACGGTCCATAAAGTACAAAAGTATTCAAAATATGATTCTTATCAGAGCAGTTAATGACAAGTTGGATTTGAAGATGACTATGCTGTAATCTGAAAAAAAGAAACCTTATGGTAGTGTGCTCTACAGATGGGAAGTACTTTGAAAGAAACTCTGTCCATGGAAATTCTATTTTAAGTTAGGTAGACAGAAGAAGGGAATTTTGTGTTTGCTGTTCTAATAAGACGAGTTCTTGCTGTGAATATCTTAAAAGAAAGAATCAGTGATTAGAAGTCAGTCAAACATTTTCCATGGAAATACCAATAGAGAAGGACTAGCAGTGCCTCTTTTGTGAGAAAATGGACTACAGAGAACAGAAGAATCGATCTTGCACTAGATCGCAAGACCAATTTTGTTAATGTGAAGACTTTTTAAGAAGTGGATTTTTAAGTATTCAGCTCTATTTTGAACAAATATCACATTTAAAATTGTCATTAAGACTTTTGTTATCCAATGCATTCCCTATTGTTTTCACTGGTGGCCATGTTATTTTGTGCACATTCAAATGTCTTTTTTTCTATTACATTTTCACCACAAACAAGGCACATTGCCACTTTGATGTAGGGGGCTACTATTAGGGACACAGGCTACAGGGGTACTAGGTGGGGAGTTGGGCAGCAAGATGTCGGTTCACGTTACACTTGAACTTCTGCATGTCAGTACAGTTGGGGAAGCAGGAACCCGGAAGGGAATTCCAAAGTCTAGCAGTTCTGGGGAAGAAACTACTGGAGTAGTGTCATTTCTATTTTCTTCTTCTATCTCTTGGCACACTTGAGACATTTCTGGAAGTGTTTTAACAGGATCAGATTTGAGTAAGATCTTCAGAAGAGTCAATGCCACTGACTGATGTATTGTGCAATTGGCTGTTTACTATCCTCCTTTTGATCGATTCTATTTCAGCTGGCATAAACCATTCTTTTCTAAGTATTGTTCTTATCTGATTCATTAGTTTATTTTCCATCATTTCAAACATACCTCCTTCTTCCCAGTACCTCAATGTCACCTTTCCGATTTCTCTTGTATGACCATCCAATTTCGCTCTCAGTTTACATTTCACTGTAAACTTTACTCTTGTTTGTTCTACTTTTTTTCACGCCAACAGATCTCTTCATCGATTTCCTACTAGTGTAATAACTGACTTTCTTTGATTTGGGCAAACTAGATACTCCAGTGATAGGAGTGCTGCCCATTGAAACTTCTGACCCGGATGGTTCAGAGTCCTGCATGAAAGATGCAGTCCTCCCCAGATTCAATTCATTTGTATTTGTATTCATCATAAGAATGAGTTGTATTTGCAGAGGTTCCTTCTTCGGTATTTTTATCGAAACACCATCTCTAGATGACTGCCAATCAGAGCTAAAAAGTGCTTCACCTGCCCATAGAACCTGATTATTATTATTATTATTATTATTACTATTATTATTATTCAACACAAAGAAAAAAGAAACCCACCCACACCTAAAAGAACAACGGAACAGGTGAATTACAGGTCAAATGGACCCTTGCCTAATAAACACGTGCCTATTGGCTACAATAAATGGGTGTGTGAAGAAGAAAGTATCTGATTAGATGACTAGCAAACCCGGTATCACAGGAATATAGCAACATCGATTACATGTAATTGCCTAACAAATCCTCACAAGGATGAAATGCGGAAAATTCTGTGTAGCTTAATTGCCGTATATATTTTCAAACCTCACAAAACTCGTTATACACACACACACGCACGTGCATATATGTATGAATTAAGATTTATTGTGAACACTTGCAAGCAAATATGAGTTTATATATTATTTGGATTATTCAGACTAGTGTTCTCATCTTGGTTGTTATTTTCACAACGTTGCGTCCGATGTAACCTCCAACTTCCTTCAGGTGCCTGTTGATAATGCCTCTTATTAGTAAATGGTGGAAAGATTTTTATTATTGACTAACAAGGAGCTTTCACACAGGTCTTCAGAGATCTTTCCCTGAAAACAGTCTGTGGCGTTCCCTGGAAGCTGAGTGACAACAAGTCTCCTCATGTTTCTAGTACTCTCCACCTCTTTCGGTAACATTTGCAAATAAATTTGTATTATTGCAACAGCTACTTGCCATTGATTTCTCGTTGGCAGCAGCTATTGGTCTTTGCTGGAATTTGAGTGGCAATAATCCTCCCCAGGGTCCCAGTTCTCTTCGCACTTATTCGGCTGAGGTGTGGTCAGTTCATCGGTCTATTATTATTATTATTATTATTATTTTTATTATTATTATTTTTTTTATTATTATTATTTTTATTATGATTTTTTATTTTATTATTATTATTATTATTAATTTTATTTTTATTATTATTGTTATTATTATCATTATTACTATTAATTTATTATTATTATTGTTTTTATTATTATTTTTATTTTTATTATTATTATTTTTATTATCATTATTAATTTATTATTATTTTAATATTATTTTTTTATTATTTTTTTATTATAATTATCATTTATTATTATTATTATTATTATTATTATTATTATTTCAATGAAACAATAGTCATTAGAATTCAAAATTTATGATGTTTTTATGAAATTTTTTAGATGACGATTGATAATATGTATTATTTGGATTATTCGGACTACTGTTCTCATCTGGTTGGAGTACTATTCTCATTTGTTTTTTTGTTTCTGCGAGAATAAAAATGAAGATGAGTACAGTAGTCCGAATAATCAGAATTACAAATCGTCATTGCAAAAATTCAGAAACATGATTTCATATATTCTAATAAATATGTGGAAACGGTTTGTGTGGTTTCCATTTATACATAAGTCAAACAATGGCACAAAGTACTTGACCTTTTTTTTTCCTTTCTAAAAATAAATAAATAAATAAAAACGAAAACAAAGAAAGAATTGTCGAATCTGTTGGATTAACCGAACAACTTAAATTCAAAACACAAACTCCTTTTGCATTCAAGAATTCGGTTGCAAATGCGATTGTGTTGTATTTGTTTCTTTTTTGGGGTGGGTGGAGGAGAGGTCTGTGTAGTGGAAGGAGGAAAGGATGTGGACATATATTTTTCGGTGAATAGGCTTATTTCCTTTTGCAACTGGTGCCATTCAGCCATCTTCTGACGTTCCATTGTTAGAGATTTGGACAACTTTAGCTTCAAAGAATTTGTGATTCTTTCAAGTACTTCTTGCTCAAGTGATGACAAAAATTATTAAAGACCACGTCAAAAGAAATCGAAAAATTATTTTAGTATTCAAAAAAAAAAAATGCCTAACCTTAACTTAAAACTAAGCTTGGTTTATTCATACCAGCAAAAAATATTCTTTCTCCGGTCGCAGATTTTTGCCTTAGAGGATGGTACTATGACAAATGAACATATACTACACTGCCATCCAAAGAAGGAGGTAATGCCTCGGAGAATTGTACCATGACAAATAAATATGTACTACCGTACTTTCTCAAAAGTGGAGGTAATCCCGGGAGGATGGTCTCATGACAACAGAAAAGATATAATACTAAGTTTCCCACACAATGTAGGAGCTCATACTTGGGATGATAGTATAATGATCACAAAACAGACACTATACTATCTCCTAAAAAGAAGAAGGTACTGGCTGGGAGGATGGTGTCATAGCAGCAGGACAGATAATACACCACCCCTCCTTTGAATTGAACATTGAAAGATAGTGCAATATTATAGTAAACTGCATTGAATAACAAAAGATCGTGCAATATTATATTAAAAGAAGTAATAGCATAGCTTTGACTTCAGACACACAGGCACCAAATCTCCATTCGTAACAGAAGTATAATATTAATAGAGGTATTATAATAGTATAGTTTTGACTTGAGATAGACAAATACCTGATCTCTATCAGTAATAGATAACACCTATATAGTATACTTGTTTCAAATATTGTATTTTTTCCTAACATTTATATTAAAAAATAATCCATTATAAAATAGAAATAAAGAAATGCTGCATGTCATATTTATTTTGCCAGGTTAAAAATATTTTTTTTTACGTCTCTGAATTTTTGAGATGAGGATTGGTTATATGTATTATTATTCATCGGACTACTGTTCTCATCTTGAGTGTGATTTTCACAATGTTTCGGTCGATATAACCTCCGGCCTTCTTCAGGTGTATCTTGTCGAACTCGAGAATGTTTCAGTTGAACTTGGGAATTTGGACGAAATTTCGAGCGGAACCCTTTATTTACTTCACGGGGGTAGCGTGTTCTTGTTCCGTCAGCCATTTGCGAATTACTTAGGACCTCTATCCAGTCATAGCTGATGGAACAAGAACACGCTACCCCCGTGAAGTAAATAAAGGGTTCCGCTCGAAATTTCGTCCAAATTCCTGAGTTCGACAGAAACATTCCTGAGTTCGGCAAGATACACCTGAAGAAGGTCAGAGGTTATATCGACCGAAACGTTGTGAAAAATCACTCTCAAGATGAGAACAGTAGTCCTATGAATAATAATACATTTTTTTTATTACATTTTCACCCCAAACAAGGCACGTTGCCACTTTGATGTAGGGTGTTACTATCAAGGACCTAAGTTGCAGGGGTACTATGTAGGGAGTTTAGCAGCAAGATGTCTATTCACATTACACTTGAACTTCTGCATGTCAGTACAGTTGGGGAAGCAGAAAACCGGAAGAGAATTCCAAAGTCCTGAAGTTCTGGGGAAGAAGCTATTAGAGTAAAAGGCTTTCTTACATCTAGGGATCTCAATTGTATAGGGGTGGGACTTTGCTGCTTGTCGGGTTTGTCGGGGGGGGGTATTTTCATCGAGGGGGCACAAGGGCTTGTTGTTCGTCAGAGCATCCACCATTAAAATATTTGTAAAACAGGCAGAGGGATCCAACATTTCGTCGGTGGGACAGGGGTTGAAAAAGGATATTTTTTCATTTGAAATCCCCTAAAGTATTTAAAATCTCTACAAAAAATAAAAAAAGTTTTAAAAAACTGGAGATGAGTAGGGGATTTTTTTTTTTAATTTGATAAATTTTATACAGCGTGTCTCTAAAAGTGTACTCACACTTCGAATGACGCTAAACCCTTTACTTATGAACATAGAGTGGAATGGAATAGTATCGAATCCAGATGACAAATACAATTAAAGAACTATGTTCACAAATGTTCAAATTGATGAGCATTGTTCAGACAACACTGATAACTAAGGCTGTGACAACAGAATATTCTTTTCATATACTCTCGAGTATATCTCAGTTAATATTTTATGTTTTTATATAGGGATGTGGTTCTCGGTTAATTAGCTGAATCTTTGTCGGATATATACTCGAGAGTCAAAACAATGTAAAGAATATGCTGTTGTCACAGCCCTAGTGATAACGCGTGCCAAAGGATTCGCAAACGTCATGAAACAAGTCATTAGAAGTACAAAGAAATGATAGTGGTCTAGTGGTTAAGGACACAGACTAACAACCTGGGTGTCCCAAGTTCGAATCCAGTTCATTCCACAAAAAATACTTTTACTTAGGATGTTGGTAACCTTCATGTGCCCCCCTCCCCCGTAATCCTCAATGTCTATCTAGAAAGAATTCTGACTAGAAAAATATCATGGAAGCCAATATCAACAATAGAATTTTTAGATTCATACGATATGATGATTATTAAAAGTGAAGCTTTTTGAGACACCCTTTATATATGTACTGGCTAGCTTTGCTGACTTGTTACAATTTGATGAAGTTCACTACTTGAAATACTTAAAACTTCAATTTAAAATAATAAACATTTCACTCTTAAAAAACATCAACATTCGCGTTTCCAGAAATTAAGTCATTCTTATTTGATCTCAGATTTTTCTAGATTATTTCCGACTTATCTGACTCTCACAAAACAATCACATTTAGAGGAAGTGGGTGTAAGTTTGATTCACTCAAAAAATCTACTATGACTCTCGTTGGTCATCTGGACTGTTTCATTGAATACATTTTTTTTTCAGATCAATACGACATTGTTTAATTTTCTTATCCTGTGCTGTTATCTTTTATCAAATACAACTTCCCTCATGAAATATGACCCCACCCGAAGTTCGGAACTTCGTTTGGATTGACTGACTACAATCTCCTTTATGGATTATTCGAATATTATTGCCGAACACTAAACAAACATGGCATCTCATATAACCCTATTCATGAAAACCCGTTTGCTAAGCTGAAAAAAGGTAACATAAATATAAACATAGATAAAATCGTTTTCATTAAATAAAATGTGAAGTACAAAAAGAAATATTGATTTTGGTCTTGAAAAGATAAAGGCTATAAGTAGAAGGGAAACAGTTAGTTTGGTTCTTATTTAGAACTAGCCTAGGTGCCTGGCGTTGCCCGGGTGTTTGGAGGTGTGTGTTGAGAAAAAAAATAATAAAAGTGGTAGTAGGCTGGAACCCGTGATGCGAAGGCGGAAAAGAAAGTGAAAAAAGACGTGACCGGAAGTTCGGAATGTTGAAATTAGTTAAGTCATTCCAACCGATACGATGACTTGCAAAAATGGCGATGCAAAAAAACTGACCCTCCTTGTAGAAAACTGCCCAGTTCAGGGTGAAGGAATTAATGTTTTCAGCCAATTTTTCGATATTTGTCGTCCGAATGGTCGAGCTTTAAAACGATACCAATATCGTGAAAATCCGTCACCTCTGTCGAAAGTTTTAGGCATACATACAGACATACATACGTACATCTAAACAGACAGGTGAGATTTATATAATAGACTAGCGGGGGTACCCGGCGTTGCCCGGGTGTGGGTGTTTGTATGTGTGTGTGGTGTTAAATAAAAAAGAACCCGGGGGGGGTAGGATCGAACCCGAAGCCCTGAGGCGAAGTTTGAAAATAAAATCGGCCAACCAGAATGAGTTAGTGAAAGATGTTCGAATTTATTTAAGAACCAAATTGACAGGTGCGCGCCCGGAAGTCGTCAAGCGTGACGACGACGACGACGACGTCAATGACCAGGTTTGTTTGTTATAAGCGAAGTAAAAAAAGAAAACAACGTTAAAACTTAAGCGGGGGAAAAAAAAAAAAAACTAACGATAGGCAAACGAACGATGAAAACAGAAAAACGAACACGTGAAAAATGGCTTAAATAAGCCTGTTTTGATATTAAAATTTAAAAAATTGGTGGGTACCCGGTAGTTTTAGGGTGTCACTAAGAATAAACAAAGTAAAAAAAAAAAAAAACAGAAAAACGAACGTTACATGAAAAATTGCTTAAATAACACTGGTTCAATATTTAAATTTTAAAAATCGAAAAAAAAAAAAAACGTTTAGATAATGATCCAAGACCTTAACCAACTGAGCTAACACGACGTACATGAAATTTGTTCGGTTTTTCAACTATTTAAAGTAAATCAGGTCACGGCGCCATCTGACGCATGCGTAGAATCGGTCATTGTCACGAGAGGACCGTTTTTGTTGACCCCCCTTGTCGAAAATTGTCGATTTCTGGGTGAAAAAGTTAACGTTTTTGGCCAAATTTTTCGATATTTTTCGAGCAAAGGATGGAGCTTCGATGTGATATCGAGTTTGTGAATTTTCGTCATGTCTGTCGAAAGTTTTTAGCAGACATCCAAACATACACACAAACATACATACATACTTACATTTTCGCTTTTATATATAAAGAAGATAGAATTATGAATAGGAACTTAGAAGAGTTTTTCACCTCAACATTTAGTTGCAGTCTCCGTGGTTACTTTCAGACGATATACCAACGTCGCTTTCCTTTCGACAGAAGAAAGGCAGCATTATCTGTTCATGTTTCTTGTCTGGAACAGCTTGCCAGAGGAGGTAGTTACAATGACTACCATATATAAATTTAAAGTGAACTTAGGCAAATATTAAGACGATTTATAGATGCAATGTCTGCTGCAATTTTACATGACTTGCTGTACTTTGCTATTTTTTTATTTTTTTTATTTTTGCCAATAAAATTGATTAATTGATTTAAAAAAAATGAATCTAAAAGAAAATAAATATCAACACTTTTTTTTGTAAAATCTGTTATTATATATTGTTATATAGATATTATATATTGTTATATAGATATTATATATTGTTATATATATTATTGTTATGTCATATCAAATGGGTTTTCATAGAATTTTAAACACATAGGTCGATGTTGCAAAAATTGGTGACATCAAAAGAGATTTTGGTGCTTCTACAAACGAAAAAAGTATTGAATTTCAAGTAAAACAAATGATACCTATGTAGTAGTCATGTCGCAAATAGTAACATATCCAAAAATTATGGAAAACGATAAAATAGAAAATTAATTATTAATGAAAACCAGTTTTCGATAAAGTTTATATCTTACAGTTATTTTTACAAACAAAAATACAGAACAATCTTTATGATGTACACACCCGTTACAAAGCGAAGATGTCATATTCCAAAAATTATTTTGACTTTTGGAATGTAACATCTTCGTTCCATGACGAGTATGTACACAATAACGATTTTTCTGGGGTTTTTTTTCTAATAAGTGTAATTCTAAATAAGTAGCAATTTTAAATATATTAAAAAATATAATATAAATTTTGTTTGACATTTTGAATTACGTTAGTCATATGACATAAGCATCGAAACTTAATTATCTCCCCTGTCACCTTATCTCTTTTTATTAAGCATCATATAGTGATTTTGCTTCCTTTCACAAATTGCTTTTCATTAATATTAATTTTTCTACTTTATTGTTTTTCCTAATTTTTGGATGTACTACTATTTGATATCTGACACGATTTGTTTCACTTAAAATTTAATTTTTTTTTTCGTTTGTATAATGTAGAAGTGCCAAGATTTTTTGTTTTAATTGATTTAATCTTTCAAATATGTTATCAGTTCTAATTAACTTTTTAGAACAGTAAATACTAGTGATGGGACGATTCTAATATTTTTAACGATTCCGATATGATTACCGATTCCGACTCTTTTTAAATTTCTAAATATAGAGTTGCTTTTTTGTGGGAGACGGGTCGGATTACCGTAAAAACCAATGTAATATATGCATATATTTTCGCAAATGTAAGAATACACTTGTGGAAGATGATCTATAGATTTTTATTTTACTAATTGTTTTGTTTCACTGAGACCTTTTTCTCACAACTTGCCCTGAACTATGTTTAGTTTCCATTCTGTCTCCTCTTGGATCTTCCGACCACTCAGTGGTATCAATTAAGATAAAAATGAAATGTAATAAGTCCTCAGACGTACCTCTCCATCATACAGTATATCGATACACTATGGCTGACTGGGATAGTTTCCGTACATTTATATCGGATCTTCCTCTGCGTTCCATGTTTAAAAAGGATGTGTCGTCTATAGTATCAGACCTTACAGAATGGTTAATTGTAGGTATAGACAATTTCATACCCTCGAAAAAGTTCCAACAAAAACCTAACAGCCAGCCATGGTTTTCTCCAGAATGTGCTGCTGCTATTGCGCACAGAAATCACTTTTTCCACTGCTTCCAACGTAATAGATGTATGGAAACTAAAGCCGCTTTCAGGACTGTCAGCAACCATTGTAAGAAAGTAATAAAGAACGCAAGAGAGTTGTATGCTCAGTCCATCAAGTCCAAAGTAGCTGAGCAGCGGCTTGGTTCCCACCAGTTTTGGCAAATTGCAAACAGAATCCTGAACAGAAGTATGTGTTCTATCCCAACTATCATCAATGGACCTGAGTTAATCTCGTCAGCATCAGACAAAGCCAAACTCTTTGCCAAGAACTTTGCAGCCAATTCTACCCTTTGCGACCAAGGCCGCCAACCCCAATATTTCCTCCTGTATCAGAAAACACACTATGTGATATACAAATATCTGTATGTGATGTTGCCAAGCTAATCAAAAACCTTGATTCCAGTAAAGCAACCGGCCCTGATGGTATTCCAATTATAGTACTTAAAAAACTTCAACCAGAACTAGCACCCATACTTACAAAACTGTTTAAACGTTGTCTTAAGGAGAATAGTTTCCCATCACCCTGGAAAATCTCATCAGTATGCCCTGTATTTAAGAATTCAGGTGATCGTTCATCTCCCTCTCAGTACAGGCCAATAAGTCTCCTGTGCGTCACGAGTAAGTTGCTGGAATCTGTGTTAAATAGAGAAGTAATCAACAATCTCAGCAAAAATAACCTTCTTAGTGACACACAATATGGTTTCCGTTCTGCTAGATCTACAGCAGATGTGCTTACAGTTATATCTCATAGGATTAACGAATCTCTCGACAGAGTCAACCTTTCTAGGGCAATTGCTCTTGACATATCAAAGGCCTTTGATAGGGTATGGCATAAAGATTTACTTCACAAGATCTCTAGCTACGGTATAGCTGGAAATGTCTTCTCAATTATTAAATCATTTCTCTCTGATAGGTTCATAAGAGTAGTAGTTGATGGGCAAAAATCAGAAGCTCACAGTATAAATGCTGGAGTCCCTCAGGGGTCCATCCTGGGCCCAACTCTTTTCCTGATCTACATTAATGATCTTCCAAATCACATCCTTACATCATTCGTAGACATTTTTGCTGACGACACTACCATTTATGGTAGCACATCTAAGACAGTAAACGACCAAGTTCTCTCCGATTCTCTCTCCTCTGATCTTGATCATGTTGCACAATGGGGAAAGGAGTGGCTGGTTACTTTTAATACACCTAAAACCAAGCTTCTATCTTTACATCATCAGCGTTCTGATCCCCATCTGGCATCAATTAAAATGAATGGCTCTCGTCTTGGGGAGGCCTCAAGTTTTGACAGGCTTCTGGGCTTGACCTTTACTCCTGATCTTAAATGGAATACGTACATCAAATCTGTTGCCAAGGCCGCTGGAAAAATGGTTGGATCCTTCTATTGATCCAGTAGATATCTCACTCCTGATGCAATTCTCTATCTATATAAGAGCCAGATACGTCCAAGGATGGAATACTGTTGCCACATATGGGCAGGAGCTGCTAGAAAAGACTTGTCCTGCCTTGATAGGGTTCAAAATAGACTTCGTGGCCTGGTGGGATATGTCCTTTTCTCTTCGCTGCAACCTCTATCTAACAGAAGAGATGTTGCGAGTTTGTCTCTGCTTTATCGTTATTTTCATGGAAAGTGTTCGACTAAGCTTCAATCTATGGTCCCCCCTCGCCAAACTTTCACAAGAAACACTAGACTAGCTGAAAACATTATCAATAATTTTCCACACTCTTTATCTGTGCCTAAACCTAAACATAGATTCCATGATCAAAGCTTCTTTCTTAGAACTGCACGCCTGTGGAATTGTCTTCCGTTTTCCTGCTTTCCAGCTGTCTATAATATGGTTGTCTTCAAGTCCAACGTGAACAAGTTTCTGATGAGCCGTTCCACTTGTTAACAAATTTACCGAACTTCCATTACTATCGATTACTATATTGTCCTTTTGACTACTCTACACTCTTTAACTCTTATCCTTGAGTGGCCTATCGGCCTTGATAAGTGGTGACGACTTTGAAAAAAAAAAAAAAATCATTTCATAATTAGTACGAAAATTAAGTTTTGAGCAAAATCAAATCAAAACATTAAGAGGAATCGTTTTGGGGCATCGGGAAATGAACATACTCTTTTCCAATTCCAATACCGATTCTGATACCTCAAAAAGTTCCAATTTTTCTGATTCCGGTTCCGATTAATCGTCCCAACACTAGTAAATACACTTCATTATATTTGTAATAGAATTGAAACCAAAAAAATGATGAAATTTCAAAATTAATAAAATCGTTTATCATTGTTATTGTTTCTTTTAATATGCTAATATAAATATATATAAAATAAAATATATCTTCTTCAGAGCAAGACTCCACCCATTCCTCATTTTGAAGGGGGGGGGGAGAGGCGAACCTCACGTTGATATAGAAAATGTACATCAAGCAACGTGTGATATGCTTGATGGTACGTGTTTGAATTAAGAAATGTTCACATCTCATAATGCATCATATATGTATGAATATTTATAATGGAAATTGAAAACCACAAATGATGCAATTTTAAAATGAATAAAATCATTTTACTGTTTTTTTAATATGCTGAAACTTTCATCCTAAAATATCCTCTTCGGAGCAAGGCTTCTTTTTTTACTTTCTTCAATTATAATCTGGCGGGGGGGGGGGTTACAAGCCTTATGTTGAGGTAAAAAATGTATGTTAAAATGTGAGTCAAGTTTGGGCAATGTGTTCTATGCCTGGTCGCATGTGTTTGATTAGCAGTCCATTATACTGGAAACATAAATAATACTTAATGTTCGTTTGCTTAAAAGAACTTGGTGCAAGTTTAACTCACTCATAAAAGTCTACTGTCACTCTCCCATACACCACCGGCACTTCTCCTTCATTAGAAACATTTTTTTTGGCTCAGTTGTGGTAATCTAAAATTAATCGTCCTATTATTAATTCTTTTGTTCTGCAGTCTTTCTCAATCTTTAAAAAAAAATTGATGATGAACATAAGAAAAAAATGTAATTGGTTTTATTGATTAGTCACATCATTTAATCAATCAGCTTCCAATTTCTCCTGACTTTAATGACTGTTTATGCATATTGACATTTTGGAAATCTTGTTTTTCATTTAGCATTAACTGATAATTGAAATTCATATTCTAAAATGTGAAATGACGTATCTATCCTCATAAAGTTCACAATGTTTATATCTATCTACAATATATTTATAAAACTGTTATGAACGGCGGTGTTCCAGTCCAGACCAGAGCGGCCGTAGCCAAGATTGAACTCACTACACGAGTTTCTAGTGTAATTCAAATCTTGTCGGTAGCTAAATACTTGACTAGAGAGGGTGCCTATCATGGCTTAGGAGAGTCCCATCTATCCCCGAGAAAAGGATAGACTACGCCACTTTCTCAACCTGGTATTTTACCTCGCGGTACATACAGCGCCTCTCCTTCTCAAATTTTTTTTTTTTTACATTTTCACCCCAAACAAGGCACATTGCCACTTTGGTGTAGGGGCTACTATCAGGGGCAACAAATACTCGGTTACTATGTAGCGATTTGGGCAGCAAGATGTCGGTTCACGTTACACTTGAACTTCTGCACGTCAGTACAGTTGGGGAAGCAGGGAGCTGGAATGGAATTCCAAAGTCTAGCAGTTCTGGGGAAGAAACTACTGGAGTAGAAAGATCTTTTACATCTAGGGATCTCTACTGCGTGGGGGTGGGATTTAGCTGCCTGTCAGGTTTGTCGAGGGTGTTTACGTCGTGGGGGCACGAGTGCTTGCAGTTCGTCAGAGCATTCACCATTAAAATACTTGTAGAACAGGCAGTGGGATGCAACATTTCATCGATGGGACAGAGGTTGAAGGTTAGATGCCAGTTCAGGACCTATCAGATTGGCGACTCTCTTTTGAACCTTATCTAGGAGCGAGAGACTAGTAGCAGATGCACCAGCCCAAATATGACAGCAATACTCCATACATGGGCAAATGGTGGCCTTATAGAGGTACAGGATACTTTCGGGTGTTAGTAGTTTTCTGGCACGGTAGAGAGAGCCCACCTTTCTTGCAGCGGCTCTGGCAATGCTTTCAATGTAATTGTTCCAACTCGTGCTTCCTGTGAACGTTAGGCCAAGGAGTTTGAAATATTTACTCTCAGATAAAGAGTCGTTGGCCATTGCTATTGGTGGTAGAGAAGGTTTCTTGTAATTATTGAAGGAAACTAGTTTAGTCTTGGCGGTATTGAGCGTGACCATCCATTTTTGTTCCCATTCCACTAGAGATTGGAGGTCATCCTCTAGTGTTTCTGCCATTTCTTTAGATATGTGTTCATTTGTTTTCCTGTTGTGCCTGTTATAGAGTGTGGTGTCATCAGCATATATACCTATCTCAGAGGCAATTTTGTCGGGGAAGTCATTTATGAATATCAGGAACAATAGAGGTCCAAGAATAGACCCTTGGGGCACTCCTGCATTTATATCATATTGTTTAGATGTACGACTGTCGAGGACAACCTGGATTTTTCTCTTATCTAAGAAGAATTTAATTATGTTAAGTATTCTACTAGCTATAGCGTATGATCTAATTTTCCTGAGGAGACCCTCTGTCAAAAGCCTTAGATATATCTAGAGCTACCACTCTGCGACCCCCCGCTTTGTCCAGTGAATGGTATATACGTTCAGAGATTATAGTTAGGATGTTTGCTGTGGAACGGGCTTGTCTAAATCCATATTGTTGGTCAGTCAGAAGTTTAGCATCCTAAGGTTATCGACTAGAGTATGGTTAATTAAGGTCTCAAATATTTTGGCAAAAAGTGGGAGGAGGCTAATGTGGCAATAATTTAATGGTTCAGTTCTTGCGCCAGAATTCTTGAAAACTGGTACCACAGAAGCAGTTTTTCAAGAGTCCGGAAAGCAAGATTCATTAAGGCATTTGTTGTAGAGTTTGGAGAGAACTGGAGCTACTTCAGCTGAGCACTTTTTTAATAGCACAGCTAGGATGAGATTGGGTCCACATGCTTTTGAAGTGTCAAGGTGGCCAGGCTCAACGTTGCTTAACTTCGGTGATCTGGTGAGAATCGGTGTGTTAATGTAATTGTGCCGTATATAAACAGTTGTACATCGCAGTTGGCGCATCATAACTACTAATTAGATTAATGCCTGTGTTATGATTAGCAGTGTTGGCACATCATAACTATTAATACCTTGTAGAAGATTATTCCTGGAAACATGTGTGTGTGACACATGAATGACAAAAAGCAGCAGAAAAGAAGATATTCACAGTTGACTTGATTAAACATTTTATTTACAAGGGGACAACACATAAAATCATACAAATTACACCAGTCTTAGTCCAATATTACCTGAATTTGTGTGTCAGAACCATCACAGACAGAAATAACATATCTCCATCTGCATTTACTCGGATTCAAAATCATTCAAAGTAGTAGAATAAATAAGAATACACAGGTGACTTGGGGTAGACATTTTATTTACAAGAAGGAAACACATCTATCAGTCATAGTCCGTTATTACTTGAGTTTTATCACATGCAGACATAATATATCTCTATCTTTATTTACCAGTATTCAAAGTCATGCTTTTGTTGGCACCTGTTAGCATCTTTCTCGCCCCATTTTAGCATCTCCAATTTTTATGTGAAAACTCAAATAATAGTGTTAGAAGGAAGGAGGTAACTCCGCCTAAAACGGAAAAGGAATTAGCTCCCCTTGATTGTAGTGTAGTTCTATTATCCTAACAAAAATGGAGTTGATTCTTCCCATCTAAATTCAGTCACCATTTAGCCAACTACTACATATGATTCTGATATGATCACGTTTCCTGCCTATAACTGCTGTGGGTTTCCAAAAATTAAGGAATTTTTATTTGATTTCAGATTTTCCTAGATTGTTTCCGACTTATCTGACTCCCACAAAACAATCATATTTTGAGGAAGTGAGTGTAAGTTTGATTCACTCAGAAAAATATACTACTACTACTACTACTACTCTCCCGTCAATTATCTGAACTATTTCATTGGATACATTTTCTTTTCTCAGATCAGTCCGTCATTGTTTAATTTTCTTATTCTGCTATTCTTTCATCGAGTACAACTTCCCTCATGAAATACAGATCACTCCCTTCGGTTTCGGAACTTAATTTTATGTTGTTTGGATTAGTTGACTACAAGTTCATGGATTATTTGAATATTATTGTTGAACACCAAATAAACATGGCAGCTCATATATCCCTTATTTATTAAAACACTTTTGCCAAGCTGAAAAAAGTAAACATGTTTTTGCTCCTTTCTTTCACATGCACATTTCATCAGTACAATGAAACCTTTTGTTAATGAATCTATCCTTCCATATTATGAGCAACATATTACACTACTTTTTCAAATAGTATATTTATAAACTTTTAAAATAGTATATTTATAAACTTTTACAATAGTATATTTATAATCGTTTACAATAGCAGATTTATAAACTTTTTACAATAGTAGATTTATAAACTTTTACAATAGTATATAATCGTTTATAATAGTAGATTTATAATCGTTTACAACATTAGATTTATAAACTTTTTACAATAGTAGATTTATAATCTTTTTACAATAGTATATTTATAAACTTTTTACAATAGTATATTTATAAACTTTTACAATATTAGATTTATAAATTTTTACAATAGTATATTTATAATCTTTTACAATATTAGATTTATAAACTTTTACAATAGTATATAATCGTTTATAATAGTAGATTTATAATCGTTTACAACATTAGATTTATAAACTTTTTACAATAGTAGATTTATAATCTTTTTACAATAGTATATTTATAAACTTTTTACAATAGTATATTTATAAACTTTTACAATAGTATATTTATAAACTTTTACAATAGTATATAATCGTTTACAATAGTAGATTTATAATCTTTTACAATATTAGATTTATAAACTTTTTACAATAGTAGATTTATAATCTTTTCACAATAGTATATTTATAAACTTTTACAATAGTATATAATCGTTTACAATAGTAGATTTATAATCTTTTCACAATAGTATATTTATAAACTTTTACAATAGTATATTTATAAACTTTTACAATAGTATATAATCGTTTACAATAGTAGATTTATAATCTTTTTACAATAGTAGATTTATAATCTTTTCACAATAGTATATTTATAAACTTTTACAATAGTATATTTATAAACTTTTACAATAGTATATAATCGTTTACAATAGTAGATTTATAATCTTTTTACAATAGTAGATTTATAATCTTTTCACAATAGTATATTTATAAACTTTTACAATAGTATATTTATAAACTTTTACAATAGTATATAATCGTTTACAATAGTAGATTTATAATCTTTTACAATATTAGATTTATAAACTTTTTACAATAGTAGATTTATAATCTTTTCACAATAGGAGATTTATAAACTTTTACAATAGTAGATTTATAATCTTTTACAATAGTAGATTTATAATCTTTTACAATAGTAGATTTATAATCTTTTACAATAGTAGATTTATAAACTTTTACAATAGTAGATTTATAATCTTTTACAATAGTATATTTATAGACTTTTACAATATTAAATTTATAGACTTTTTACAATAGTAGATTTATAAACTTTTTATAATAGTATATTTATAGACTTTTACAATAGTATATTTATTAAATTTTACAATAGTAGATTTATAACCTTTTACAATATTAAATTTATAGACTTTTGTAATAGTAAATTTATAAACCTTTTACAATAGTATATTCATAAACTTGCTTTAATAAAAAGTGAATATTAATTACTTCTAAAATAAAAAAATATGAAACAAACATTTACACTTCGGATATGTGTTAAAGCAACTTTCAGTCAACTTTTTGTGGTTGATGAGAAGTCGATGTGCGCAACAAATACTCATTTTCTTTCCTCTTCTACTTCTTTCATTGTTGGTTTTCTACATCGACATGCGATTTGTAAAAATACTAAAAAGCAAATGCCTTTAATTGCTACCTCTTTTCCTTTCTCCACTTCATTGGAATTCGTTTTCTTCGTCATTTCCATAAGCAAAAAGTTTTAACAGAAACATGTGAACTGAAACCAATCAGAAGTAACAATTCGATGTAAAATCAAATAAACCCATAAAACAGTGGCTTGATGAACACCTGTGACTCAACTCGATGTGCCTTGACTCTCAACATCAACAACTCTCATCCTAGAGGACTTGAATGTGCCACACTGAAACTCCCTTAGTACTTTTGCTATATCTCCATTGAACATATCCACTCAGAAGGTAAAAACACACACATACTCACAACAGGACTTTGAAACAAACTTTCTAATACGTTTGTCAACTTCTTATTCAAGAACTTTAAAACTTCTTAACAAATTTTGGTCTTTCAAAGTATATTTTACATTTTAGTAAAATTGTTGATATAAATATACTTTTTTTGTTTATTCATGTTTTCCTGTTTCATTCACAAAATCTCATTGTTGAGTATACACTTGCTAACTGGTGACCCATTCGTAACATGTATCTATTTTTTTCTTTTAATGGGGGGAAATTTATATATCTATTTTCAGTATTTATTTCAACAGTGCTCAATACGTGAGTAGATCTAGGTAATAAGTTTTAAATATTGGCATATATTTTTACAAAACGGTGTATACAAAACTTAAGTTTGTATACACAGGTAAAAAAACATACAGAAAATCATTACTATGTTTATATAATAGTGCTCAATAATAAACAGAGCTATTTGTTTATAATAATATATTTGTTTATACAAATCTATACTCGTATTAAAAATAATATACATATGTATATGTGTACGTGTATATCTTTGTGTCGTTATATTTAGTTTTTAAATCCGTTTAATGACCGTAGAAACGGGGGATTGAAGCGCTTGATAAAAATTCAGATACTTCCAATTTTTGTGAAATTTTAACAGTAAATTAATTAATATTTTCCAAATTTTACTTTCTTTGAAGTGTTTAAAAGGGTATTTGAAAATACAAAATATTAAATTTACACTGAGTTCCATATTCGTTAGACACCAATTAAACATGCTTCCCTGAATTTAAATTTCTTCTTCAGACCGCTTAAAACATTAAGCTTTAAATTTTAAAAATTTTCCAGAATCAAAATTATATAACTGATTCTAATCAAACATATATAATGGATCCTAATCAAAATTATATAACTGATTCTAATCAAAAGTATATGATGGATTCTAATTAAATTTATATAATGGAATCTAATCAAAATTATATAACTGATTCTAATCAAAATTATATAATGGATTCTAATAAAAATTATATAATGGATTCTAATCAAAATTATATAATGAATTCCAATCAAAATTATATAATTAATTCAAATCAAAATTATATAATGGATTCTAATAAAAATTATATAACTGATTCTAATCAAACATATATAATGGAATCTAATCAAAATTATATAACTGATTCTAATCAAAATTATATAATGGATTCTAAGAAAAATTCTATAATGGATTCTAATTAAAATTATATAATGGAATCTAATCAAAATTATATAACTGATTCTAATCAAAAGTAGATGATGGATTCTAATCAAAATTATACAATGGATTCTAATCAAAATTATATAATGGATTCTAATCAAAATTATATAATGGATTCACATATAGATGTTGGCAATTGTAGTCCCTCCCATAAGAAGACCTGATGTCTTTCTAGAAAGAATTCTAACTAGGAAGATATTGGTTTGGTTTTGGTTGTTTTGTTTTACGGCATATCAACCCTTTTCGGGTTATTTAATGCCAAATCCAGTTATTTTGGAAATAGTATTCATGTTGCATCCAGTTATTTTGTAGAAGGTTTTTATTCTTCAAGCTCTTTGTATCTTCAATCGCTAGTTTGTAGCGTTTGGTTTGGTTGTTTTATAGTGGATTTTATCGTTTTTGTTCCCTGCAGAACATGGATGAGTTTTGCAATGGGAAAGGAAAAAGTGTTACAGTATTAATGTTTGGTACATTTTAAGTTAGGAAACCAGTCAGGAAGTAGGGGACATAGAAAGAGAAAGAGGAAATCGAAAGATGGAAAAGGGGGGAAAAGTGGGTTTTTTGTTTTTTGTTTTGAAGAACATAATTAAGTTTTGCAAAAGGAAGTAGAAAAACAAAAAGGCATCAATGCATTTCGTCTAAGGATTATCAGGATTAATAATATACATACGTATATATGTGCGTGTATATCTTTGTGTAGTTCTATTTAGTTTTTAAATTCGTTTAATGACCGTAGAAACGGGGGATTGAAGCGCTTTTATTTTCTTGGGGGTGTTTAAAAGGGTTTTTGAAAATGCAAAATATTAAATTTACACTGAGTTCCATATTCATTAGACACCAATTAAACATGCTTCCCTGAATTTAAATTTCTTCTTAAGACCGCTTAAAACATTAAGCTTTAAATTTTAAACATTTTCCAGAATCAAAATTATATAATGGATTCTAATCAAAATTATATAATGAATTCTAATCAAAATTATATCAGGGATTCTAATCAAAATTATATCAGGGATTCTAATCAAAATTATACAATGGATTCTAATCAAAATTGTATATATTCCAAAGCTGCTATCTTCAGACAGTCTGGTCTGCTAGCATCAGATCCTCCTTTGGAGGAAGCCGGCGCAACTTGCTTAGAGTAAATGGAGCTGGCATAAATAATGATTGTTATTGAAACTTCGTCAGAGTTAAGACTATTCTTTGCAATAATCTAAAATGACCTGATAATATGACCCCTCACTTGATATGTATGTATATGGTCATTATTAATTCTGTTTTGTAAGCTATATAACCTAAATTTAAATAATCAAAATAGATTTCATTTTAATTCTTAAAATTGAATGCTTTCACATTCAAAGTATATAATTATTAAAACTAGTTCAATTATTTCTAAATGTCAACAGAATGTATTGATTACACCACAACTTAATAGAAAATGTTCTTGGTTTCTTTCTGTCTCTGTGACTATTTCCATTGAATTTTATAATTAGTTTTGCTGCATTCACTTATAATGTGGTTTATCATTTCGTCTCTTCATAGAGTCTACATTTGCTGTTTGTCTTGGTTTTCTCTGTATGTAGTTTATTTTGATTGAGTCTATCTATAATGAAAAATGTGCTTTCTCTTTTTCTCTCTCTGTCTTCCTCCTTTTTGTCTCTTTCTCTCTCTGTGATTATTTCCACTGGGTGTTATAATTAGTTTGCTGCATTCACTTATAATGTGGTTTATCATTTCGTCCCTTTACTCACACAGTCTACATTTGCTGTTTGTCTTAGTCTTGTCTATTTGTCATTTTTATGCGGTCTATTCTGACTGAATCTATTTAGTTTTTAAAGTGTTTGTTCTAATTATGCTGTTTTGTTTTCTCTGGAAACTGAGAGAGAAAACGCCTCCTCAGATTTACAGCACCCTCTGTAAAACTCGTTTAGCTACAACCACTGTAAAAAAAATGTTTTCTTCCTTTGTGTATCCACGTAATGTGTGCGTCCTCGGCTAACCACTCACAGGCAACAAGAATTGTAACAAATACATTGAGGACATTGCCAAGGCTGCTGCAAAGAAGGTGGGATCCATCTACCATGCTAGAAAACTATCCAACCGATTTCATATCATCACAAAGTTGCATCACTGTGCTTGTTTTGCAAGTACTTGTGTGTCAAAGAGACGAACAGCTACTACTGATGGAGAGTCGGTGGAGATAAAAGAAGCTCTGCACACAATGTTACAATAATATTCACTAGAAAATAGCAAAAAAAAAAAAATGTAGTATACTCTAAAAATTCAATATGGTGAAGACATACTGAAAACTATAATAGAATAAGAATCCATTTATATGATCCGTTGTTCTATTAGCATTACATTTATTTAAGAATCCATTTATATTATCCGTTGTATTATTTTGCATTACTCTGAGTACAAGTCAACTCTTTCAACTTTGACCTCCTGGCAGCCAAATTTTCGGCCAAAAACTGATTAAAAATGCTTACTGCATGTTTGAATATCCTTTATGTAAAATTTCAAATGTTTAGACCCAAAATTTGCTGAATATTTTGCTAGAAACCGCAAAGGTCAAATCTTTTGAACTTTGACCCCTTGGTAGCCAAATTTTCGGCCAAAAACCGATTCAAAAGCTTGCTCTACGTCTAAATACACATTATATAAAATTTCAAATGTTTAGGCAAAAAATTAGCTGAGAGGTCAAATTTTTTAAATTTTGACCCCAATTAAGACAACATTTATTGTTTTGAGCTCAAATCAAATTAAAAAGTTTGATCCATGTCCAAGTAATCTACATCTAAAATTTCAAGGGCTTAGACCCAAAATTGGCGGAGGAGTTTGGTAGAGTCTTCAAAGGTCAAATTGTTGAAGTTTGACCCCTTGACAGCTAAATTTCTGGCCGAAAACCGATTAAAAAGATTTTCCCAAATCTCAATACCTCTTATGCCAAATCTCGAGTCTGTAGACTGAAAATTGACAGAGTAGTTTGGTAGAGAAATGTACACAATAAGTAGTGAAGATGTATTGACTCTTCTTCGTTATTGTAACGAAATCTGACAACTGAAAATATGAGTTTTCATTTAAAAAAAGAAAACACATTAATAACTACTTACTTTTTGTTGTAAATTTCAACAATAAACAATGTTATTTACCTGTCATGTCACAATTAGTTAAATATTACTGCATTATTAAATAAAACATGTACTTTGTACAAATAGATGACTGCGTGAAGTTCACCATTAATTGTAACAAGACAGACCGAGTTACTTCCTCTGACTTGATAATTTTACACACACACTTGGAATTTTTTCAAAAACTATTTTCATTAATAATTAATTTCTGATCTTATCGTTTTTCATAATTTTTAGATATTTTCATTATTGCGATATGACAATTCAGAATATACTATTGCTTTTACTTGAAAGTCGATATTTCAATTTTTGAATTCCACTAAAATAACGAAAAAGAACCGATGTGCTTAGGGGCTTGTAAGCATCCCTAATAAAATAATTATTGAATACAAAAGCACGAAACAAATAACAAAACCATTTTTAAAACAAAACAACGAAAGAATTTATTTGGACAGTGAGAAAGTTGAAAGTTCGAATAGAAAGATTTTTTTGGTCTGTCCATGCGGCAATCGATCTTTGTGTGGTCCAATGTTGGCCAGCAGTTATCGTCCGTGAAAATCGTTGATACAGAAATGTCAAGTGGACAGGGCGAGAAAGAAAGAGAGAAGTGTCTGGCTTTGTTGTTGGTTGGGTTCCCTCTATTGGCCGACTGTGTTTCCCAAAAGGAGCTAAAGAAGTTCCTTAAGGGGCAGATAAATCAATCCGCCCCAACAGCTGATTAGTAGGTGTGTGGCCGAATCACTGGGGGGGGGGCATTGATTCACAAGCGAAAATAGATCCTTAATTTTTGACTGTTACATGTATCTTGCCATGTTGTGTTTTGTGATTCTCCTTATAAATCAAACGGGGCACATAAAAATACTTCTTTGTTATTGCTTACAAAGAACAAGTGTAATTCCACAAATAAAAAGAAACAATGTTTATCTTTGACTCTGTTCGGCTTGATTTACCCGTTCCATTTGTTGTGCTGCTGCCATTTTGACCTTTTACCGAATTCCTTTCTTATCGATATTTAGTTTCATCTCGAAGAACATTTGTCTTGAAATAGAAAGAAGATAGCAAGAATTGTGCCTAAGATATAGAAGAATTGCAACATGTGAACACAGTGTAATGGTTAAAAATAACTTTGATATAAACTTCTCTTCGTGATTCAATTATGTAATCCTCAAACAATCAAAATCCCACTGACACACTTGACAAAGAATAATGAAATACCAAAAATAATTAAGAATACAAAATAAGAGTTGGACTTCAGATTTTTGTCTACATTTTTCCAAATTTTGTAGATGAATTTGTAGTGTACTTTTGGTGGTAGCAACGTCTTTGGAAAGTGCCAAGAACAGTGCTAACAATTACTATGCATATAATTAAATTGTCGAATGAAAAAAGATGGATAAAAACGTGAATGTTATGAATGGGTCACCAGTTAGCAAGAGCTAATTCAACAACGGGAATTTTGGAATGAAAGTGAGAAGACATGAATTAACAAACAACATATATTTTATATCAACAATTATATAGACTATTGTAAAATATACTTTGACTAAAGTTTGTTCAGAAGTTTTAAAGTTCTTGAATAAGAAAGTAGGCAAAAGCATCAGAAATTTCGTTTCAAAGTGTGTGTGTGTGTGTATGTGTTTGTGTGTGTATGTATGTGTGTGTGTGTATATGTGTTTGTGTGTGTTTGTATGTGTTTGTGTGTGTATGTATGTGTTTGTGTGTGTTTGTGTGTGTTTGTATGTGTTTGTGTGTGTATGTGTGTGTGTATGTGTTTGTGGGTGTGTGTGTGGGTGTGTGTGGGTGTGTGTGTATATGTATGTATGTGTGTATGTATGTGTGTGTGTGTGTGTGTGTGTGTTTACTTTCTAGGTGGCTGAGTTTCCTGAAGATATAGCAGCAGACTTATAGAAATTTCAGTGTGCCACATTCGAGTTTTCTAGGTTGAGAGTCGAGGTGTGTTGTTGCAGGTGCCCCCCCCCCATTTGGAAGAACTTTTTTTTAGTCTGCCAAGTCAGTGTTTTATAGTTATGTAGTTATGTTTAATTTTACACAAGATTGTTACTTTGGGAGTTTGAAACGATTTTTATTGGCTGGAAAATATTTGGAGTTCACACGTTTAATGAAGACATGAAATCTCAGCAAAGCAGAGAAAGACAAAGGGTAGCTATTAAAGCTATTTACTTTTTAGAATTAGTTTGAATCGTATCTTTATGTAAAAATTTGATATCGGACTACCATGAAGAAATGAAAATGAAAGAAGAGGAAAGAGTAAGCTGAATGAAGAAAGGAAAGAAATAGCTTTTGAATTGAAAGCCATGTTTAATTTCAGAAGAGTTTCTGATGGGTAGCTGATCTGTATACGCCTTGGACTTTAAAATTTTGCAGGCAAAGATCTCTCTTGTGTGGACAAGAAAAATTATGAGTGGAAATTCTAAAACATTCAATATTCTTATAGAGCAATTCCAGTTTCTGATTAGTTGCGAGAAGAACGTGGCTCCATTTGATTGGTTAGTTCCTATCACCAGTGTCTTTAAGTAGAACCTTCCAATTTTCTTTAATCATACCCTTTAGTCATGTAAAATTTTTGCAACAGTAGCTTATATTATTTTGTTTGTTTTGCACATAAACTTTCAATCCAATTCTCACAGTTTATAAAAGACTTTTTGATCAGTCTAGCAAGCTTAATTTTCAAAGACTATTTTCATTGGTTTGTAAAGCTTACTTTCATTTGACGTACATATGTTAAAAATAGAATTGGATTGGTCTATCATGCTTAAGTTTAAAATAGCATTTTCGTTGATCTGTCATGCTTAAAGTTGAAGTAGCATTTATATTAGTCTGTCCTGCTTAAGCTTAAAATAGCAGTTTCGTTAGCCTGTCATGCTTATATTTTAAATAGCATTTTCGTTGGTCAGTTATTTTTAAGTTTAAAATAGCATTTTCATTAGTCTGTCATGCTTACGTTCTAAATAGCATTTTCGTTGGTCTGTTATGCTTTAGTGTGATATAGCATTTACGTTATTCTGTCAAGCATACATTTGAAATAGAATTTTCTTTAGCGTTTCATGCTTAATTTTTGTTGTGGTGCCCAGCTTATGGATAACAAATAAATCTTCCTCTTAAAGACTGGGAAAATATGCCTCTCGGCGATAATGCAAACTTGGTAGTCGGACTCACGTATAGCCACTGTATTTTCTTTTCTGTTAAATGCATATCGTTGTGTCTTCCTTCCGAACCCTTACCAGTCCACAACAATTTTGAAATAGCATCTTCCTGTATCATTTTCGTAAGTCTGTTATGTTTAAGTTTGAAATAGATTTTTTTTGTTGGTTTTTAATGTTTAAGTCTGAAAATAGTATTTTCGTGTGTGCAGTATTTAAATTAAAAATAGCAGTTTTGTTACGCTCATCATCATCATCATCATCATCATCATCATAATCATCATCATTAGCAGCAGCAGCAACAACAAAAGCTTGATGTCCATTCTTCATATTAGTAAGTGCTGGACTGTGCATACTTAAGTTTGAAATAAAATTTTATTTGACCCATCATGCTTAAGTTTGGAATAGCATTTTCTTTGGTCTGTCCTCTATATATTATCAATAATATTGTAGTACCTTAAACATATGTACGTACATGTGTCACGGTTTCCAGATTATAAATTATTTGATCAGGAGATCCTATTTATTAAAAAGGATGATGAAAAGCGATAACATACGACAAACATTAAATTATTATATAGGTATGTTAATTTAATGTTCGTAGTATGTTATCATCTTCTTTTCTTTCTTTTTAATAAATAGGATCTCCCGATCACTGAAGACACAATGTAAAAAAAAAATTAAACTTTAAAAAAATGATGTCGCTTTTGGGCTGTACGTAAAAATACACTGTCTTAGTTTTCTAGCTAGAATCCAAGGGTAGTATCTGTCCTGTCTAAAGATGGTATAATGATATCGTGGAGTTTCCATTTGTGCCCGACATCCATACAGTGGAAATATGTCATGTGTGTCTTAGAAATATTGAAGATAAACCATAATAACCAGATATAGTCTGAGACTAAATTAATCAGATCACTTAGATAAATACTTTTACAGTATATATACATATATATATATTATTCCTTAATTGGAATTCATTTTTGAGATGAGCATTATATATTAATTTATTTTTATTTCGGACTATTAGTCTCATCTTTATTAGTTGTTTTTTTTTAATCTTTTTATTGGTTTGTTTATTCACAACGTTTCGGCCAACTATTCCTCTGGCCTTCATCAAGGGGTAACTGCGACGGATAGGAACTTCGAATCTCCTAACTGCATTCTCAGCCATCACTGCCATCCGTAGTTGTTGTCGTCTCACCACATTTTGACCAATTAACCTCTGGCACGCTTTGAGTGGGATTGAAACCGTTATCTTCAGACAATGCTCATCTGGAACCATAGAGATTCAACGTCTCTATCAACTGCGCCATGGGCTCCGAAGTGATGGCTGAGAATGCAGTTAGAAGATTCGAAGTTCCTATCCGTCGTGGTTACCACCTGATGAAGGCCAGAGGAATAGTTGGCCGAAACTTTTACAGTTTTAACAAAAGGGCTACAATAATATCGCAGGTACTCCATTCATGCTGAACATCCACAGTATGCCCAGCAGCAAGATATTACATATGAAAGATTCCGCTGTGGAATTTCCACAGGTCCCACTAGTGCTTATAGCTGGAGTAGTATTTTGTTGGTCAGATCATGCTCAGTATTTTTGGTAGTCTATCGTGCTTAGGTTGGAAATAGCATTTTTGTTGGTTTGTCATGCTTAAGTTTTAAATATTTTTGTTGGTCTGTTATTCTTGGATTTGAAATTATATTTTCGTTGGTTTGTCATGCATAAGTCTTAAGTAGCATTTTTGTTGGCCTTTCATGCTTAAGTGTTAAATAGTATGTAATTTTGTGTGATTAAAATACACAGCAGAAAGCATTAAAGAAACAAACATTGATTAACTCAACTTTAGTCTAATGATTAATCGAATAAATGCTGAAAATTTTATTCAAATGAATAATTTTGTAATTAATTTTGGTGATTAGAAAAATGAACACATTGATTTATTTACAAAGAATATTCTGAAATTGCATCTTCCTAGGTCTATTCGACATATATATCTCATATATATATATGATATATGTGACATATATATATATATATATATATATATATATATATATATATGACATATATATATATGACATATATATATATGATATATATATCATATATTCTCTTATTACGTCTGTTTACATTAGTGGTGTGGTGGGAGTTTAGTTCTGTTCTTTGCTTTCTCTTTTTGAGAAGAGGTTAGTTTACTGCTAATCACCCTTACCAGAGAATGCCGACGGAGCTCCCCAGGCACATTTTCTTTGGGGGCGCTGGCTTTTCAATCCCACTTTCCGACCCTGGTGGCACAGTTCTTGCAGTGGGAGAGAACTATATACCTGCAAGGCACAGATTATGAAGTAACTATGCAAAGTTCAAGATTCAATCTAAACTATTGTACTTACCTTTGAAGATATAAATCCCTGGTAAATTTTTATATGCAGATTTCATATAGTTCATGCGTTTACCCCCAAAAATGATAATCTTTTTTTTAGGCAATTATATGTAAGCACCCTGAAAAACTTGGCAGTGAAAAAATACCCAAAGAAAAAACAGTTTTATTTTAGAATTTAGCGTAAGGAATCAGTTTGCATATAAATTTAATATAAAATGATCACTGATTTCTAGTACAGAAGTTTCTAACCGGATAGCATCTTAGTATATATAACCAAAAAGATTAATAAGAATATTGAACGTATGCACAATGAAATCAAAATCTCTTACGCATGACACGACAGGAAAACAAATGAACACATATCTAAAGAAATGGCAGAAGCACTAGAGGATGACCTCCGATCTGTAGTGAATGGGGACATACATAGATGGTCACATCACATTTAATGCTGCCAAGACTAGACTTGTTCCCTTCAATAATTACAAGAAACCTTCTCTACCACCAATAGCAATGGCCAATGACTCTTTATCTAAAAGTACATCCTTTAAACTCCTCGGCCTAACGCTCTCAGGAAACATGAGTTGGAACAATTACATCGAGAGTATCACCAAGACTGCTGCGAAGAAGGTAGTTTCTCTCTACCATGCTAGAAAGATACTAACGCCCGAAAGTATCCTATACCTCTATAAGGCGCCCATGTATGGAGTATTGCTGTCATATTTGGGCTGGCGCATCTACCATTAGTCTCTCGCTCCTAGACAAGGTTCAAAAGAGAGTCGCCAATCTGATAGGTCCTGAACTGTCATCTAAACTTCAGCTCCTGTCCCATCGACGAAATGTTGCATCCTTCTGCCTTTTCTACAAGTACTTTAACGGTAGATGCTCTGACGAACTGCAAGCACTTGTACCCCCTCGACGTAAATACCCCCGACAAACCCGACAAGCAGCTAAATCCCACCACTTCACAGTAGAGATCCCTAGATGTAAGAGAGCCTTCTGCTCCAGTAGTTTCTTCCCCAGGACAGTTGGACTTTGGAATTCCCTGCCGGATCCCTGCTTCCCCAACTGTAGAACATGCAGAAGTTCAAGTACAACGTGAACCGATATCTTGCTGCCCAACTCCTTACACAGTACCCCTGATGCCCATGTCCCTGATAGTAGCCCCCTACAACAAAGTGGCAATATGCCTTGTTTGGAGTGAAAATGTAATTAAA
Source organism: Euprymna scolopes (assembly GCF_053919585.1). Lineage (NCBI taxonomy): Eukaryota > Metazoa > Mollusca > Cephalopoda > Sepiida > Sepiolidae > Euprymna > Euprymna scolopes. The sequence goes on from NC_136487.1 coordinate 117,182,654, forward strand.
AAATGAAAAAAAAAAAAAATGTGCATCACTCATTTCTAACAAATGTCAAAAGTCGATGATTTCTAAGAAATAGCATAAAAACTTGGCATTAAAAATTACATCCTTCCCTTAACTCTACTATTAACTCGGTTGTTGTTGTTGTTGATGATGATGATGATGATGATGATGATGATGATGATGATTGCTTATCTTATCATAAAATTATTTTAATAGGAACTTATTTCACAGCCTCTTATTATTTATTAAACCCAAAAACAAATTCTAAATTATTTATGCGATTCACATTTAAATGTTTCATAATTATACTTATATGCCTGCCAGGGCTAGGAGAAATAATTTAGGGGGGATTTCTAAATTTTCCCAAACAATGGAGTATCATAAATTGCAAAATGAGACCCTAGTACTAGCTTACTTTAAGAGCAGACATGTATCTGCTTATTTAAAAGCTGATGTCAAGACCAAAAAGAAATTCTTCATGTTAAGGAATTTGGTTAAATTTTCATGGCACAGAGAAAACAAAGGAATTAAATATTTGTTGACACAAATTATTTTGACTAGCATCAAGACAACGCCCGAAATGGAACTCGACAACCAAACCTATTATTCCAACACAATAATGAAAACATTACTTTGCAGCAGGAGTGTAGTATGAGAAGGACAAGAGGGTGGAAGACATGAAGCAATAAGAAAAGCATTTGTTTTTTTTTTGGCAATGAAAAAATATTCTTTTGAATTCTGAATATGCTTGGAGTAAAAAATGAATTAATTAATTAATAGATCAATTGTGGTCAAGGGTCAACCTGAAGATCTCTTTCCATTGACTATTAAACCATATACTGTCTCCAGGATGCGTAGGTTTTGCAGCTAGCTTAAATTCTTATTGACAATCAAGACTCTGATTTATGGTATATTTTAGACACAGGTTAATTGATCATCGACAAAGGCAAAACTGAAAAGGAATAAAAAATATTGATCCAGAAAAGCATAAATACAAAATGAAGAGAAAATAGAGACGAGGAGTTTACTAAGAACAAAGATGGTCATAGATTTAATAAAACTACAGAATAGAGAGTATTTTTAGCATAAAAATAAGGTTAGAAAGGAAAATATAAATTATGCTATGTAACAACCGTTATATTAAGTTAAATGGAGGTTTCGCATGTGGGTAAGCAAAATTCGTTTAGATAAAATAAATGACACAAAAAATATTAACATTATTCACTTTTATCTTTAGCGAAAAGAATTGCAATAATTTGTGGTGCTCAAAAATGTAGAGATACTTAAAGAATTAGAAAACTATGCCATAAGGGCTGTGAAGAAAGCAGCTAAATAGATTGGGGGCGATCACTGGGCCAGTGACAAGTCTGAAAGAAACTGCTAAGAAAAAAGGGACAGTAAAGGGAGATAAGCGCCAGGGAATCTATTCTATGCTAAAATCTATTCCCTATATTGCTCACTTACATTTGATTTTTATCTTTGTTATATCGTAGATTATATGAATAACAAGTCATTACTGGGGTTGTACAGAAAGGGTTTATTTAGGTAAAAAGGTACACCCATTCCTAAGCGTCCATTGACAGCTTAGTACTAAATTCTGTCTCCCACGTGAGCAGATTTGCTTGTCTTTTTATAGACGTAACAGTCCATTCATTTGAGGGGTGTTGGATCAGTCCATTATATCACCTTCCTCCCAAGCTAAATTCTTCCCTAGAATTTCGCTTCACCATTTTTTTCTTTTTTGACTTTGTCCAAAAAATTCAGTTCTTTTTCTTTTTCTTTCACTTCTCCTTAAAATTTGTGTTTGCGAATTTTTTGATTTTGGAGAGTGACTTGTATTTTCAGTTACTGGTGCTTCCTTTTTTGGAGGCTCTATGTGAAAAATGTCATACAGTACTTCCATCGGTACTTCATTGTTTTTAACTATTTCAATATATCGGGGTCTGAGTTGGTTTATATGTTTTTTGTGGGAAAATGTCTGACCTTTTATAATGTAGACCATTCTTCCAATTCTTTTTGAGATTATGCCTTCTTTCCAAAAACTCTTCCCTGCCCGATAATTGTTAAAAAAAACTTTATCCCCGTCCTTGTATATCTTGTATCGTCCATTATCTTTTACACTTTTTTTTACTTTTTTACTCGGAATTAACCGGTCAAACACAGAGCGCACTTTTCTGGCAAACATTATTTCCGCTGGGGATAAATTTGCATTTGTATTCGGATTAGGCGTTATCCTGTACACTGCTAAAAATTTCTGAAGACTTTTTTCTTCAGTGTCGATGTTATCGTTCTTTTTTAACGCTCGTTTAAAAGTATCGACAAATCTTTCAGCTTGTCCGTTAGATCGAGGGCTAAAAGTTGGTGTTGTGATATGCTCTATGGCCAGTGACTCACAGTAGATCTTAAATTCTTGACCTTTCAACATGGTGCCATTATCACTAACAATTGTTTTTGGTACGCCGAAACGCCCAAATACCTCGTCCAACGCCTTTATTGTGTTTGCCGCTGTAGGATATTTGAATTTAAAAATTTCTGGCCATTTCGACATACTATCTACTATTACCAGGTAATAATATCCTTTTAGAGGTCCTGCGTAATCTATATGGATCCGCGTCCATGGTATATCTGTTTTAGGCCAAGGTTGCGTCTTAGTGGGCGGCGCTTTTGCTGCTAGTTGGCAACCCTTACATAATTTTATCATTTTTTCTATCATTCCAGGCCAGTACGTATATGCTCTCATTAGTGCTTTCATTCTGGAGATTCCAGGATGTCCCATGTGGAATTCTTTTAAAATTCTCTTCTGTAATACTTGAGGTATTACCACTCTATCTGCGTACATTAGAGTTTCATCGCACTTTGAAAATGGAAAAACTGTTAATCCTTTCCTCTTCTTTTCTTTTTGTCCCACTTGTTTTTTTATCTTGTTAATGTATTCATCTGTTCTTGCTGCTTTCTTTATTTCCTCAAGTGTTACCGGAAGTTCCCTAACAGTATTTATTAATATATCTGTTAGTTCATTTTCTTCTTTTAGTGCAGCTATAACAGTTTCTTCAAGTAATTCAGTTTTATTTGGGATCAACCTGGACAAACCATCTGCGTGTGCAATTTTGCTGGATGCTAGGTGTTTCATTTTAAAATTGTAGTTTAACAGAATCATGCTCCATTTTTGTAACCTATTAGCTGTATGAGTAGGAACTCCTTTTTTGGAACCAAAAATCGATAACAAAGGTTTGTGGTCCGTTTCCAAGATAAAAAATCTTCCATGGATGAACCTATGAAATTTCCTCATGGCGTATACAATTGCCAGACCTTCTTTTTCTATCTGACTATAATTTTTTTCTGCGGGTAGCAAAACCCTTGAGACATGAATAATTGGTTTAGTCGATCCATCTTTGAGTCTGTGTAGTAGCACAGCACCTAAACCGTATTCACTCGCATCTGCTGCTACAATTAATTCTTTTTTCGGATCGTAGTGAGCTAGTGCTAAATCCGATAACAGACATTTTTTAATCTTTAGGAATGCTTCATCACATTCTTTTGTCCAGAGCCATTTTTTATTCTTTTTCAATAATTCGTTTAAAGGTGCTCTTAGTTCATGCATATTTGGGATATAAGAATTATAATAATTTGCTAGTCCCAAAAATGACTGTAGCTGCACTATATTTTCTGGTCTAGGCATGTTTTTGATTGCTTCAGTCCTATTAGGATTAGGTTTTCTACCATTTCGATCAATCACTTGTCCCAAATATTCAATTTTGTCCATCCCAAAATTACATTTTTCGAGAGCCACTTTCAATCCATAGTGTGATATTCTCTCGAATACTTTGCCAATGTGGATTTTATGCTCTTCCACATTTTTACTTCTTATAAGGATGTCATCTAGATAAGCCATAGCAAAATCCAAACCTGCTAGCATTGTATCCATAATTTGCTGGAACAAATTTGGGGCTACTTTTAAACCAAAAAGGCAAACGTTTTAGTGAAAATAGTCCTTTATGGGTATTTAATGTCAGGTACTTAGCACAATCTTCCTGGACTTTTACTTCCCAATACGCTTCAGACAAATCAATTTTTGTAAAAATTTTCCTCCGCTTAACTTCGAAAAAATTTCCTCTGGGGTAGGAAGCGGGTAGTTATGCTCCTTGAGACAATCATTTAGACCTGTCGAAAAGTCCGCGCATACCCTGATTTTATTATTTTTCTTCTTAACGTAAACCGTGGGTGAAGCCCATTCAGAGTAGTCCACTTTTTCTATTACTCCAATATCTTGAGGTCTCTTTAATTCTTTCTCTATAGTTTCTAATGCTGAATATGGAACCTTTCTTTTGGGTTTGAAAACTGGTTTAGCTTCGTCCTTTAGTTCAGATTTCACCTCCGTTTTCGTGCAGCAACCCAAACCTTCAGAGAATACCTCTTTAAAGTCTTTTTTTAATTCGTCAATAAACTTTCCTGGTAGTTTAGAATTTTCTAACCCCGCCAGACTTACTTTATTGCAAAATGAGCTTATGGGTTTTCCCCATAAATTAAAAAGAATCATTAAGTCTATACCGAACAAATTAGAATTTTCCCCCCCGGTACGACATATAACTTGGTTTTCACAGCATTCTCCTTTAGAGACACATTGGTAAAAAATTCACCCTTAAATTTTAGTTTATTTCCAGACACACTTCTGGCAATTTTTTTTGTATTTTGTAACTTTGGAAACCCAATTTTCTTCCAAGTTACTTCATCAATTATACTTATGTCGCTTCCCGTATCTAGAAGACAGTTCACATTACAGCCATTAATTTTAATTTCAATATATTTTCTTTTATAACACCTAGACTCATTTTTAGAACCAATGGTCTTTATTTCTGCTTTTCGGTATTTTCCTTTCCTGCATACCGTTGATTTATGGCCTTTTTTATTACATTTGTCACATATTTTGTATTTAAAGTAACAATCTTTAGTGAAGTGGTTTTTCCCCCCATGTCTTACAGGATTTTTCGTGCGCACATTTCATCACCCTTTCCATTTTTTTTCCATATTTTTTTCTTCAAAATGTTTTCCTTCGATGCTTGTATTGTCCTGCTTTAAATTTAACAGTTTCTGATACTCTTCCGTAACGTTTTGTAACGTTATTTCTGTGTCTTGGTTCATAATGGATAATATCCTTGAACGAATATCCTTATCTTTAGAGGCTGTTAAACCTTACACAAAGATTATACTTTTAAACATATCCTCTTTGAGGTCTTTTAAATTAAAGGATTCACAATGAGCATTCACTTTCCCTGCATAAGTAATAAAATCTTCGTCCTCCTGCTTCGTGATATTTAAACATTTATAACGTGTATAGAATAGACTATCTCGTTCAATGAAAATGTTTGACAATATTTTTTATTGTTTCACTAAAAGAAATCTTTTCAGGTTTCTTTGGCAGGATAAAATTCGTATACTTTGTATTTTCCTGAGATCCAAGTTTTTGAAGAAGAAGGATAATCTTCTCTTCGTCTGTCCAAGACTGACATCTCTTAGCAAAAATATTTTCGTATCTCCGAAAATATGCCGGAAAAGTTAACCCATTTGTCGGCTCATATACAAATTCGGATAAAGAATTCGCTATTCCTTCAGGAGTGAAACGACAGTCTTTCTGCTGCGTTAAAATACTCTGTAGTATTTCGCTTTGCTTCAATTGTTGTTGCTGAAGTAATTCCATTTGCTTTTGTTGTGCAAACAATGCCGATTGCATAGTTCTAGTGAATTCCGCTAATTGCTCCATGTTAAAAAAAAATTTTTTTTTTTACAAAACCACGCAATTAAACAAAAGATTAACTCAAATGTCCTATAAATTCAATGAATTAAAAGCAAAATTTCCTTCCGAAGAGAAAAAAAAAAAAAAATACCTCCAGCCGAATAAAACTTGAAATGGACACTTCTTTTTTTTTTTAAATGTTCTTTTCAAAAAATTGTTCGCTTCAAAATGTCAATTTCTCTTTTTTTTTTTAGGACCGTAACAGACTGAAACACTTACTTTTTAAATGTTGGCTCTGTCGAAGTTTTTTTTCTTCTTCCTTCTTTGGATTTCTTTTGTTTTCTGCTCGTTAATCTTCTTGTGTGCTTTTTCCTTCGCTTTGTTTTTTAGTGAGTTTCGTTCGAATTCTTCGTCGTCAGTTGTTATATCGTAGATTATATGAATAACAAGTCATTACTGGGGTTGTACAGAAAGGGTTTATTTAGGTAAAAAGGTACACACATTTCTAAGCGTCCATTGACAGCTTAGTACTAAATTCTGTCTCCCACGTGAACAGAGTTTGCTTGTCTTTTTATAGACGTAACAGTCCATTCATTTGAGGGGTGTTGGATCAGTCCATTATATCAATCTTATAATTCTGAGTGCCTAGCCTTAAAAAACGATAAAAGAAAAAATAAGACAACAAGGAGGTAGAGTCAAAAAGAGTACCTATTTACAGAAAGTATAGAAGTGATGTGTTGCTTCTGGATTGGCTATAGCAATTACCACAATGATCACTATTCGTAGTTTCAGTAAGAGCTCGTCTAAAATGTATTCACTAATATTGTGGTCTTAAAGGATCGAAAAAATAAGACAAGGATGTAGAATTAACAAGCGTATGTATTTACAAAAAGTATAACAAGTAATGGGTTGCTAGAGATTGATTCTGGATTAGTTATAACAGCATATTCTTTTCATTCTTTTGACTCTCGAGTATATATCCGACACGGTCAATCAACCGAGAACGACATCAGCCTATATGGAAACATATAAGATATTAAAGAGTCAAAACAATGGAACATTATTCTGTTGTCACAGCCCTAGTTATAACAACTCCTTTTTTGTTATTACAATGCATAGTGTCAGGAAGAATCTATGTAGTGATGTAATAGGGTAACTCATCATCGTAATTGTAACTACGTATTATTATTCTCTCTCTCTCTCTCTCTCTCTCTCACTCTCTCTCTCTCTCTCTCGTATCAATAAAGCACTACCAAATAAATTAACAAACTGTGCATATTTTCTTTTTCACACCCCACTCCATGGGAGAATGTTCTTTTTGAAAAAGATATATATATTCTCGATATATTAAAGACTTCTACCATCCCGGTAATATCAAAGTGTAAGTTCATATTTACTGATTTGTACGTGTGATTGTTTTGAAAAATAAATAGATATACGTAGATATATATAAAAAAAAAAAAAAAAGCAAAAAAACTACACGTCCTTTGTTCGTTTATCTATTTTCGTTCATATGTCACCGTCACATCTCTTCAACACCCGGTTCCCTATATTGCTAGAGACTTCTAATATTCCTCCATATATATATATATATATATATATATATATATATATATATATATATATATATATATATATATATATATATTAGCATTTCAGCCCGGCGTTGCCCGGGTGTTTGGAGGTGTATGTTGAGTAAAAAAAAAAAAAAAACAGAAAAGCGGTCAATTTTTTTTAAATTTCACCCCTATTATGACCCCTTAAAATTTATTGTTTTGGGCTCAAATGAAGTGATTAAGTTAGATCCATGTCCAATGAACCTATATATAAAATTTCAAGTGTTTAGATCCAAAATTGTCGGAGGAGTTTGGTAGAGTTCTCAAAGGTCAAATCATTGAACTTTGACCCTTTAGCAGCCAAATTTCTGGCCGAAAACCGATCACATCGAATTTCTCAAATCTCAGTACCCTGTATATCAAATTTCGAGTCTGTAGAATTAAAATTGACAGAGTTATTGCGTAGGGAAATGTACACACACAAACAGACAGATACACAGACACGTTCACTTTTATAGATATATAGATAGACTAGCATTTTAACCCGGCTTTGCCCGAGTGTTTGGAGGTGTATGTTGAGCAAAAAAAAAAAAAAAACTGGTAGTAGGAAGGCAGGCTCGAACCCGTACCACAAAGGAGGAAAAGAACGGGGAAAAAACCTGACGTCTTTGCTGTTACGACCACCGCCAAACAGGAAAGACGTAGGTTTAAATTAAGGCTAGACAATCGAAAGGAGAGGATGACTTTCGAAAATATCGGCGAAAAAAGCGACCCCCTCCCCCTGTAGAAAAGTGCCCAGATGAAGGTGAAGATATTAATGTTTTTAGCCAATTTTTCGATATTTGTCGTCTGAAAGGTCGAACTTCAAAATGTTACAGATTTTGCTAAAATCCGCTGCCTGTGTCGAAAGTTTTAGGCAGACATGCAAACATATATATATATATATATATATATATATATATATATTATTTTTTTACTATAATAATTAAATACCTACAGACACTAGTGTTTCATCCTTTCGGGATTCTTCAGTGCAGGGTGTCACGATTACTACCAGTCGAATGATTCGAACCCCGCGACACGAGACATCTCTGGCTCGATTAGCGGAGGCCGTATCCATTCGGCTACCATTAACCGTGTGAAATAGCGTTGAATTTTAAACATTTTAATTTAAATGTTCATTACGTCAGACAGACAGTGATCAAATCGTTATACGATGATCTACGCATAAGAGCTAAATTGACCGACTTTTTAATTCAACTGAAAGTGCTCAACGATAAGAAACGAATTTCTTAAAGGGGCTGTCATAATTATTTTTTTACTATAATAATTAAATACCTACAGACACTAGTGTTTCATCCTTTCGGGATTCTTCAGTGCAGGGTGTCACGATTACTACCAGTCGAACGATTCGAACCCCGCGACACGAGACATCTCTGGCTCGATTAGCGGAGGCCGTATCCATTCGGCTACCATTAACCGTGTGAAATAGCGTTGAATTTTAAACATTTTAATTTAAATGTTCATTACGTCAGACAGACAGTGATCAAATCGTTATACGATATAAATTTTCGACCCAAACAGATTAAAGAGCTTGCCCTATCTCTGAATACCCTTTATGTAAAATTTCAAATGTTTAGACCAGAAATTGTCTGAGTAATTTGGTAGAGACCGCAGAGGTCAAATTTTTTAAAACTTTGACCCCTATTATGACCCTTTAACATTTATTGTTTTGGGCTCAAATCAAGTTATTAAGTTTGATCCATGTCCAAGGAACCTATATCTAAAATTTCAAGTGTTTAGACCTAAAATTGTTGGAGGAGTTTGGTAGAGTTCTCAAAGGTCAAATCGTTGAACTTTGATCCCTTAACAGCCAAATTTCTGGCCAAAAATGGATTCCAAGCATTTTCTCAAATCTCAGTACCCTGTATATCAAATTTTAAGTCTACAGACTCGAAATTTGATATACAGGGTATTGTATTACTCAGACAAATTTCTTTTTTTGTTTTTACATCATTCATTTCCGCATTGTCTTAATTAGTTTTATTGACCTTATTATTAACATAAATTAAATATTTGATCCAATGGGTCATGAATGTTTGTTTAAATGAAAAAGTGACATTTTATTTTCATTTTCTATTTAAAAAGCCATTCTTAACATGGGGAGAGTGTTTTAACTATTATGTACTTTCAACTAACAATTTCATTTAAAAAAGATCAAAATTTGAATTTAACTTCAAGTATTATGGTATCTGTTCAGTGCCCATTTACCTATAAGTATGGAAAGCCACTTATAATTCAATGGCTGTAAGTTTTTTTTTTTTTTCAAAAATAAACAATTATAAACAGAACGGCTCATAGAAATCTATCTATATTCTTTTTTCATTTTAACATACTTTCATAGAAATGTTTCTGTTATGTCATAAAAAACTATTTTATTTACGTCACAAGTGTCACGCTCGTACATTAATTCCATAGCTAATATAACATACTGACCCAACGGGTCACGGGTAGTCTAATATATTATATATTACATATCTATATATTAGCAGTTTAGTACGGCTTTGCTCAGGCCCAACGTACTGTTCATAACTTTATGTGCATATATATATATATATTAAAAGTTTGATTCGTGTCCACGTAACCTACATCTAAAATTTCAAGTGTGTAGACCCAAAATTGGCTGAATAGTTTGCTAGAGACTGCAATGGTCAAATCTTTTGTACTTTGACTCCTTTGCAGCCAAATTTTTGGTCAAAAACCGATTAAAAAGCTTGCCCTATGTATAAATACACTTTATGTAAAATTTCAAATGTTTCAACCAAAAATTAGCGGAGTAATTTGGTAGAGACCGCAGAGGTTAATTTTTTTTAATTGTAACCCCAATTTTGACCCCTTAACATTTATTGTTTTGGGCTCAAATCAAATTTATTGTCTTGAGTTCAAATCAAATTAAAAAGTTTGATCCATGTCCAAGTAACCTACATCTAAAATTTAAAGTTTTTAGACCCAAAGAGTTTGATACAGTTTTTAAATGTTAAATTATTGAACTTTGGCCCCTTGACAGACACATTTCTGGCCGAAAACTGATTAAAAAGATTTTCTCAAATCTCAATACTCCTTATGTCAAATCTCGAGTCTGTTGACTGAAAATTGACAGAGTAGTTTGGTAGAGAAATCTACACACACAGCAATTTCACTTTCATAGATATATAGATATAGATATTACATATACATGTTCTTACTGGTAAAGATTACCAGATACTGTCATACAAATATTGTCTCTGATGTTTTGGTTTTGTTTTTCTTTAAATAACTAAGAATTTTTCTTAATAATTGGAATAACTAAGAAATTAAAAAAAGAAAGATATTCTCATGTACATATTGTCTCTCTGTTTTATGATTGCAATAAGTAAGACATTAAAAATGTGTCATGGGAATATTGTCGCCTTTTCTCTTTTGGGAATAACTAAGAATTTTAAAAAAATAATTGAAATAACTAAGAAATTAAAACGGGAAAAATACTGGCATGCAAACATTGTTCTTGTATTTTATCTTCTTTTTTAATAATTGCATTAACTAAGAAATATTTGATTAATGGAATAACAAGTTTTTTTTTTTAATAATTGGAATAACTAAAGAATTAAGAAAATAAACAAAGAAAGATACGGTAATACAAATATTATCTCTGTTTTTTTTTTTGTTTTTTTATTTTTTCATTAATAATTTGAATAATTAAGAAATTAAGACATCAAATTGAAAGATGGCTAAAGGAAAATGACTGGATTTTGCAAAGATTAAAAACCAAAACGAATGCATTAATTGTATGAAAAATCAGTAACTACTGTTTATACTGCCTGTGCTTGGTGCATTTGTGTCAATAAATGTCTACACACAGATAGTCTACATTGCCTGCAGGAAAATCCAAGAGAATTCGAGTAACAACTTCCTGTTGAGAACAGACAAAAAAAACAAAAAAAACAAAACAAAAGAAGATAATATTAGTTGGAACAAATTGATGACCTGCAATGACTTGGGTAAATCATTAATACAGACATTTGACTCACTTCCAAAATTGTCGCCGTTTTAGAGAAGAAAGAGAAGATGGAGGAAAGATGAGAAAAAGGCATGAGAAATATTGGCAGAAATAAAGTGAGAAAGCGAACAACAGAAAGACAAAAGAGGGAAAGAAAGAGTGAAAAAGAAAAAGAGCTTGAGAGAAATTGAAAAAAAAATTATTTGATTGAGTAGAAGAAAATAAAGTAAAAGAGTGAAAAGAGAGAGAACGAGAGAGAGAGAGAGAGAGGGGGGGGAGATATTGGGTGAAAGGAAGAGTGTAAGAAGAAAGACAGATTGCTCGAAAGAAAGAAAAAAGATAAAAGAGTTGAAGAAAGAGAAAGAAAGATCAGAAGAATAAAGAGGAACGAGAGAAGGAAAGACTGAATGAAAGAAAAGGTAAAAAAACAAAAAGAGAAAGAGGGTAAACCAAAGAAAGAAAGAAAAAGTGGGAGAAAGATAGAGAACGATTCTGGGTAGAATGTATTTATCTCGTTCCCACTACAAGATGTGACACAAAGGTCAGAAAAGTGGGATTGAAAAGCAAGCATCCCCCAAGGAGGAGCACTGTAGCCTGCAAAAAATTCCTGAACAGCCCTGTCGGCATTGCCCAGTAGAGGCGTATCGGATGATTAGCAATAAACTAACCCCTTTTCAAAGAGAGAAGGCAAAGTCTGGGAGGTTGGACCTCCTAGAACTGCACAGAACCAGCAATATACCATAATCAACAGGGGAAAAGGTCATTACAAGAATGGTATAGACTCTGCTGATTTTGGTGCGACAGTAAAAAAAAACTCAGCGGCGCTGGCGCAAGAACGTGAAAAAAAGAAAGAAAGAGGGAATAGAAGAAAAAATACAACAGATTGAAAGAAAGAAATTATGAGACAACGAAACAAAGAATTGCAAAACAAAAATGAAAAGTGAAAAAGAAAAGGGAGAACGAAAGCATACCCACAGACTTTCCTTTTTTTCTTTCTCTAAAAAGGTAATCATTTTCATATTAGACAGTTACCCTTGGCTCAGGGACTGACTGCCACTGTTTATCTTTCTTCCATGACGAGATGATGTGACACAGGTGTCAGAAAATAAGATTTGGAAAGCCTGTGCCCTATGGTTAAAGGTGTCAGAGACTAACTGCCAGGCACACTTATTAAAACTCTAAAAATTATTCCTTTCTATGTGGAGATATAAACCCCCCTGACTCCTGGAATGAACTCACCCAAAACAACTATAAATAAGGTGTCTATGTGCCTTCAAGAAACAATATATAGTTTCTGAATTTCTTAGTTGAGGGTTGATAACTTGTATTATTTTGATTATTCAGACAACTGTTAGCATCTTGAGTGTTATTCTCACAACGTTTCAGCTGACATACCCCCCTTCCTCTAGTAGTTCTATCTTGGCAAACTCGTGACCTGTAGAATAACAGATAAAGAACCAAATAAAATTCAGTCCTAATTGACACTCTTCTGAAGGTTCAATCCTCACTGCGAGCGATACTAGGAATACACTTGCGAATTATTTAAGAATTCGATCGGGTCATGGTTGATGGAACAAGAGCATGTTACCCCTGTGGATTAAATAAAGGGTTTCCGTTTAAAATTACGTACAGATTCCGGAGTTCATTAGAAAGATTCCCGAGTTTGTAAAGATAGATCTGAAGAAAGTCGAGGGTTACATTAGCCGAAATGTTGTAAGGATAACACTCAAGATGAGAACAGTTGTCTCACACAAAAACATAGTTGATTACTAACACTGAATCCTGAGCATTTGTTACTGTTTAACTGTCGAACTACAACAGCATAGAAGGAAATAGTCTATTAGGCATATGGATACAGTGTGATGATGTATGGAAGTGAAAACTGCCCAATGTCGGTTGAAGACATCTGTTGCATGGAGAGAAATGATATGAAAAAATTTCACATACATCATTCTTATATATTACTAGCATGGGTGCCCGGCGTTGCCCGGGTATTTGGAGGTGTATGTTGTGCAAAAAAAAAAAAAAAAAAAAAAGCGGTCAATTTATTTAAATTCGACCCCTATTATGACCCCTTAAAATTTATTGTTTTGGGCTCAAATCAAGTTATTAAGTTAGATCCATGCCCAAGGAACCTATATCTAAAATTTCAAGTGTTTAGACCCAAAATTGTCGGAGTAGTTTGGTGCAGATCTCAAAGGTCAAATTATTGAACTTTGACCCCTTAATTGCCAAATTTCTGGCCAAAAACCGGCTCACATCGATTTTCCCAAATCTCAGTACCCTGTATATCAAATTTCGAGTCTGTAGACTTAAAATTGACAGAGTTATTGCGTATGGAAATGTACACACACACACACACACACACAGATACACAGACACGTTCACTTTTATAGATATATAGATTCTATTGGAATCCTTTGAGAAGAGTAATTTGTATGTTTTTTTTATTTATTTGCGGACGTTTCAGCCAACTATTACTTTGGCCTTCTTCAGGTGGTTAACCACAACGAGATAGTAATGTTGGCACAGTGGATAGAGGTGTTGAATATCTACGGTTCCATGTGAGCGTTGCGGTTTCAATCCTACTCAAAGCAGGCCAGAGGATTAGTTGGCCAAAACGTGATGAGACAACAGCAACTGTGGAAGGCAGTAATTACTCAGAACTGCACGCCTGTGGAACTCTGTTCCGTCTGCCTGCTTCCCACCGGACTACAAACTTGGATGTCTTCAAGTCCAATGTTAACAAATTCCTAATGAACCGCCCCCTTAAGTAAACACTTCATCAAATCTCCACACTAACATACTGTACTTGCAATAACCCTTATCCCTGAGTGGCTTCCGGGCCTTGATAAGTGGTGATCATTGTGTAAAAAAAAAAAAAAAAAAAAAAAGGATACAGTCACAAGATTCAGCATTCCTATCCCATTGCGGTTAACCCTTTGAAGAAGGTCAGAGGATGAGTTGACCGAAACATGGTGAAACAACAACTATAAAAGATGAGGATAACAGTTCGCAAATAAATAAATAAATACACATCATTCTTGTTTTTACTTTTTAATTGAATAAAGTTCAGTTTGAATATAAATCTAGTCATGTTCTTTTCTTTTCTTTTTTTATTACAATTTTTCAAGTAAATAGTAAACGAATTTTAGTCTTTTAAATCCATGAAACAAAGAAACGTTTATTTACAGAATGTTGTTTCATAGAAAAAAACAACTTATCCCTTTTAAATTAATTCTCATTTTTTTTATTTTGTTTTTTTAATTAATATTGACTAAGTTTAGTTTCAATATAGATTGTGTTTCTTTATTTTTTTCTCTTTTTCAATAGAAGTTTTTAAGTTTTCTAATGTTTTTGTAAAAAGCTGTCATTCATTATTGACAGCCTGACTGCTCGACTGATCATGTTTGCATGGACCTCAAGTATGACGTCATTTTTCATTGACTAAGCCTCCTATTTACGAAGGGCACTCAACTTTTAAATATCTTCACGAATGTTCTTAAACTTTTAGTGGACGACATGCCTCATCTTTGTATAGTTTTCCACATTTAGATGGAATCTCATACACACAGTTGTTAGTCATAATTTTTTTTTCTAGACGGCTTGACTCACAAAGGATGAATTTTGGAGAGTCGTGTCTCATCGCGCTTAAATACTGTCCTGATGTTATACCGATTATACATTCTTTGAATTCTTTCTGACAAGCCCTTCATATACGGTATGCAAACGGTTTTGGGTGGCGTCCTTTAGTGTTTGGTCCAGATTTCTTGGAACCGATGTTATTGTGAGAATAAAAATCAAGATGAAAATGTAGTCCAATTAATACAAATCATCAATATTAAATGTAGTCCAATTAATACAAATTATCAATATTAAATGTAGTCCAATTAATACAAATCATCAATATTAAATGTAGTCCAATTCATACAAATCATCAATATTAAATGTAGTCCAATTCATACAAATCATCAATATTAAATGTAGTCCAATTAATATAAATTATCCATATTAAATGTAGTCCAATTAATACAATCATCAATATTAAATGTAGTCCAATTAATACAAATTATCAACATTAAATGTAGTCCAATTCATACAAATCATCAATATTAAATGTAGTCCAATAAATACAACCATCAATATTAAATGTAGTCCAATTAATACAAATCATCAATATTAAATGTAGCCTGATTAATAAAATCATCAATATTAAATGTAGTCCAATAAATACAATCATCAATATTAAATGTAGTCCAATTAATACAAATCATCAATATTAAATGTAGTCCAATTAATACAAATCATCAATATTAAATGTAGTCCAATTAATACAATCATCAATATTAAATGTAGTCCAATTAATACAATCATCAATATCAAATTTAGTCCAATTAATACAATCATCAATATTAAATGTAGTCCAATTCATACAAATAATCAACATTAAATGTAGTCCAATAAATACAATCATCAATATTAAATGTTGTTCAATTCATACAAATCATCAATATTAAATGTAGTCCAATTCATACAAATCATCAATATTAAATGTAGTCCAATAAATACAATCATCAATATTAAATGAAGTCCAATTAATACAATCATCAATATTAAATGTAGTCCAATTAATACAAATCATCAATATTAAATGTAGTCCAATAAATACAATCACCAATATTAAATGTAGTCCAATTCATACAAATCATCAATATTAAATGTAGTCCAATTAATACAAATCATCAATATTAAATGTAGTCCAATTCATACAATCATCAATATTAAATGTAGTCCAATTAATACAAATCATCAATATTAAATGTAGTCCAATTAATACAAATCATCCATATTAAATGTAGTCCAATTAATACAATCATCAATATCAAATGTAGTCCAATTATTACAAATTATCAATATTAAATGTAGTCCAATTAATACAATCATCAATATTAAATGTAGTCCAATTAATACAATCATCAATATTAAATGTAGTCCAATAAATACAATCATCAATATTAAATGTAGTCCAATTCATACAAATCATCAATATTAAATGTAGTCCAATTAATACAAATCGTCAATATTAAATGTAGTCCAATAAATACAATCATCAATATTAAATGTAGTCCAATTAATACAATCATCCATATCAAATTAAGTCCGATTAATACAATCATCAATATTAAATGTAGTCCAATTAATACAATCATCAATATTAAATGTTGCCCAATAAATACAATCATAAATATTAATTGTAGTCCAATTAATACAATCATCAATATTAAATGTAGTCCAATAAATACAATCATCAATATTAAATGTAGTCCAATTAATACAAATCATCAATATTAAATGTAGTCCCATTCATACAAATCATCAATATTAAATGTAGTCCAATAAATACAATCATCAATATTAAATGTAGTCCAATTAATACAAATCATCAATATTAAATGTAGTCCAATTAATACAAATCATCAATATTAAATGTAGTCCAATAAATACAATCATCAATATTAAATGTAGTCCAATTCATACAAATCATCAATATCAAATGTAGTCCAATAAATACAATCATCAAAATTAAATGTATTCCAATTAATACAAATCATCGATATTAAATGTAGTCCCATTCATACAAATCATCAATATTTAATGTAGTCCAATTAATACAAATCATCAATATTAAATGTAGTCCAATTCATACAAATCATCAATATTAAATGTAGTCCAATAAATACAATCATCAATATTAAATGTAGTCCTATAAATACAATCATCAATATTAAATGTAGTCCAATTAATACAAATAATCAATATTAAATGTAGTCCAATAAATACAATCATCAATATTAAATGTAGTCCAATAAATACAATCATCAATATTAAATGTAATCCAATTAATACAAATCATCGATATTTAATGTAGTCCCATTCATACAAATCATCAATATTAAATGTAGTCCAATTCATATAAATCATCAATATTAAATGTAGTCCAATTAATACAAATCATCAATATTAAATGTAGTCCAATTAATACAAATCATCGATATTAAATGTAGTCCAATTCATACAAATCATCAATATTAAATGTAGTCCAATAAATACAATCATCAATATTAAATGTAGTCCAATTAATACAAATCATCAATATTAAATGTAGTCCATTTCATACAAATCATCAATATTAAATGTAGTCCAATTAATACAAATCATCAATATTAAATGTAGTCCAATTAATACAAATCATCGATATTAAATGTAGTCCAATTAATACAAATCATCAATATTAAATGTAGTCCAATAAATACAATCATCAATATTAAATGTATTCCAATTAATACAAATAATCAATATTAAATGTAGTCCAATTAATACAAATCATCGATATTAAATGTAGTCCAATTCATACAAATCATCAATATTAAATGTAGTCCAATAAATACAAATCATCAATATTAAATGTAGTCCAATTAATACAAATCATCGATATTAAATGTAGTCTCATTCATACAAATCATCAATATTAAATGTAGTCCAATTCATACAAATCATCAATATTAAATGTAGTCCAATAAATACAATCATCAATATTAAATGTAGTCCAATAAATACAATCATCAATATTAAATGTAGTCCAATTAACACAAATCATCAATATTAAATGTAGTCCAATAAATACAATCATCAATATTAAATGTAGTCCAATAAATACAATCATCAATATTAAATGTAGTCCAATTCATACAAATCATCGATATCAAATGTAGTCCCATTCATACAAATCATCAATATTAAATGTAGTCCAATTCATACAAATCATCAATATTAAATGTAGTCCAATAAATACTATCATCAATATTAAATGTAGTCCAATTCATACAAATCATCAATATTAAATGTAGTCCAATTAATACAAATCATCAATATTAAATGTAGTCCAATTCATAAAAATCATCAATATTAAATGTAGTCCAATAAATACAATAATCAATATTAAATGTAGTCCAATTAATACAAATCATCAATATTTAATGTAGTCCAATTAATATAAATCATCAATATTAAATGTAGTCCAATAAAGACAATCATCAATATTAAATGTATTCCAATTAATACAAATCATCAATATTAAATGTAGTCCAATTAATACAAATCATCGATATTAAATGTAGTCCAATTAATACAAATCATCAATATTAAATGTAGTCCAATTCATACAAATAATCAATATTAAATGTAGTCCAATTCATACAAATCATCAATATTAAATGTAGTCCAATAAATACAATCATCAATATTAAATGTAGTCCAATTCATACAAATCATCAATATTAAATGTAGTCCAATTCATACAAATCATCAATATTAAATGTAATCCAATTCATACAAATCATCCATATTAAATGTATTCCAATAAATACAATCATCAATATTAAATGTAGTCCAATTAATACAAATCATCAATATTAAATGTAGTCCAATTAATACAAATCATCAATATTAAATGTAGTCCAATAAATACAATCATCAATATTAAATGTAGTCCAATTAATACAAATCATCAATATTAAATGTAGTCCCATTCATACAAATCATCAATATTAAATGTAGTCCAATTCATACAAATCATCAATATTAAATGTAGTCCAATAAATACTATCATCAATATTAAATGTAGTCCAATTAATACAAATCATCAATATTAAATGTAGTCCAATTAATACAAATCATCAATATTAAATGTAGTCCAATTAATACAAATCATCAATATTAAATGTAGTCCAATTCATACAAATCATCAATATTAAATGTAGTCCAATTCATACAAATCATCAATATTAAATGTAGTCCAATCAAGACAATCATCAATATTAAATGTATTCCAATTAATACAAATCATCAATATTTAATGTAGTCCAATTAATACAAATCATCAATATTAAATGTAGTCCAATCAAGACAATCATCAATATTAAATGTATTCCAATTAATACAAATCATCAATATTAAATGTAGTCCAATTAATACAAATCATCGATATTAAATGTAGTCCAATTCATACAAATCATCAATATTAAATGTAGTCCAATTAATACAAATCATCAATATTAAATGTAGTCCAATTAATACAAATCATCTATATTAAATGTAGTCCAATTCATACAAATCATCAATATTAAATGTAGTCCAATAAATACAAATCATCAATATTAAATGTAGTCCAATTAATACAAATCATCAATATTAAATGTAGTCCAATAAATACAATCATCAATATTAAATGTAGTCCAATCGAGACAATCATCAATATTAAATGTATTCCAATTAATACAAATCATCAATATTAAATGTAGTCCAATTAATACAAATCATCTATATTAAATGTAGTCCAATTCATACAAATCATCAATATTAAATGTAGTCCAATAAATACAAATCATCAATATTAAATGTAGTCCAATTAATACAAATCATCAATATTAAATGTAGTCTAATAAATACAATCATCGATATTAAATGTAGTCCAATTCATACAAATCATCAATATTAAATGTATTCCAATTAATACAAATCATAAATATTAAATGTAGTCCAATAAATACAATCATCAATATTAAATGTAGTCCAATTAATACAAATCATCAATATTAAATGTAGTCCAATTAATACAAATCATCAATATTAAATGTGGTCCAATTCATACAAATCATCAATATTAAATGTAGTCCAATAAATACAATCATCAATATTAAATGTATTCCAATTAATACAAATCATCAATATTAAATGTAGTCCAATTAATACAAATCATCAATATTAAATATAGTCCAATTAATACAAATCATCGATATTAAATGTAGTCTCATTCATACAAATCATCAATATTAAATGTAGTCCAATTCATACAAATCATCAATATTAAATGTAGTCCAATAAATACAATCATCAATATTAAATGTAGTCCAATAAATACAATCATCAATATTAAATGTAGTCCAATTAACACAAATCATCAATATTAAATGTAGTCCAATAAATACAATCATCAATATTAAATGTAGTCCAATAAATACAATCATCAATATTAAATGTAGTCCAATTCATACAAATCATCGATATCAAATGTAGTCCCATTCATACAAATCATCAATATTAAATGTAGTCCAATTCATACAAATCATCAATATTAAATGTAGTCCAATAAATACTATCATCAATATTAAATGTAGTTCAATTCATACAAATCATCAATATTAAATGTAGTCCAATTAATACAAATCATCAATATTAAATGTAGTCCAATTCATAAAAATCATCAATATTAAATGTAGTCCAATAAATACAATAATCAATATTAAATGTAGTCCAATTAATACAAATCATCAATATTTAATGTAGTCCAATTAATATAAATCATCAATATTAAATGTAGTCCAATAAAGACAATCATCAATATTAAATGTATTCCAATTAATACAAATCATCAATATTAAATGTAGTCCAATTAATACAAATCATCGATATTAAATGTAGTCCAATTAATACAAATCATCAATATTAAATGTAGTCCAATTCATACAAATCATCAATATTAAATGTAGTCCAATTCATACAAATCATCAATATTAAATGTAGTCCAATAAATACAATCATCAATATTAAATGTAGTCCAATTCATACAAATCATCAATATTAAATGTAGTCCAATTCATACAAATCATCAATATTAAATGTAATCCAATTCATACAAATCATCCATATTAAATGTATTCCAATAAATACAATCATCAATATTAAATGTAGTCCAATTAATACAAATCATCAATATTAAATGTAGTCCAATTAATACAAATCATCAATATTAAATGTAGTCCAATAAATACAATCATCAATATTAAATGTAGTCCAATTAATACAAATCATCAATATTAAATGTAGTCCAATTCATACAAATCATCAATATTAAATGTAGTCCAATTCATACAAATCATCAATATTAAATGTAGTCCAATCAAGACAATCATCAATATTAAATGTATTCCAATTAATACAAATCATCAATATTTAATGTAGTCCAATTAATACAAATCATCAATATTAAATGTAGTCCAATCAAGACAATCATCAATATTAAATGTATTCCAATTAATACAAATCATCAATATAAAATGTAGACCAATTAATACAAATCATCGATATTAAATGTAGTCCAATTCATACAAATCATCAATATTAAATGTAGTCCAATAAATACAAATCATCAATATTAAATGTAGTCCAATTCATACAAATCATCAATATTAAATGTAGTCTAATAAATACAATCATCAATATAAAATGTAGTCCAATTCATACAAATCATCAATATTAAATGTATTCCAATTCATACAAATCATAAATATTAAATGTAGTCCAATAAATACAATCATCAATATTAAATGTAGTCCAATCAAGACAATCATCAATATTAAATGTATTCCAATTAATACAAATCATCAATATTAAATGTAGTCCAATTGATACAAATCATCTATATTAAATGTAGTCCAATTCATACAAATCATCAATATTAAATGTAGTCCAATAAATACAAATCATCAATATTAAATGTAGTCCAATTCATACAAATCATCAATATTAAATGTAGTCTAATAAATACAATCATCGATATTAAATGTAGTCCAATTCATACAAATCATCAATATTAAATGTATTCCAATTAATACAAATCATAAATATTAAATGTAGTCCAATAAATACAATCATCAATATTAAATGTAGTCCAATTAATACAAATCATCAATATTAAATGTAGTCCAATTAATACAAATCATCAATATTAAATGTGGTCCAATTCATACAAATCATCAATATTAAATGTAGTCCAATAAATACAATCATCAATATTAAATGTATTCCAATTAATACAAATCATCAATATTAAATGTAGTCCAATTAATACAAATCATCAATATTAAATATAGTCCAATTCATACAAATCATCAATATTAAATGTAGTCTAATTCATACAAATCATCAATATTAAATGTAGTCCAATTAACACAAATCATCAATATTAAATGTAGTCCAATAAATACAATCATCAATATTAAATGTAGTCCAATAAATACAATCATCAATATTAAATGTAGTCCAATTCATACAAATCATCGATATCAAATGTAGTCCCATTCATACAAATCATCAATATTAAATGTAGTCCAATTCATACAAATCATCAATATTAAATGTAGTCCAATAAATACTATCATCAATATTAAATGTAGTCCAATTCATACAAATCATCAATATTAAATGTAGTCCAATTAATACAAATCATCAATATTAAATGTAGTCCAATTCATAAAAATCATCAATATTAAATGTAGTCCAATAAATACAATAATCAATATTAAATGTAGTCCAATTAATACAAATCATCAATATTTAATGTAGTCCAATTAATATAAATCATCAATATTAAATGTAGTCCAATAAAGACAATCATCAATATTAAATGTATTCCAATTAATACAAATCATCAATATTAAATGTAGTCCAATTAATACAAATCATCGATATTAAATGTAGTCCAATTAATACAAATCATCAATATTAAATGTAGTCCAATTCATACAAATCATCAATATTAAATGTAGTCCAATTCATACAAATCATCAATATTAAATGTAGTCCAATAAATACAATCATCAATATTAAATGTAGTCCAATTCATACAAATCATCAATATTAAATGTAGTCCAATTCATACAAATCATCAATATTAAATGTAATCCAATTCATACAAATCATCCATATTAAATGTATTCCAATAAATACAATCATCAATATTAAATGTAGTCCAATTAATACAAATCATCAATATTAAATGTAGTCCAATTAATACAAATCATCAATATTAAATGTAGTCCAATAAATACAATCATCAATATTAAATGTAGTCCAATTAATACAAATCATCAATATTAAATGTAGTCCCATTCATACAAATCATCAATATTAAATGTAGTCCAATTCATACAAATCATCAATATTAAATGTAGTCCAATAAATACTATCATCAATATTAAATGTAGTCCAATTAATACAAATCATCAATATTAAATGTAGTCCAATTAATACAAATCATCAATATTAAATGTAGTCCAATTAATACAAATCATCAATATTAAATGTAGTCCAATTCATACAAATCATCAATATTAAATGTAGTCCAATTCATACAAATCATCAATATTAAATGTAGTCCAATCAAGACAATCATCAATATTAAATGTATTCCAATTAATACAAATCATCAATATTTAATGTAGTCCAATTAATACAAATCATCAATATTAAATGTAGTCCAATCAAGACAATCATCAATATTAAATGTATTCCAATTAATACAAATCATCAATATTAAATGTAGTCCAATTAATACAAATCATCGATATTAAATGTAGTCCAATTCATACAAATCATCAATATTAAATGTAGTCCAATAAATACAAATCATCAATATTAAATGTAGTCCAATTCATACAAATCATCAATATTAAATGTAGTCTAATAAATACAATCATCAATATTAAATGTAGTCCAATTCATACAAATCATCAATATTAAATGTATTCCAATTAATACAAATCATAAATATTAAATGTAGTCCAATAAATACAATCATCAATATTAAATGTAGTCCAATCGAGACAATCATCAATATTAAATGTATTCCAATTAATACAAATCATCAATATTAAATGTAGTCCAATTAATACAAATCATCTATATTAAATGTAGTCCAATTCATACAAATCATCAATATTAAATGTAGTCCAATAAATACAAATCATCAATATTAAATGTAGTCCAATTAATACAAATCATCAATATTAAATGTAGTCTAATAAATACAATCATCGATATTAAATGTAGTCCAATTCATACAAATCATCAATATTAAATGTATTCCAATTAATACAAATCATAAATATTAAATGTAGTCCAATAAATACAATCATCAATATTAAATGTAGTCCAATTAATACAAATCATCAATATTAAATGTAGTCCAATTAATACAAATCATCAATATTAAATGTGGTCCAATTCATACAAATCATCAATATTAAATGTAGTCCAATAAATACAATCATCAATATTAAATGTATTCCAATTAATACAAATCATCAATATTAAATGTAGTCCAATTAATACAAATCATCAATATTAAATATAGTCCAATTAATACAAATCATCGATATTAAATGTAGTCTCATTCATACAAATCATCAATATTAAATGTAGTCCAATTCATACAAATCATCAATATTAAATGTAGTCCAATAAATACAATCATCAATATTAAATGTAGTCCAATAAATACAATCATCAATATTAAATGTAGTCCAATTAACACAAATCATCAATATTAAATGTAGTCCAATAAATACAATCATCAATATTAAATGTAGTCCAATAAATACAATCATCAATATTAAATGTAGTCCAATTCATACAAATCATCGATATCAAATGTAGTCCCATTCATACAAATCATCAATATTAAATGTAGTCCAATTCATACAAATCATCAATATTAAATGTAGTCCAATAAATACTATCATCAATATTAAATGTAGTTCAATTCATACAAATCATCAATATTAAATGTAGTCCAATTAATACAAATCATCAATATTAAATGTAGTCCAATTCATAAAAATCATCAATATTAAATGTAGTCCAATAAATACAATAATCAATATTAAATGTAGTCCAATTAATACAAATCATCAATATTTAATGTAGTCCAATTAATATAAATCATCAATATTAAATGTAGTCCAATAAAGACAATCATCAATATTAAATGTATTCCAATTAATACAAATCATCAATATTAAATGTAGTCCAATTAATACAAATCATCGATATTAAATGTAGTCCAATTAATACAAATCATCAATATTAAATGTAGTCCAATTCATACAAATCATCAATATTAAATGTAGTCCAATTCATACAAATCATCAATATTAAATGTAGTCCAATAAATACAATCATCAATATTAAATGTAGTCCAATTCATACAAATCATCAATATTAAATGTAGTCCAATTCATACAAATCATCAATATTAAATGTAATCCAATTCATACAAATCATCCATATTAAATGTATTCCAATAAATACAATCATCAATATTAAATGTAGTCCAATTAATACAAATCATCAATATTAAATGTAGTCCAATTAATACAAATCATCAATATTAAATGTAGTCCAATAAATACAATCATCAATATTAAATGTAGTCCAATTAATACAAATCATCAATATTAAATGTAGTCCCATTCATACAAATCATCAATATTAAATGTAGTCCAATTCATACAAATCATCAATATTAAATGTAGTCCAATAAATACTATCATCAATATTAAATGTAGTCCAATTAATACAAATCATCAATATTAAATGTAGTCCAATTAATACAATCATCAATATTAAATGTAGTCCAATTAATACAAATCATCAATATTAAATGTAGTCCAATTCATACAAATCATCAATATTAAATGTAGTCCAATTCATACAAATCATCAATATTAAATGTAGTCCAATCAAGACAATCATCAATATTAAATGTATTCCAATTAATACAAATCATCAATATTTAATGTAGTCCAATTAATACAAATCATCAATATTAAATGTAGTCCAATCAAGACAATCATCAATATTAAATGTATTCCAATTAATACAAATCATCAATATAAAATGTAGACCAATTAATACAAATCATCGATATTAAATGTAGTCCAATTCATACAAATCATCAATATTAAATGTAGTCCAATAAATACAAATCATCAATATTAAATGTAGTCAAATTCATACAAATCATCAATATTAAATGTAGTCTAATAAATACAATCATCAATATAAAATGTAGTCCAATTCATACAAATCATCAATATTAAATGTATTCCAATTCATACAAATCATAAATATTAAATGTAGTCCAATAAATACAATCATCAATATTAAATGTAGTCCAATCAAGACAATCATCAATATTAAATGTATTCCAATTAATACAAATCATCAATATTAAATGTAGTCCAATTGATACAAATCATCTATATTAAATGTAGTCCAATTCATACAAATCATCAATATTAAATGTAGTCCAATAAATACAAATCATCAATATTAAATGTAGTCCAATTCATACAAATCATCAATATTAAATGTAGTCTAATAAATACAATCATCGATATTAAATGTAGTCCAATTCATACAAATCATCAATATTAAATGTATTCCAATTAATACAAATCATAAATATTAAATGTAGTCCAATAAATACAATCATCAATATTAAATGTAGTCCAATTAATACAAATCATCAATATTAAATGTAGTCCAATTAATACAAATCATCAATATTAAATGTGGTCCAATTCATACAAATCATCAATATTAAATGTAGTCCAATAAATACAATCATCAATATTAAATGTATTCCAATTAATACAAATCATCAATATTAAATGTAGTCCAATTAATACAAATCATCAATATTAAATATAGTCCAATTCATACAAATCATCAATATTAAATGTAGTCCAATTCATACAAATCATCAATATTAAATGTAGTCCAATTCATACAAATCATCAATATTAAATGTAGTCCAATTAATACAAATCATCAATATTAAATGTAGTCCAATAAATACAATCATCAATATTAAATGTAGTCCAATAAATACAATCATCAATATTAAATGTAGTCCAATAAATACAATCATCAATATTAAATGTAGTCCAATAAATACAATCATCAATATTAAATGTAGTCCAATAAATACAATCATCAATATTAAATGTAGTCCAATAAATACAATCATCAATATTAAATGTAGTCCAATAAATACAATCATCAATATTAAATGTAGTCCAATAAATACAATCATCAATATTAAATGTAGTCCAATTCATACAAATCATCAATATTAAATGTAGTCCAATTCATACAAATCATCAATATTAAATGTAGTCCAATTAATACAAATCATCAATATTAAATGTAGTCCAATAAATACAATCATCAATATTAAATGTAGTCCAATAAATACAATCATCAATATTAAATGTAGTCCAATAAATACAATCATCAATATTAAATGTAGTCCAATTCATACAAATCATCAATATTAAATGTAGTCCAATTCATACAAATCATCAATATTAAATGTAGTCCAATTCATACAAATCATCAATATTAAATGTAGTCCAATTAATACAAATCATAAATATTAAATGTAGTCCAATAAATACAATCATCAATATTAAATGTAGTCCAATAAATACAATCATCAATATTAAATGTAGTCCAATTAATACAAATCATCAATATTAAATGTAGTCCAATTCATACAAATCATCAATATTAAATGTAGTCCAATTCATACAAATCATCAATATTAAATGTAGTCCAATTAATACAAATCATCAATATTAAATGTAGTCCAATAAATACAATCATCAATATTAAATGTAGTCCAATAAATACAATCATCAATATTAAATGTAGTCCAATAAATACAATCATCAATATTAAATGTAGTCCAATAAATACAATCATCAATATTAAATGTAGTCCAATAAATATAATCATCAATATTAAATGTAGTCCAATAAATACAATCATCAATATTAAATGTAGTCCAATAAATACAATCATCAATATTAAATGTAGTCCAATAAATACAATCATCAATATTAAATGTAGTCCAATTCATACAAATCATCAATATTATATGTAGTCCAATTCATACAAATCATCAATATTAAATGTAGTCCAATTAATACAAATCATCAATATTAAATGTAGTCCAATTCATTCAAATCATCAATATTAAATGTAGTCCAATTAATACAAATCATCAATATTAAATGTAGTCCAATTAATACAAATCATCAATATTAAATGTTGTCCAATTAATACAATCATCAATATTAAATGTAGTCCAATTCATACAAATCATCAATATTAAATGTAGTCCAATAAATACAATCATCAATATTAAATGTAGTCCAATTAATACAATCATCAATATTAAATGTAGTCCAATAAATACAATCATCAATATTAAATGTAGTCCAATTAATACAAATCATCGATATTAAATGTAGTCCCATTCATACAAATCATCAATATTAAATGTAGTCCAATTAATACAAATCATAAATATTAAATGTAGTCCAATAAATACAATCATCAATATTAAATGTAGTCCAATTAATACAAATCATCAATATTAAATGTAGTCCCATTCATACAAATCATCAATATTAATTAAAAAAAAATATTCAGAAACATAATATCAGATCCTATGCTTTCCAATAATTTTATTACATATTTTATAACTGTTGCTATTATTCTTCTCGCCTTGCAAATTTAGCTGTACTAAATGTTAGCATATATAAAGTTTATAATTGAATCCGGTTCTTATTTCATTGTTTGGTCTGGATTTAAGTAGGGAATCATTCAAATTATATCGTTCAGTAAAGTGTTATATTCATCTTTTTTGTGTGTGTTTGATTTGGGTCAAAGTAATTTTTTAATGAATATCGGTCAAGACAAAGCATGTAGCTATTTGACTTAAGAACTTAAAAAAATACTATTTCATGATCTAAAACTAGCCAACAATAAGTGTTAGATGGATAGATTCTGATTCCAAAATAACAGCAATTCTTCCACCTTTGTCAGAAGCATCACTCATGGAATGTGAGGACTCACGGATAAAAAAGAGCAGCAAGAGTTATGAGGTTGCTAAAAGTAAACTCAAAGTCCAATTTCTATTCTTATGAAGTTATTTATGTTATATATACCCCTTTTGGATTATTTGGAAACTAATACACTCTATTTTTGTAATATAATCTGAGGGTATTTAATAATAACACTAATAGCCAACATAAAAATAAAAAAAAATATTTTATTAATTTAAGTGAACAATGCAATAGGTAGTTACAGGTTGGGTAACTGACTTACTGTAAAGAGGGAATGGTCAGGCTGTAACTGTACTACAGTTCTACAGGGTGGAACGATAAAATTGTCGCCCTAGAAAAAGATGACATGATTCCATTTCCGTTTGATGAAAACCGACTTTCTTTTTTTTTTTGTTGCAGACCATCTACTAGTTGGCCAGGTATGTACAGATCTCAATAGTGATAGAAGCCTTTTAACATGTCTGAAAGTGACACAATGTTCAATGAGCAAAATTGGAGATGCGCCACTGTACAACTCATGCTCTGGCCTTCGGGCTAAGATCAAAGTGTAGTATTTGTTCTTCAGATGCTACACTTCAATTTTTTGTTCTCTGTCAGCGGAGAAGAAATCCTTCACGACTGAAATAATTTTTATTTTTGTTCCTTACTCCACATTAAAAAGGGACCCTGGTGTCTAACTCTGTCCCGTGGGGAGGTAAAGTAAATAGGAGCTCATGCTTTCTACTGATCTAAATTATGACAACAGGACCATTGCCAGCACCCACAAAATGCATCGCTGGATTGCCATGAATAACAAAGATGTGCTCCGGGTGATGAAAACAAAGTTTCTGGCCACAGTTATGGTTTTTGGTATACTAGAAAATAACCTGAAAAGGCTTGATTTGCGGAAAAACAAAACAATCAAACCAAACATCATAAATAAATATTCGGACATATGAAGAACTTGAAACATAACAACTTTTATCAAAATTACTAGTTTCAGCATTAAATAAATTTAAAAAGGCTTGATATGCCATAAAACAAAGCAACCAAATCATTCCTCTTCATTTATACCCCCCCCATCATAGTAGCTTGTTTAACCCTACAATGCTATGAAAGAGTAAACAATAAGGATTTTAGGCGTTTCTACACTATTGGGACGAAATTTCGGAAACCGTAATACTGAATTTCATATGAAAACAATGTTACCTACATATTCCTCCTATTTTTAAGATGATTATATCAAAAAATTACGAAAATCAATAAGGTATAAAATTATTTATTAAAGAAAAAAAATAGAATTTAATGAAAACGATCGTAAGACACAGGAGAGTTAAAAAACGAGGTGATTTTCCGTTTTGATTTAAACAAGATGGCGGCAATTTTTCACCTGCTAACACGATTAAAGTTGTTTTTTTTTTTAATAATTCAGTAATATTCAGGTAATTTCGACTGCATAATTTGGAAACTACCATTGTAATTTGTTAGAATTTACAAGAAAAATCATTTGAAATCATTGTTTTTTTTATCTGAAAACTCCATTTATCGACTACAAAATTTCGTCCCAATTCTGTAGAAGGACTGGATTTTTTTTCTATTGTAAGAGTCAAGAACCGCAAGGAATATGCTTTGTCCCCATTACTAGTCATTATGGGCGTTTTTCTTTTTTTTTTTTTTTGAAGTCAGCTGAAGGTGAAGGTAAGTGGTTCAAGGGCAATTTACAAGGGGCTTTCAATAATTAATGCTCTTGACACACATTTCATAGCAGTAGAGCAATGAAACTTGCCACAGTTATTTGTATTTTTCTACATAGGAACCACCCATGCATCTCTCCCATCATTTAATGCAGCTCTGGAGATTGTTTTTGTAGAACACCCCAGGTTGGTTCTCCAATCATGGCGTGACTTTGGAAATCAAGACTGCATCATCTGGGAAATGCTTTCCTTTCAAAAACAACTTTATGGCTGGGAATAGATGAAGTCAGAGTATCCAAGATTAAGAGAGTAGGCAAGATGAGGAAGGATTTCATAGCCACGTGTCCATGCTTTTGATCTGTGAACGCTGTGAACCAGAGCATTGTCTTGCAAATCAAACCTTTGCTGTTCTTGCCCTAATTCTTGATTTTGATAATTTCTCTGAATTTCCTCCAAACTGAAACATAATAGGTTCCTGTAATTGAAGTATCCTTTACCAGGAAACCTGTCATCACTACTTTGTTGTGGTCGTAGAAGACTATGAGTTACACCCTTCCTTTTTTGGAATTGGTGAGGCCAAGTGCTTCCACTGCATTGATTGGGTTTTGGTCTCTGGATCATAGTGAGAGATCCAGGTTTCATCTTGTGTGATCAGTCTTTTGAAAAACTTTGATTCATATTCTTAGCACATCAAATTTATCCTCGAGCAATCAATGTATACCCACTTCTGGAAAAGTGTCAGCAAACTGGGAATCCATATGGCAGACACCATATTTATTTGGAAATGGTCATGAATGACAGTTTCCACAGATCCTGTATTAATATTGACCTCTTGGACTATTGGTGAATAGTCACACATTGGTCATCCAAAATGGCAGCCTCAACTTTACTGATATATGCTTCAGCAGAAGGGTGGGTGAGCGACCAGGACTGGGAGCTGTTTCAACAGATTTTTGATTGTGTTTGAATTCACGATGCCAACGTTATACAAGGTCATATGATAAGGCATCATTATCATATGCTTGCTTGACTTCATCCAAAGTCTCTAGTGATGTATGTCCTTTCAAATACAAAAACCTGATCACTGCGTGACACTCAACAGGCTCCATTAAACACTTGACTGAGTTCAAACATCTGTAAATAAGAAACGACAATTAGTTCAGAGCTGAAATTTGCCACATAATCCATAGAGATATAAATCATTACATATGCAAAATTTCAGTTACATTAGACAACTGGAAGTGGGTCAAGAGCATTACTTATTGAACATATCTCATAAAGCAGGTGTATGGAATGATTGTAAAAAAATGATGCGTGAAAAGGGTCAAGTAGTTAAATTTTTTTCCATTCTGTTAATCTTCTTCAGTCTTGATGAGCCATCCTCTTAAGTAATCACAATCTGTTTAATCCACCAATCGTTCGTAATCCTTTCATAATATCATTCAACAATCTCATTAATCCTTATCCCTGAGTGGCTTTTTGGCCTTGATAAGTGGCGAGTCATTAGTATGAAGAAAAAAGATCTATGCTAACAAATAAATAACGATTCTTTCTTTTTATGAAGATTGACCCGTCTTTCAGGTCCACATTTTTTGTTTTCTGTAATTGTTAATCATTATTGACACATGGAGTTGCCTGTCAGCGACCATTAGCCGTGTAATTCAAGTCTTATAGACAAGCTCAGATCTAATAACCTCTGAAAAATATCAAATCTGTACAATATAGTGAGATTTTTGGAAAGCAGGAGACTTGTAGCTGTAGCAGTAGCAGCAATACTTCGCGGTTTGAGATTTTTAATTTTGTAAACTCTGTGCTGATTGGTGCAAGCAGTCAACTTCTCTTTAGACTTGTCCAATCAGACACCATCTCTTTAGCGAGCTGAGCACGTGACAAAGATCATAGAAAGGTTAACTGCACTGTCACTTCCTCTTTCTTGCTATACTGACAACAACTCTCTCTTCTTTCTTTTCCGGCTCTCAGCGCTAACAAACACACATCTCTCTTGGGGCACAACAGAACCTGCCTGGGCCTTTGGCCTGGTGGGGTCAACTATGATTTTGCCATTGCTTATGACCTCACTCAGATTGTTCGCAAACCCACCCATGTGCCCGATACTACTGGTCAATATGCAAGCCTCCTAGACCTTTTTCTCTCAACTTCCCCTGAGCTATGCTCATGTTCCGTTCATTCTCTTCTAGGATCCTCCGACCACTCCGTCATATCAGTTAAGATAAAAATGAAATATAATAAGTCCCCAGACATACTCCTCCACCGTACTGTATGCTGATACTCTATGGCTGACTGGGATAGCTTCCATACATTCATATCTGATTTACCTCTGCATTCCATGTTTAAATAGGATGTGTCCTCTATAGTATCAGATCTGACTGAATAGTTAATTGTAGGCATAGACCAATTCATACCACCTAAAAAATTCCAACAAAAACCTAATAGCCAGCCATGGTTCTCCCCAGAATGTGCTGCTGCTATCGCGCATAGAAATCACTTTTTCCATAACTACCAACGTAATAGATGCACTGAGACTAAAGCTGCTTTCAGGAACGCCAGCAACCACTGTAAAAGAGTAATAAAAAATGCAAGAGAGCTATATGTTCAGTCTGTTACATCCAAAGTAGCTGATCAGCGGCTTGGTTCCCACCAGTTTTGACAAATAACAAATAGGATCCTGAACAGAAGTGTGCATTCTATCCCAACCATTATCAATGGACCAGAGGTCATCTCGTCAGCATCAGACAAGGCCAAACTATTTGCAAAGAACTTTGCAGCTTATTCTACCCTATTCTACATATTTCCTATAACACAGAACACGCTAGGTAACATACAAATATCTGTGCATGAGGTTGCAAAGCTAATCAAGAACCTTGATTCCAATAAAGCAACTGGCCCTGACGGCATCCCAATTATAGTGTTAAAAAAGCTTCAACCAGAACTTGCTCCCATACTTACAAAACTGTTTAAGCGTTGCCTTAAGGAGAAGTGCTTTTCGACTTCCAGGAAAACTTCATCAGTATGCCATGTATTTAAGAATTCAGGTGAAAAGTCATCTCCCTTTCAGTACAGACCAATAAGTCTCCTGCGTGTTATGAGTAAGTTGCTGGAATCCATATTAAATAGAGAAATAGTAAACCACCTCAGCAGAAACAATCTTCTTAGTGACACACAATATGGTTTCTGTTCTGCAAGATCTACCGCAGATGTGCTAACGGTTATATCTCACAGGATTAGTGAATTTCTTGACAAAGGCTTCCTTTCTAGGGCAATTGCTCTTGACATATCAAAGGCCTTCGACAAGATATGGCATAAGGGCCTACTTCACAAGATTTCCAGCTATGGTATAACTGGAAATGTTTTCTCAATCATTAAATCATTTCTCTCCCGTAGGCTCATAAGAGTTTGGTCGATGGACAAAAATCAGAGGCCTGCAGTATTAATGCTAGAGTCCCAACTGGGCCCAACTCTCTTCCTGATCTACATCAATGACCTCCCTAAACACATACTTAAATCATTCGTTGACATCTATGCTGATGACACGACTATCTACGGCAACACATCAAAGGCTGTAAATGACAAAGTTCTCTCTGATTCTCTCTCCTCTGATCTCGAGCGCGTGGTTCAGTGGGGGAAGACGTGGCTGGTTACCTTTAATGCATCTAAAACCAAACTCCTATCTTTACATCATCAACGCTCTGATCCCCATCTGGCATCAATTGAAATGGATGGCTCTTGTCTAGGAGAAGCCCCATGTTTTGACAAGCTTCTGGGTTTGTCCTTTACTCCTGATCTGAAATGGAACACGTACATCAAGTCTGTTGCCAAGGTCGCTGGAAAGATGGTGGGATCCTTCTATCGCTCCAGAAGATATCTCACTACTGAGTCAATTCTCTATCTATATAAAAGCCAAGTATGTCCAAAGATGGAATACTGCTGCCATATCTGGGCAGGAGCTGCTAAAAACAGCCTATCCTGCCTTGACAGAGTACAAAATAGACTTCGTGGCTTAGTGGGGGATGCCCTTTTCTCTACCCTGCAACCTCTCTCCCACAGAAGAGAGGTTGCGAGCCTATCCTTGTTTTATCGTTATTTCCATGGCAGGTGCTCGTCTGAACTCCAATCTCTGGTCCCCCTTGTCAATCTTTAATGAAAAACACCCGTCTAGCTGAATCCACTGTGAAAAATTTCCCCCACACTTTATCTGTGCCTAAATCAAAACGTGGATTCCATGAACAAAGCTTCTTTCTTAGAACTGCACGCATGTGGAACTCTGTTCCCTCTGCCTACTTCCCACCTGACTACAACTTGGATGTCTTCAAGTCCAACGTAAACAAATTCCTAATAAACCGCCCCCTGAAGTAAACACTTCATCAAATCTCCACACTAACGTACTGTACTTGCAATAACCCTTATCCCTGAGTGGCTTCCGGGCCTTGATAAGTGGTGACCACTGTGTAAAAAAAAAAAAAAAAAAACTAAGATGAAGAAACAAAGAATTCATCATGGCTACTAGTTAACTTTCACAGGACTGGCTAACTTTTCATCCCTGTCCATACACAAGAACTCATTCCACTACTCTTTTTCTACATTCTAAGGAAGATCAGTAAATATTAGAATCCTTAGATCATTCGTAGACATTTATGGCAGTACATCCAAGGCTGTAAATGACCAAGTTCTCTCTGATTCTGTCTTCTTTGATCTTGAGCACGAGGTACAATGGGGAAAGAGGTAACTGGTTATTTTTAATGCATCTAAAACCAAGCTTCTATCTTTACATCATCAATGCTCTGATCTCCATCTGGCATCAATTGAAATGAATGGCTCTCATCTTGGGGAGGCTCTATGTTTTGACAAGCTTCTGGGCTTGACCTTTACTCCTGATCTGAAATGGAACATGTACATCCAATCTGTTGCCAAGTTCGCTGGTAAAATGGTGGGATCCTTCTATCGATCTAGTAGATATCTCACTGCTGATGTAATTCTCTACCTATATAAGAACCAGGTACGTCCAAGGATGGAGCACTGCTGCCACATCTGGGCAGGAGCTTCTAGAAAGACCTTATTCTGCCTTGACAGAGTTCAAAATAGACCGGAGTCTAGTGGGGGATGCCCTTTTCTCTTCCCTGCAACCTCTTTCTAACAGAAGAAACGTTACGAGCCTGCCTCTGCTTTATCATTATTTTCATGGCAAGTGCTCGTCTGAGCTCCAATCTACAGTCCCCTTTAGACAAACTTTCATGAGAAACGCTCGTCTAGCTGAAAACACTACCAATAATTTCTCCCACTTTTTATCTGTGCCTAAACCTAAACGTAGATTAGATTTAGATTCCGTAGATTCCATGAACAAAGCTTTTGTCTTAGAACTGCATACCTGTGGACTCTCTTCCGTTTGCCTACTTTCCAACTGATTACAATATCGTCATCTTCAAGTCCAACGTAAACAAGTTCTTGATGAGTCGTTCCCACTTAAGAAATCCAATTCACTAAATTTCCACTTGTAACGATTACTACATTGTCCCATTGACTACTGTACACTTATTAACCCTTATCCTTGAGTGGCCTCTGGGCCTTCATAAGTGATGACTCCTATATTTAAAAAAAAGAAAAAAAAAGAATGGACGTTCGTTATCATCTATTTTACAGACTCCATTGGTTCAGTTATTTCAGAAGAATTCTTGGATTAGTAGATGTAGAACAGTTGATGCAGCAGGATCGGTTAGGAGGGAAAACATGAAAAGAAGTGATAAGAATTGATTAGAGAGAAGGATAAATAAAGACCTGGCAGAAATAGGTTGGTTTTAGTGTTGGGACAATTAATTGGAATCGGAAATTGAAACTTTTTGGGGTATTGGAAAAACTGTGTCTACTTTTTGATGCCAAAAGCGATTCTTATAATAGTTATTTTTTGGTTTTGCTTTTCTTGAAAACTTAATTTTCCATCGTTTCTATTAATGATCAAATGATAAATATTTAATGATTTTAAACTATCGGTAAAATTAAAATCTATAGATCCCCCTCCCCCTCCACACACACCAATGTATTTTTACATTTTGCGAAAATATTACATGGGTTTTACAGTAATTTGAAAGAAGAAAATAGAAAACAACTCTATAACTAAATATATAGAGATTTTAAAAGAATCATACTTGATAATTGTATTGGGATCGAGAATTTAGAACAGAATCTGTAATAGTATCGGAATCGGGACGGGGTGGTGGTGCTAGAATTGTTTCATGGCAGTCAATTCCTAAAAGTTGTCCAGCACATGTCAACATGTGAAACGGACTTTAAAGCGAATATGATGCAATTGTTTAAAATTTGAAAATTAGGGAAACAATTTTTCATACTGATTTCTTTTTCTGATTTTTTTGTTTATTTTGTGTTTGTGTGTTTCGTTTGTTTGTTTTGTGTGCTTTTTATTTGTTTTTGTTTGCTTTTTGTTTTTTTGTTTACTTTTGAGTGTTTTTTGTTTGCTTGTTTTTGTGTGTTGGTTTGTTTCTGCTTTTTTGTTTGTTTTTGTGTTTTATATTTGTTTTTGTTTCAAAATTTGTTATGTTTCTGAATTTTTTAAATGAGAATCGATTAATCATATTCAGATTCTTCAGACTACTATTCTCGTCTTGAGTGTTTTTTTTTTTTTTTTGTTTTATACAAAGGAATCACCACTTATCAAGGTCCAGAAGCCACTCAAGGATAAATGTTAAAGAGTATACATTGGTCAAAAGGACAATATCATAGTAATCGTTAGTAGTGTAAATTTGGTAAATTGGATTACTTAAGGGGAACGGCTCATCAAGAAATTGTTTACATTGGACTTGAAGACAACCATATGGTAGTCAGCTGGAAAGCAGGTAAACGGAGGAGAGTTCCACATGTGTGCAGTTCCAAGAAAGAAGCTTTTTTCATGGAATCTATGTTTAGGTTTAGGCACAGATAAAGAGTGGGAGAAATTATTGATAGTGTTTACAGCTAAATGAGTGTTTCTCGTGAATGTTTAGCGAGAGGAAATCATAGATTAGAGCTCAGACGAGCACTTACTATGAAAATAATGATAAAGCAGAGGCAGGCTCGCAACGTCTCTTTTGTGAGAAGGAGGTTGCAGGGAAGAGAAAAGGGCATCCCTCACTAGGCTATGAAGTCTATTTTGAACTCTGTCAAGCTAGGATAAGTTCTTCCTAATCACAATATTCCGGTCAATGTAACCTCTGGTTTTCTTCAGGTGTCAAACTTGGGAATGTTTCTGTTGAACTAGAGAATCCACACAAAATTTCGGGCAGAACTCTTTTATTTAATCCATGGGAATAGCATGCTCTCGTTCCATCGACAAGATACGCCTGAAGAAGGTCAGAGGTTACATCGGCCAAAACGTTGAGAAAATAACACTCAAGATGAGAACACCAGTTTGAAGAATCCAAATAGTATGAAGAATTTATTACTTGCCTTTGGTAACATTTATTTGTTGTATATTTTTTCATCTCCCTTTTTGTTTTGTTGGTTATTGGATAGAACACACAATTCAGGCACAGTCATCAGAACAATAGTAACTAGAAATTGTTTACCGATCAAATTTGATATTTTATGTGAGAAATTTATTTGCATATAGCTTAGAACTCTGACAGAGGGTAAATTAACACAACATTGAAAAGCGCACTTACCTGGTAGTGGATAAATAGCAGGTTATTTCATTTTCTCGATTACAAAATTATGTTGCATAATTGCATAATTTTGCTACTTCTTCTAAGCCTGGTAGTTAAAATGATGAAGTGGTAGAGAAAAAAAATCTTCTGTGTAGATTATCATTAGTCCTTGGCTTGTCGTTCATTTAAACAATGAATGAATTCATGAAAGTGGATAATTATGATGAAGTGGAAAAACCCAAAATCAACATTCTTTGCTGATTAGAAAGACGATATTACATCTCGAAAAGAACACCTAGGTGTCTCAAAGGTACCTAGACAATGTTGGTGC
Organism: Euprymna scolopes; assembly: GCF_053919585.1. Taxonomy (NCBI): domain Eukaryota; kingdom Metazoa; phylum Mollusca; class Cephalopoda; order Sepiida; family Sepiolidae; genus Euprymna; species Euprymna scolopes. Next base: position 117,221,443 of record NC_136487.1, read on the forward strand.
CAAAACATCTTTAAATTAATAAGAAAATTAATATAAGTCCGTCCTGCTTGAAATCTTGAAGATTTAAGTTGAAACATGCCTGCGCTCGCGGATTAAAATTCAAATCAACGAATGAAAAGGGCTGTAATTAAAAACAATGTGTTAAACCAATCAATCAATGAAGTGACGTGATTCAGGTTGAGTAATTTCTCACATTTATTTTATAAAAGCAAAAAGGTATGTATAAATTCATCGCACGACATATCAGAGTTGATGAAAGTAATATGTTTAGTATCACACCCTATCTCATATTACTCATCGCGTGTCGTCATCTTAAGTGTAAACAAAAATCATATTTTCAAATATCGTTATATTACCACCCATGCCATCTTATTATGTGAAGTTAAGTAATATTAAGCAAAAATTCTCCCTTTTCTTCTTTCTATAAAAAATAATTGCCAGTTTAATATTCTGTAAATTATATGGTGTTTTTAAATCAGACTATCTAGACTAAACTAAAGGCATGAAAAAATATTAGTATACACACCAAATATATGGAAAATTATCGAGTAACATTTTAATAATAAAAAAAATAATAATTTACAAACTCCAAACGATATTTGCATTAAGCCAGCGTGTTATCTCCCTTGTTCTAATATGAAGATGCCACACAGTCTTGTTTGAGGTTTGTTGACACTAACTTTGTGTGTGTGAGTTCATTCCCTACAAACTCTTCAACGACCGGGCTGATTTTAATGAAATTTCACACTTTATGTGCCTGGCAGTGTTCTTACATAGGTTTTGTATCAGAATATCTTCTATAAGTGTCGATAATCGATAATGGAAAAAGAAATCCAATGATACAGGAACAGGCGATTTTGACCAAAGTTAACACCTTATACGGCCTAAGATCATAAGTGCATTTGATAAGTTTTATTACAATACAAGCAGAAAGGCTCAGCATATAAAATCAACAGTAGGTTCTTTGATATGACAGGGGCGCGTTTGAAATAAATGTGGCACAATTAAACAATGATACTTGAATTTTAATTTAAGCCATTATATAAAAATAATCTCATAAAATCAACAGTAGATTCTCTATGATGAATCGATGCCTCCATTCAGTCTCGAAAGACAAAGGATACTCCCTGTAGGACCAGCTGCATGTGTAATTGTGAGGCAAGGCTTGCACAACCGCCAACCACACCTCTCTTGAATCGGCACTGCTTGAGTCCAGTTGCAAGGAGAAGTCCAGGATGACTGGAAACAATGCCGAGATAAGCATAGAGCACATTACAGCACCTAGAAGTCCTAAATGGTCATCCATTTAGTACTGACCAAGTTCAACATTGCTTAACTTCGGTGATCCAGTGGGAACCGATGTGTCAACGTGATTATGCCGTACTGAGATTCTCTACAGTGCAATGTAAACTACACTGTATTATGGATTAAGTCACTGTAAGGAGGCATTTGAAGTTTCCTTCCGGTGCACCACAATGGGTCTTCAGTTAGAACAGGCAATCAACCAATTTGGTTGAAAAGTGGTCGATTTTACGGATTTTGGATGACAATAAAAAAATATGGTGTGGAACATTCATTGATCCTCATTCAATCCCAGACAACGTCGGGTTCCCTGCTGGTATCTCCATAAGGCAAAGTCACTAAATTAAAGCATGAGTAAAATGCGAGAAAAAAAATTCTGTGTAGGTAGTAAGAATGTTTTTTTTTTTTATTATTTGTTAAATATTATAAAATGGGGAATCATTTTGGATTAAAATTTATTGAGAAATACACTTTTCTATTCTATACACACTTACCGTAAACGTTAGTAGAAGAATTTACAAATTATCCAAGATGGCAGTCTTTGCTCTCCTTAGTATTTTTTTCGGTGCACTAATTATTTTTTATTTTCCAATTTTGTGCTTTCCGACGTATGTATCGCTATATAATTAAGCATCATAGAATTTAATTGTATGAATGTAAAAAAACAAACAAACAAACAAAATACTACTGCAAAATTGTTTTTATTTTAGGAAAGTTACGTCCGCACAACGTAAGAGTTAACAAAGCCCTCCCATCCCGATGGTGTTCTAAATTTATTTGGGAATGGTAAACTGCAGAAGTGCAAAATAGTTTTGGTTCTTTTCCCGAATTCGCCCTATATTAAAAAATAAAAATAAGACAAAATCTGTATGATGTATGTACCTCTGATGAAACGGAAATATCACATTCCAAAAATCATGTAAGTTGATATTTTAAAATAAGAAAATCAAATTTTTGCAGTATCTGAGAAATAACTATCTCGCTCGCCATTTTGAAAAATATCTCAAGAAAGGGAGATAAATCAACAATAATGCATGTTGTAATACCTACGAATTCGCAGTAATTACTTAAAAATGATTCTCTTTATAAAGATAAAACTACTTGATCAATTTATGTACTTTTATGGAGTATGATATTTTCCTTTCGTCACGGGTACGCACATTATACATATATTTTGTTTATTTTTGTTTTTAATATAGGGGAGTTCCTGGATAAGAACCATATTTTTAATGGCTTCTAAAAATATTAAACAAATTAAAAATGTTGAGGAAAATGTATAGTTTAGCAGCGTAAATTATTTGACTGACAAAATATTATAAATACTATTTTAATATAAAACAGACTCAAAGGATAAAATAAAAGAAAAAATTTCATTTTTATTATTTTTTCATCATTTCTTTTTTTTTTTATTGGACAACATTCGAGACCACCATATTGCTTTTAAAATTTGTCCTTTCCCAGGTTTAACAGATTAGCCTTTTTAAGGCCAAATTTGGCCTTGTTTTACGCTCTTTAACGAAACCATGTTTTTTGACCGCCATATTTTTTGGAATGAAAGAGCATAAAAAAAGCCAAATTTGGCCTTAAAAAGGCCCATCTGTCAAACTTTAGAATAACTAAATTTTAAAAGCAATACGGCAACCTCGAATGGCGTACATTTAGTCTAATAAAAATGGTGAAAAAATAATAAAAACTATTTTTTTTTTCATGTTTTATTTCAGCTGTTGGGTCTAATAACGTATTTTATATAAAAATAAGTAGTCTTTTTTTAATAATTTATTTTTCTGTCAAATAATTTATGCCTTTAAACTAGACATTTACCAATGTTGACTCAATTGCTATATATCGGCTTACGTCCCAATGCAGTGTATGACGAAATCTACCTCTTAAATGCAAAACATTTTAATATACTTTGTAGATATTTGGGTCTCCATGTTAAACGTTATTCAAGAATCCATTTTATTAGATCTAAATAGTATGGCATTTGTCTGTTTAGACAAAAAAGAAAAAAAAACAATTATGAAAGAAAGAACAATGAATATTTATATGGTTGGTTGAAAAAAAATGAAACAAAAAGTTCTTTGTGAATAATACCAGCTTTGACAACTATGTAGGACAGGGAACCGTTTCTCTTTCGCAACCGGAAGTGCGTATCTGTCTTTTTCTTCTTTTTTAAATGGTACGAAAGAATAAGAAACCAGAGTTGTGGTTCGTTCGTGGATTTATTTACAACATTCCGACGTGTTTCTTTTTGGTGACCTGGTGCTAATCTCAGACTTATTATTTCTTGATTCAGGTCACATGCAGCCAAGTTTTGGATCACATCGAGCGCTCACTGCTCGCCGTCAATGAAGGGACAGACAACTCTACGTTAAAACAGAAGAAAGCACAGTAAGTAACGAACACCTGCCAATACATTTGACCACATGTCGAATTATTCGCGGACTTTTTCTTTTCTGCGACGAAACTAATCGATTTGTTTACCTTTTCTTGTTTATATTAATTTTTAAGAATAAATAGTTGTATCTATCCAACGTTGCCCGGGAATCTTTCATTTTTATTCCGCATTTTCTTTTCTTTTTAAACGGTGCGTTTTCATTGTTTATTTATTTTACGGTAAATTTATACAAATACCGTGACAGCGAATTAGTAGAAAAAAATGTACCCTAACCCTAACCCTAACCCAGTTTTCAGATTCGTGTTCAGCACACCGAAACGTAACAGAATACTACGTAAAAGATTTTACTAATTCGCTGTCACGGTGTTTGTAAGGAAAAGGTTTTTGAAAGTGAAATTTAATTACCGTATCGTTTTGGTCATTAATTTAATAGGTTAAGGAAATCAAGTTCCCTTCTTCGGTGCTAATGCAGAGAGTGATCCGCGCTATTTTTAAATCGTGTTTCCACGTTTAATTAAAGTTTTATGATAGTTTTATTATTATTATTCAATCGTAAGGTTTAAGTACAGAATAGGTACAAAACAGCCTTCCTTCCCCATGTTAAGAATGGCTTTTTTAATAACGTTATTTCAGCACGGATCAATAAGTGCATTAGTACCCCTTCTTTGCTGACATTCTTCGTCACCTAATCTGATATAATGTCATAATCCTGGAAAATCACTCCTGATTTGTTTTACTGATTAACTTTAATTCTGTTATTCTGAAAAACAGTCAAGTGCCTTTGCATATTTTAAAATAGATCAACAGTACTTATGCACTTATGTTACCGTGCTAAAATAATAACGTTATTTTGAAAGCCATTCTTAACTTTGGGAGGGGGGATGTTTTGTAACTATTCTGTACTTCAACCTAACAATTAAAAGAAAAAAAGATACCGTGAAACTTGAATTCAACTTGAAAAGTATCATTTAAAAAAAAAAAAAAAAAAAAGCACGGTAACATTTAAGTTCTTAAACATTAATTAGAAGTGTCTTTTCCAGGGCATTCATTTATGTATCGAATCAAATCAGCTGACGTATCGAACTTGATTTTAACCAATTAATAATTAAACCAAATAGTTATGAAACTATAACTTATTTTCTTAAATGTATGTACAGCCCCCCCCCCAAAAAAAAAACTTTTGAACGTGAGAATTTACCAAGAATTTTAAAGCTAGAAATGACTTTTCTATTCAATAGTTTGAATACTTGCTTAAGGTAAAAAAAAATTTTTCAGTATTTTTTATTTTTTTTTATTTTTATTTTTTTTTTTTTTTTTACGCCCTACCCCCAGAAACAACTCCAACCACCCCATATTATGAACAGCTTTCTGAATAAACACCCCCCCCCAACCTCCCCATGTTTAGAACGGCTTTCGAGGTTGTTTTTTTTTTTCCGAAAGTCGTTCTTAATATGGAGGGGGGGTTATAATACGCTAGGGTACGTCGTAAAAATTTACCTTTTTTTCAAATATTAATAAAATATTAGAATAGTTAGCTTTTACGGAAAAATAGAAATGCATTATCATGGATTTTAATTTGTAATTATATATTTTTCATAGAATATTTTAAAATTACGATTTTTTTTTTTTTTTAAATAAATCAATTCATAATATATAATAAAAATATGTAAGTCACGTAGAGACGAAACCTACACACGGAGTGCCAAGTAAGTGGTCGCGACGCATAACTCTTCTTTATTACCGCTTAAGCATAAATACCGACAACTTTTATGATCAATAATTTAAGTGGTTTTTAATATTCTAAAGGTTTCTCCTGCAATAAATGTTATTTGGGGACAAGGATGGGGGTTGATACCCACCCTCCGTCTCCCCACTCGCTGTGCTTTTATTCTAGTGAACACCAACATCATGTGTACATTTTTCATAAAAAGAGAAGGTGCTTGTTAAGATATTTGACAAATCGATTTTTTAAAATGCTTTTTTTTTTTAAGCAAAAACAATATCACGTACTTAATTTTAATGTCGAAAATAGTAATATATACAAAAATTACGAAAATTCATCGAGTAGAACAACTGTTAAAATAAAGTCTGTCGCTATATAAACGAGTAATCTAAAAGATTCGTTCAGAGTTATGTCCCCTCTTTAGTCTACGTTATAACGTCTAAGAAAAATGCAATTTTACCGAATTGTCCGTATAAATTACTTTTAACTATAACTTGATGAATTTTCCTAAATTTTTTTATATATCTCTGTTTTCGACATGATAAATACGTAATATTGTTTTTACTTAAAACGACATATTAAAAAAAGAATCGATATGTCGATTCTATCTCCCAACAAGCACCAAAAAAATATATATGGATGTTATTAAGAGAGAGAGAGAGAGAGAGCAACAATTGTTTTGAATGACAACTGTAAAAAAAAAAAAAAAAAAACTGCGATCGATTTTTGGGGGGTTTTCGCATGAAATGTTTATTTACAGCATTTGGTACTTGTGCAGTTTGTAAGACCGTGCTACTTTCCTGGTGCTTATTTAGAATCAAACGTGTTTAAAAAAAAAAAAAAAAAAAAAAAAAAAAAATGTACGTTCCTGTCACGGTACGAAAATGTCATATTCCAAAAATTACGTAAATTGATCAAATTGTTTTTGATTTTAAAAGAAAAATTTTTTATATAGGAAATCATTTTATTACGATTTTTAACGATTTTAATGTGAAATTGTAGCCAATACACGGCTGATTTTGATTTCGATAGTTCAAATTGAGTTGTCTCACCCTTATTTATAAAACATAACGGATCATAAAATATCGCCTCGTTCGTCATAAAATTTGATTTTCTTAGTTAAAAAAAACTTATTCGATTTTTTGGAATATAACATCTTACGTTACGGGCACATATCAAAGTTTTAAAAGATTTTCCTTTCTTTTTGTTTTGAAAATATGTTTAATTATAAATAAGCCTCGTTTTCGATACTATTTAATGGATAGAATTTCCGAGTGAAATTCAGCCCACCCCCACCCCCCGATGGAGGGGCGGTTAACATGTCATGCCAGCGTGGCGTATATGAAAAGTGCTTACGTAGGGAAATCGTACCATATATATAAAACATTCTTTTCCTCTGACAAGAATCAGTATGCCTTCGACGCGAAAGAGAACGGTCACAAGAATAGATCTATAAAAAAAAAAATAAAATGATGCGTCTTTTCTTTTCACAGTATTCGTAGGACCAAGAACAGACTTAGCGAAATTACGTAACACGCCAGCAAAAAAGTAAATTAGATCAAGCATCTAAATTGAACGACATAACCTACGTCAGAAAAAAAAAAGAAAAGCGGATGAACAATTCTACCAAAACTCAGAAACTACAGGACTACTTGGAACAATAAGTAAGACAATCCTCAAACTTAAACGTCATTTTGGACTCGATAAAGCATTTAGAGGAGATACAAACGATAATCCTGACAATACTACTAATCTGGAAAATATGGCGGATGCGGCTGGTGCAAACAGCAATCCCGGACAAAGCAACAGATGGGATGAAATACGTATCGATGGAAAACTACTGCCAGAAAACGGAAATTTTGCCATGACACATGTTATCAAAAGAACATTCCGAAACTTAATACAAACAACGGATATGAATGGTAACAGAGCAACGTTCACAAAATGCAAAGAACCAATAAAAGACAAAAAATACGGTGTCGGAGACTTCTGTTGGGCTGAACCAATATCGGACGATTACATAATACCTTATTTTCTCACAACGTGGATAACCCCGGCAAAATGGGAAGCCGCAATAGGTGGGGCAACAAGTTATAGAGTGAAAAAACTAGGATTCAAAATAGACTACATCATATGCGGAGAACGGACGACTAAAAATACTAAAAAAGTACTCTTACCGTACTTTAACCTCTTCGTAGACAATGGTAAATACGTTGGGTATGAAAATTTAAAGGGACTACAAAGCATACCGAACAAAGAATTCACACAAATACAACCTTCGAACGGACTAGACGCAGAACTATCAAAATATCAATACACATACAACGCTCCAGTTCAATTAATAAATCTAATATCAGACGGGCCCTTAATCGATCAAAATAACCTGCAAACAGAGGTACAGATGATCCAATTACACGACTGGCGAGAAATGCCAGGTGTGGTACGACTAAGACAAGGAGACACATTCACACACGTATGGAACAATCACAATTTATTACGTACACCAATTATAAAAGAGATGGCACGAGGAAATTACGTAGCTAACAGATCAACGTTAAACCCAGCAAAACTGCTAAAAACAGAAATAGACAGCGGAAGTGGAAGTACCCGGGATTCCGGTCTAGTCGGGAGTACTGCACTAAAACAAGAAACAATAATTGAACAAACAGAAGCAGACCTACAAAGAGGAGGTCCAAGAAAACGACAACGAACACTGAATGAATTAACGGACATCGCTTTCGATCAGCAAAGCAGAATACAAACAAACAGTACAAAAGAAAGACAGGTACTAGACAGATACCACAAAGACTTAGGATCATTAACAATAATCAATAGACCAATAATAGATAAAGAGTTATATAAAAATGAGGACGCGCCAGAACTGGTACTATTACACGTCCCACCTGCGCTAAAACCAAGTGTAGAAGGAACACGATATTTCACTTTCGAAATTACATACATGCTAGAAGTTGAATGCTATTACAATATGCATGCGTAAAAAATACCAATGAGAAATCATTTGCAGTAGGAGGCATCAACAGACGTATACTTCCCGCACAACCTAGTCTACACATTGTACCATCAGAGATTTACGTGGACCGTCTACAAAAAGGTAATGATTCACAATCATTCGATGCATATCGTGCAAAAAAAACAAAAAAAAAACACAATAAAATATATGGTTATGAACATGGAAAATCCGTAAAAAAAAAAAAAAAAAAAAAAAAAAAAACGCTGACAAAAACGAAAATAAACATTATGCAATAAGACGCACATGATAAAAATAAGCAGACGTTAACAGAAAAAGAAAAGAAAAAGATTTGTATTACATGGCATAAATGCTGAAAACTTGACTTTTTCACTGACAACTCCAAAATTAATCGTATAATAATCCGTTACTTAAATAACAAATCTTTGAAAACTTAGTAAAAAAAAAAAAAAAAACTTGCTATGGATACATAAAGAACAGAAGTTGGTAAAAACTTAATTTCAATGTCATATTACAAAACCAGAAAACAAACGGAAAAACATTGACTTTATACACTTGTATGTATAGATTGGAAACACTAACCGAATTCTAATTCAACCTATGGGAATAACAAAACCTATAAGAGAAAACATTATTTACAAGGCCGGCGAAATTAGTAAATAATCTCCCAATTAATCGAAAAACAAACCATACACAATAATTCCTCATACAGCTGGGGAACACAGCATAATCACATTAATACACCGATTCCCGTTAGATCATCGAAGTTAAGCAACGTTGAGCCTGGTCAGTACTAAAATGGGTGATCACTTGGAAATTCCAGGTGCTCTCTGCTTATCTCGGCATTGTTTCCCTTCGTCTAGTCCTTCTTCTTGCCACTGGATTCAAGGAGTGCCGATTCAGGAGAAGTGTTGTTGAGTATTGCGCAACCCTTGCCGCACAGCTATCTTTACAAGGGGTGTCCATTGATTCCTGAGACTGAACAGAGGCATCATCACTGTTCAGATATCGTTCACTTCCACATTTTTTCACTTCACGTAAACCATTGAATATGCAAACATACATCCACAATTTTAAAGACTACTAAAAGAAAGACCAAAAAAAAAAAAAAAAGATACAAACTATCATGCCTGAAAGTCTACAATCCATACGGCATGAAAAGCTATTTAATCGAAGACAGACAAGAGACGTAATAGCAGCAGCAAATCTAAAAACATCAGGACAAATGAAATTCTACAAGGTTACCTCTCCAACCCCCTATATCCATGACAAATAGCACCCTACCTGAAAATTCTACCTTCAAACTCCTCGGCCTAACATTTGCAGACAATACGAACTGGGACAAATACATAGAGGGCATTGCAAAGGCTGCTGCAAAGAAGGTTGGGTTCCTCTACCGAGCTAGAAGACTACTCACGCCTGAGAGTATCCTGTACCTTTACAAGGTCACCATTCACCCATGCATGGAATGTTGTTGCCACATCTGGGCGGGTGCATCTACCACTAGTTTCTTCCCTCTTAGATAAAATCCAAAAAAGAGTTGTCAATCTGATCGGTCCCACTTTATCAACAAAGCTTCAGCCCCTGTCTCATCGCCGCAATTTTGCATCACTGTGCCTGTTTTACAAATATTTTAATGGAATGTTCTGATGAACTCGTTTCACTTGTGCCCCCTCGACGTACATATCCCCAACAAACTCGCTTAGCAATAAGATCTCACCCCTTCACTGTTGTTGTCCCTAAATGCCAGAAAGTTTTCTTTTCTTGTTTCTTCCTTCGAACAGCTAGACTTTGGAATTCCCTTCCTGCATCCTGCTTCCCTGGCTGTACTGATATGCAGAAGTTTAAATGTAACATAAACAAATATCTTGTTAATCTGTCCTTGACATGGCCTCAAATAGTAGCCCCTTACGTCCAAGTGGCGATATGTTTTGTAAGGGGTGAACACGAGTAAAAAAAAAAAAAAAAAATAATACAAATTCACACTTTATCAACAAAGCTTCAGCCCCTGTCTCCTCACCGCAATGTTGCATCACTGTGCCTGTTTTACAAATATTTTAATGGAATGTGTTTTGATGAACTTGTTTCACTTATGCTCCCTCGACGTACATATTCCCGACAAACCCGCTTAGCAATCTCACCCCTTCACTTTTGTTGTCCCTAAATGCCAGAATGCTTTCTATTCTAATAGTTTCTTCCCTCGAACAGCTAGACTTTGGAATTCCCTTCCTGTTGCTTGCTTCCATGGCTGTACTAATATGCAGAAATTTAAATGTAACATAAACAAATATCTTGTTAATCTTTCCTAGATGTGGCCCCAAATGGTAGCCCTTTACGTCCAAGTGGCGATATGCTTTGTAAGGGGGTGAACATGAGTAAAAAAAAGAAAGTCTGTGAGAATGAGATAATCAAAGCTAACACACATGAAGAATTAACATGTGGACAAAGTGTGAAAGGTTAAAAATATGACTTTATAAAAAAAAAAAAAAAAAAATTAAGACTCGTTGCAACTCGACAGATGTGGATATAATGATTTTCTACACACCAAAAAAAAAAAAAAAAAAAAATCATATCAGCAACTACAACTTGGGATAATCTATTTCATAACACATCAAACCTAATAAAAAAAATTAAAAAAAAAAAAAGGCAGTGGCAACAGATCTACATGTCGAAACTAAAATGAAACCCAGATGAGGAAAGCGTGAAAAAAACAAAACATTTTGCAACCTAGATAAAAACAGATTCTCAGACGTACAAAAAGTCTCGACATATTCAGTGAATGGCGTAAATATCATGGCATTAAATGAAGAACAATTCAGAAAACACCTTTTAAGGCGTGTCACAAAATATTACCGAAAATATGCCCTGCAATTTATCAGTGTATCGAACAGCAGTAAATCTTACATACTGCGCTCAATCAGAAACAAACTAATGAATTGAGGTAGAATTGCGATGCCAAGCATCGAATAACTTCTCTTTTGGATCTTGTGTAGATAAAACACTTAGCTACATTGATGAAATGTGTTTTTTAAAAGGCAAATGTAACCTAGAAGATACGGAAACTTACAGAAATGTAAAGCACCAATCAGAACGGATCCTAAATCGGACACCATTGTTGAGCACCAGCAACGTTCTGACTGAAAAAGACACATTGCAAAATCGGGTCAATGTTCACCGTTACAATATACAGACGTACAAAAAGTCTCGACATATTCAGTGAGTGGCGTCTCAACATTTTCTTAAAAAGTGACGACTTTTACAGGTTTTCAGTTATGTTGAAAACAAATATCGCAGGGAAAATTAGCGCAGACAAAAGTTTTCAAGATATAAATACCTGTATTTTGTTCTTTTGAAAAGCCGTTCTTAACATGGGAAGGTGGGGAGTGTTTATTCTGATAGAAATGACGTTGAATAAACGTTTGCATTTCGTAGACTTAACTACAACACATCGCATGCTCACTATCCTATTTCATTGAAACAAAGATGGCGGCCAATTCAAACTACTAGAAATTACGATGTATAATACAGGTATTTTATCTCAAAAACTATTTGTCTGCGCTAATTTTCCCTGCGATATTTTTGCTCAGCATAGCCGAAAACCTATAAAAGTTGTCGATTTATCTAAAAATGTTGAGGCGTCTTCAGTTGGCGTAATGGTGAACTTTGACCCAAAATCGCATGCACCATTACAGAACATCAAGACCAATGTCAGACTTAGTTATGGAGAAAAATTGAACTGAACCACGAATGTGGTTAACAATGTGGCAAAGACACATAAACAAGTTCGTTGAAGGAAAATTCACTGGATCCTACACAGAAGAAAAGCAACCAAAACGAAATAAAAAAAAAAAAAATAAAAAAAAAAATAAAAAAAACATAATGACAGTAGACACCTATCCACCAGAAAAAAAAAATAAAATTAAAAAAAAATAAAACAAACTAGAAAGGTTGCGAAGTAGACCCAAACAGCATAACACTCATGTGTCTAACACATGGATTCAAACCCCTCCCCATGTTATGAACGGTTTTCTAAATAATATTTAAGCACGGTCTGTAAACTATGCAAGTATCCAGAATTTGAACCAAATCAAATGCTTGCCAAACTAAATCTAAAACTTGGGTTAATGGGTTAAAAAAACAAAAAAAAAAAACCCCAAAAAAACGGAAATACCTACCTTTCATTAAACTTTGTTGTTTGCTTGTTTTCACCAGCGTGAAAAATAAATGGCACTTTAAAAATCGTCTATAACTGTTAATTTGTAAATTAACGCCTTTAGTTAAATCTCCTCCTCCTCCTTCCATTAGATTCTACTTTTTAGACAATTACATGCGACCACCTGCCAAAACCCATTGGGAAGAAATAAAAAAATAAAAAATACTTTTCATAATTTAAAAAGAAATAATTATTGACAAAATAGAAGTTTATCAAAGAAAAGTTAAGGAAACATTTTAAAGTGACTACGTTTTTGAATTTGAGATGACGATTGGTTATTATTGGACTACTGTTCTCATCTTGAGTGTGATTTTCACGTTTCCGTCGATATAACCTCTGACCTTCTTCAGGTGTATCTTGTGGAATTTGGTAATGTTTCTGTCGAACTCAGGAATTTGGACGGAATTTCGAGCGGAACCCTTTATTTACTTCACGGGGGTAGTGTGTTCTTGTTCCATCAACCACGACTGCATAAAGGTCTTAAGTAATTCGCAAATGTATTTTTTGGTCGCCACTGTGCCTTGTCTTTGCAGACAATTCTAGTATGAATTTGGAGATCCATAACGCTATTTTATTTTTTTAGATGTTTCTGAATTTTTGAGATGAGGATTAATAATTTATATTATTCAAACTATTGTTCTCATCTTAAGTGTTATTGACACAACATTTCGGTCAACGTAACCTCCGACCTTCTTCAGGTGTATTTTATCGAACTCTGGAATCTGCATGGAATTTTGAATGGAACCCTTTACTTAATTCATGAGGATAGCATGCTCTCGTTCCATCAGCCATGACCAGGTAGAAGTCTTGAGTAAATAAAGTACTAAGCAAAAAGTTCAGTTCTAAATGACACTCTTTCGGAAGTTAAAGGTTCAATCCTCAGTATGGGCGATAGTAAGAATACAATTGCAAATTACTTAAAACTTTTTTTTCTTGTCGTGGCTGCTGAAATGAGAGCATGCTACCCTTATGGATTAATTTCATATAGATTGCTGAGTTTGACAAGATGCACCTAAAGAAGGTTGGAGGTTACATCGGCCGAAACATGAGAATAACACTCAAGATGTGAATAATACCAATGCAAAAAATTAGTCTTCAAAAAGAATACAAATAAAAATCTTTGCTCTTTGAGTTAGAATAACATTTTGACCGTTTGATGGAATTTTGTGTTGAAATTTAGTCTGTTAAATAGAAAAGTAATTTGTCTTTCATAGAGTTCTACGCAAACACAGGAATGAGATTTTAAGCCAGTTCGGTGCCGCTGGAAGTGAGGCTGGAAGCAGTGCTACTCTACCAACTTCGGAGTCTTGCCGACATCGGCCAAAAGCATTTCCAGCCACTAACAGCCTTGGCCGCATGTGCTCAGGTAAGCATTTCTATTGTTTGCATTTCTTCCAAATTAAAAAAAAAAATTAACGCACTTCTCTACTATTGGGACGAAATTTCGGAAATTCTAATACTGAATTTCACATGAAAATAATGGTATCTACGTATTTCTCGTATTTTTAAGATGATTATTTCCAAAAATGACAAAAATCGATAAGGTAGAAAATCATTTATTAAAGAAAATAGAATTTGAAAACGATCGTAAAATACAGGAGAATTTGAAAGGGAGGTAATTTTCGATTTAAACAAGATGGCGGCAATTTTTCACCTGCTAACACGATTAAAGTTGTTTTGTTTAATAATTCAGTAATAAAGTAATTTCGACTGCATAATTTGGAAGCTACTATTGTAACTTGTTAGAATTGACAAAAAAATTAGTTGAAACCATTGTTTTTTATCTGAAAATTCCATTTATCGACTATAAAATTTTGTCACAATTCTGTAGAAGCGCCAAAATTAGCCAGTTCTACGCTCCCATAATTGTGTTTATTTCATGTCCTGTGTAAAGTTTATCCAATGGTGACACTTCAATTTGGGAGCTTTGGAAAGTTTGGAATTACTGCTAATTTACTATTTTTAATTAGTTCCTTTACTCGGATCGACACAAAACAAGGCAAATTGTGTAATAGGGACCATGCCCACATAGATCCTCTGAGAAGAGAGTTGGACAGCGAGATGTTTGGTCAAATTATATTTAAGTTTCTGCAAGTTAGTACAGTCAGTGAAGCAGGAAACAGGGAGGGGATTCCAAATTTTAGCAGTTTGAGGGAAGAAAAAAGGCTCTTTGACACAGAGACCTTTACATTGAAGGTGTGGGATTTTGCTGCTCGTTATGTTAGTCATGGGAATTTAGGTAAAGGGGGAAGCAGTGTCATGAGTTCATCAGAGCATACACATTCCATCAAAATACTTGTAAAACAGGCACCAGGCATGCCATATTGCGGCAATTAGACAGATGGCATTCTGGACCTATTAAATTCGAAATTATTTTGGTCCTTGTTCAATATATATATATATATATATATATATATATATATATATATATATATATGAATAAATGATTAATAAAACATATTAAAAAAACATCTTGAAAAAGAGTTAAAAATATTTAATTTTAAAAAGGAAGAACAAGATAAGTGGATTGTCCTTAATCCATGAAGTTTCGAAGAAATACTCTCCTTCTCATCAGAGGGCAGGAATTAGCAAAATGCGGGATCGGATTTTGCATGTAAAAGTATTTAATGAAACCACAAGTAAGTCACAGATCTTACTTGGTTAAACTTATTGTAATTTTTATTTATATATATATATATATATATATGTGTGTGTAACAGAAGTACCCGTCGTTGACTGGGTTCAAAAACAACCGACAGAAAATGAACTGTGATTGATGAAAGTATGATAGGTTATGAAAAGGACGGGGTTGTAAAGAGATAGGTTTTGATACTCAAAAATTTTACCCCAAGCAAAATATGATGAAAGTAAAGATAATTTTTGCAAAAATATCTTTTTATATAAACTTTGTTTCCATTCGTAGCCAAGAGTGACCAAGAAAATGATGTTTCCTTACAAAGAGAAAATGTTATATATATATAATAATATAAACATACAAAAAATAAATGTTACCATAGTCAATAAAAGTTACTTTTATGGTAGAAAAGTTCATTGGTTTGTATTTTTAAGTACTTTGTAAAAAAAATTTTCCTTTTTAATTTACGTACCGGTTTAAAAAAAAAAATCAAAATGGCAGCAACTTTGACATGGAGAGCCCTGTTTTCAATTTGAAGGAGGGGCACCTGAGCATTCTGTGTTAACAATTTAAGAGAGTTCCGTCAACGTAAGGAATATTTATAAACATTTTTAATGTTTTCCGTTATTTTGTGCTTGAGGAATATTCGATTATGGCATGTGTAGTTTATATAAAAATTCATTTAAGTAGTTATCGCCTCTAATTTTTTAATTTCGTTTCGCTGAAATTATTTCAAGTAAAGAGCAGTAAAAACTATTTCAAAACAAAAAAATAAACATGAACTGAACTTTTATTGACTATGCTAACATTTATTTCTTGTATATTTATTTTTTTCGGATAGTCGTTTGTTGGTTTTTCTACTAAACACTCTTACTAAATAATATCGACGAAATATCGAAAAACAAAGAAACAAAAACAGTTTTGAAAAATAATGAAGCTTTACTTACTTTAGTAAAATAATCCGAAACAGCAAAATGGGATATTAAAACAGTAAAGACGTAATTACTTTAGTTTTTTAAAGCAAAGAATCGATATGAATAAGAAAATGACGCCCTTTTCAAGCAGAACAGCTTCGTTTCAGTTTTACAGTATTGAACAGTGTAGTATTGCGCCATTGGATTCAGGGTTGTACTATTGTAATGTAAAGAATACGCAGAAAGGGTTGTAATCAACTGAATTCCTTCTAGTACACTGACAAAAAAGCTTAAACAGATATATAAATAAAAATAAGAAGGTTATGTAAATGTTTTTAAAAAGACACGTAATCACGTGTGCAGGATTTTTCCTTCTTTTGACACGATAACAAGTAACGTTCTTATTTTTTATTATTTATCTATTTTCGAAAGAGTGCCACGTGTGGCTTTCACTTTAATAAGAATGTGAATTTATGAGGTGAATTTGACACAATATGATTCAACTTTAAAAAAAAATAAAATCTAACGTGAATTAAGATTAAAGTTAAGGTGTTATTGTGGACCCTTACCCCTTTTAAAAAACCTTGTTAAACTTTGTGACATATTTACATTCTATGGAGGTCAGGCGCGACCGAACACCCAATAATTTTATTATACCATATTTCTTCAAGCTGAAACATAATTATCAAAAAGTATACTTACGCAGATAGATATGAAAAGTCTTTGTTAGAGTTTGTGCCATATTTCCATGGAGTACAGGCGCGAACGCAGACCCCACAATTTTATTATACCATCCCTATTTAAGTTGAAACATACTTATCAAAGTATTCTTATGTACATCTATATCAAAAATCTTTGTAAGCGTTTTTTTTTTTTTTTCATTTTTTATTTCCATACTTTGGGGGCCAGGCGTGAACGCAGACCCCACAATTTTTCTGAACCACCGTTCTGCCAGATCAAACATACCCATTCCTGATCCTCGATACATCTTCTATCATTATATGTAATCAGTTTTTTAAAATAGTCAACCATATAGGAGCCTATTCCTGACCAGACACACACACATTCAGCTTATATATATATATATATGTAAAATATATAGAGAGAAAGAAACTAGTGGTTGATGCATTAACCTTTGTGGCAATAATATTCTATGCCTAGGCAAACGTAGAGGTATAGGATACTGTAAGATGTGAGTATATTTCTAATGTTACCATTAACTTCGTAATAATCATAGGATTTTAACTTTACAGCAGCCTTGGTCTTAGGTTCAGTCTGAGCCAAAGTAGTAGTACCTGACAGGGTCCCATCTATGCATTAGATTTGTTGCAGACATAACATTAAAGCGCCATGGACACCTTTGAGCAAAGTGTTTGTCTTTATTCCAGTATATCTACCCTGAATAATCTTTGCCAACTATTTTCAAGCTACTCCGCCACCCCGCTCTTGTGTATGACACAGAATTTGATTCAGTCATGAGACCTAAATTTTGGGGTTTTAAGGAGTGTAGAGTCACCTCTTAATTACCACTACTCCCAGGTCCACTCTAACCTGGAATAGTGCTAGCACCTGTTAATGCCTTATTTATTGGTTTTATGTAAACTATTTGTTTACAATGCATTGGCTAACAAAATGATCCAATAACAGTTGACATGCTGTAAAATCTAATGACCAACCAATCAATCAATCAATCAATTTTCTATGGTTCCATTTAAATAGTCGGCAGTCAATGATGAGAATATATCTAAATAAATAAATATATATTAAATCCATTGCTATTTCTCGTAAAGTCAGCTCTCTCTCTCTCTATCATTCTAAACACTTTCTCACACCTGAGTCTATTCTCTATCTCTACAAATCTACTAGCAAACCATATATGGAGTATTGTTGTCAGATTTAAGCTGAATCTATGTCCCATTTGAAAGTCCTTGATAAACTGCAGAAATGTATCTAATTTGATTGGTACCCACCCTTTCTTTTTCAGTGCAACCTCTCTCTCACAGACGTGATATTGCTAGTCTGTCTTTTCTAAAAATATTAGTATGGCATTTTTTCTTCAGAATTGTCTGATCTATTCCCTGCTTCCTTTGTTTCAGCTCGTTTGACTGTTTTAATACCTCATTGCTATTCCAGTAGCTTCTTTCCAAGGATTGCAAGGTTGTGGAACTCTCTTCCTGCTCACTGTTTTCTTTCTACTTACAGCCTTGATCTTTTCAAGACTAAGGTCAATAGGCAATAGGCATTACTTTTCAGTAATCATCTTTTGTTCATGTTAGCTCCTTACATCAACTGGCTTCATGCTTTGTCTCGCATGATTTCCATTAAAAAAAAGATACTGAAATTTTTTTCTTCATCCTAATATCATAACACCTTCGCTTTATTTAATTCAATTATGACCGCATTCTCTCTGATTCGGTATCCTCTGATCTTGAGCACGTGGTACAAGCGAGGGAAAGGGGTGGTTGGGTACCTTTAATGCATCTAAAACCAAGCTTTTAGTTTTACATTATCAATGATCCCTATCTGGCATCAATTGAAATGGATGGCTCTCGTCTTGGGGAGGCTCCATATTTTGACAAGCTTCTGAGCTTGACCTTTACTTCTGATCTGAAATGGAACACGTACATCAAATCTGTTGCCAAGGTCACTGGAAAAATGGTGGGATCCTTCTATCACTCCAGTAGATATCTCACCGCTGATGCAATTCTCTATCTATATAAAAGCCAAGACATCCAAGGATGGAGTACTGTTGCCACATCTAGGCAAGAGCTACTAGAAGCAGCTTATCCTACTTTGACAGAGTTAAAAATAGACTTCGTAGCTTAATGGGGGATACCCTTTTCTTTTCCCTGCAACCTCTTTCCCACAGAAGAGACATTTCAAGTCTGCCTTTATTTTATCGTCATTTCCATGGCAAGTGCTCACCAGAGTTCCAATCTCTGGTCCCCCCCCCCCTCGCCAATCTTTCACAAAAAACACCTGTCTAGCTGAAACCACTGTCAATAATTTTCCCCACTCTTTATCTATACCTAAACCAAAATGTAGATTCCATGAACAATGTTTTTTTCTTAGAACTGCACGCCTGTGGAACTCTCTTCCGTTTGCCTGCTTCCCAGCTGACTACAATTTGGTTGTCTTCAAGTCCAACATAAACAAATTCTTGATGAACATTCCCTCATTAACCCTTATTCTCAAGTGGCCTCTGGGCCTTGATAAGTGGTGACCCCCATGCAAAAAAAAAGAAAAAAAAATATGCAAAAGACGTTTTTCAAATATTCCATAATATAATTAATGGAACACTTCTCCAAGTGTTGCATCTGTGTCTGATAATTTTGTAAATACTTTCTGATCTCCATAATAATCTGCTTGTTCCTTCTTTGGTTAGTCTGTACGTTACGTTTTGAAAAAGAGACAAAACTGTTAGAATAGATGGCTTTTTGGCATCTAAGGGCCTTGATAGTGACGGGGTGAGATTTTACTGCTCGTCTGGTTAATCGAGAGTATGTACATCGAGGGAGCACAAGTACTATGAGTTCATCGGAGTAGATCTCATTAAAATAATTGTAAAATGGGAACAGACATGCAATGTTGCAGTGATGGTACAGAGGTTGCAGCTTGGCTGATAGTGCAGGACCTATTAAATTTGAGACTCTTTTTTGGGGCCATGTCTAAGAGGGAGAGACTAGTGGTAGATACAATAGACCAGGTGTATTAACAATAGTCCATTTTTGGTGAATGGTGGCTTTCTCAGGTTTGGGTGTGAGTAATTTTCTTAGTTACAAGAAACTGCTGATTTGAGCTTTTGCCTCAAACAAAAGTCGATAAAAGATAACATTTACTAGCTGCTGCTGATGCTACGCGTAAACTCTTCTTTATTTATTTATTTTTAATTTATTTTTTATTCCATTTTCACCCCAATCAAGGCACAGTGCCACTTTGAATGTCGGGGACATAATTTGCAGGGATATTATAAATGGAGATGTGCAGAAAGATGTCTGTTCACTCAAACTTCTGCATGTCAGTACAGTTGGGAATGCAGAATCCCGAAAGGGAGTTCCAAAGTCTATCAGTTCTCGGAAAGAAACTATTGGAGTAGAAGGCTTTCTTACACCTAGGGATCTCTACTGTGTAGGGGTGGGATTTAGCTGCTTATCAGGTTTGTCGGGGTTATTTACATTGAGGCTTGTAGTTCGTCAGAGCATTCACCAATAAAATACTTGTAGAACAGGCAGAGGGATGCAACATTTCATCAATGGGACAGAGGCTGAAGCTTAGATGACAGTTCAGGATCTATAAGGTTGGTGACTCTCTTTTGAACCCTGTCCAGGAGCGAGAGACTAGTAGCAGATGCACCAGCCAATATGTGACAACAATACTCCATACATGGATGAATGGTGGCCTTATAGAGGTACAGGATACTTTCAGGCATAATTAACTTTTAGCACAGTAGAGAGAGTCCACCTTCTTTGCAGCAGCCTTGGCAATGCTCTCAATGTATCTGTTCCAACTCATGTTCCCTGTTAACGTTAGGCCAAGGAGTTTAAAAGGAGTACTTTCAGGTAATGTTTTTGGCTATTGCTATTGGAGGTTTCTTGTAATTATTGAAGGAAACAAGCTTAGTCTTGGCAGCATTGAATGTAACCATCGATTTTTGTCCCCATTCCATTACAGATTGAAGGTCTTCCTCTAGTGTTTCTGCCATTTCCTTGGATATATGTTCATTTGTTTTCCCCTTGTGCCTCTGTTTCATAGGTTTATAGATTTGTGTCGATATCTATTCTCAACTATTGTCCTGCAAAATATTTCTGAGATACAATTAATTTAAAAAATTTTTTTTTCTTTAGGGATGTCCAAGGTACAACGAAGAAAACATGCCCCGCCCCCACCCCCTCCCCGCCGGGAATCTCTTCTCTGCGAAAACAAAAGTGAACCGAGTACTCCCGGAACACCAGGTACTCCAAGTACTCCTCAGACGCCAGTAACACCTCAAACACCAGGTACACCACAAACACCAATGACACCTTATGCGCCCCCTCCACCATTACCACCTCCAGCGTCTGCGGAGACTGGAATGGTAATGGACAGCATGAGGGTAAAGCCAATCACAGAGGAACGAGAAGAGTGCAAGACAGTAGGCACAGGGAAAATCACCCCAACACAAGTGGCGCAGAGTATGCGTCATAGAACACCAGATAAGCACGAAAAGTATATTATTGGGAATGCTGGAGCGCAAGCGTTGGATAGTCGGACTGGCGGTCATCACCATTTCCCAATCGCTACCGACTATCTTGGAGACGAATGGGTGCTGCATGGTGTTGAGAAGATCAAGAAAAATGCAAAGATCAATGTTCGGGAGAGCATTCTTGCTTTGCAAAGTGTTGTTGAATATTTCCAGGAGACGGTGCCGGAGCTTGACCAACTCTGCTCGCAGGCACTGACAGTAATTACAAAGGTGAGAATGCATAAAATATGTAACCGTTTTTATCCAATGGTGAGTATTCGTTTTGTTTCTTTCTTGGGGTCGAGGTTGACAATTTTTGTTTCTGATAACTTGCAAATACAAGGTTCACTAAAGCCAAATAAATTGTGGGAAACTATCAAAGTAATTTCCAATGCTGTTGATCATGTTTACCTACTTACTTAATCTTGTGGTTGAATTATTTTCTCGAAACGCATCAATTTATAACATTATACTAAAGCTCTTTGACTTCCTCAGTGATAACTTTGATACATTTCCCTGACAAACCCGCTTAGCAACAAAATCACACCCCTTCACTGTTGAAATCCCTAAATGTCAGAAAGCTTTCTACTTTAATAGTTTTTACCCTCAAGCAGCTAGACTTTGGAATTCCCTTCCTGCTTCCCTGACTGTACTGATATGTAAAAGTTTAAATGTAATGTCAATCAATATCTTGTTAATCTTTTCTAGACATTTTCCCAAATAGTAGCCCCTTACATCCAAGTGGCGATATGCCTTTTTAGGGGTGAATGTGAGTTTAAAAAAAAAAAAAAAAAAAAAAAAAAAAAAAGCAATTAGTTTTTTTAAGTTAATGTTTTAGGCTTTACTTAAAAGAAACATTAAAATATGTCGGATTGAAGATTTCAAGTTTTGGTTACGACTGTGTTCGTTATAGATTTATTATGAGAGGTGTTCCAAAACTAATGCCACCTATTTTTTTTTTATTCCATCTGAATGAATCGGAGGGGATTACAAATTGCATCGTTTCCCTCTTGTGGCCTTGTGAGTCTGGAGCCATTCTCATAATTAAAAATTGTAGTTGTCAAAAAAGCCAAAAAAAAAAAAATGGCAGCATAAATCCAGTAAGAGAAACTTTTAAGAATTAATCCAGTCAGGATTAGCAAAGCAGACTGGTCTTCTTATATCAACAGGGAAAGTTATCACTGAAGAATTCAAAATGATTCTGTATCTATATATCTATATAAGTTAAAATGCCTGTATACATTTTCCTACCAAATCTGTCAATTTTCAGTCGACAGACTCGACATTTGACATTAGGGGTATTGAGATTTAGGAAAATCTTTTTAATCGATTTCCGGCTAGAAATTTGGCTATTAAAGAGTCAGAGTTCAATGATTTGAGCTTTGAGAACTCTACCAAACACCTTCACGAATTTTGGGTCTAAACAGTTGAAATTTTAAATATAGGTCACTTGGACTTGGATCAAACTTTTTGATTTGAGCACATAAAAAATAAATGTTAAAGAATCAAAATTTAAAAAAATGTGACCTCTGCGTTCTCAACCAAATTACTTGGTTAATTTCTGGTCTAAACATTTGAAATTTTACATAGAGTATTCAGAGATAGGGCAAGCTTTTTAATCAGTTTGGGTAAAAAATTTGAGTTACCAAGGGGTCAAAGTTCAAAAGATTTTACCTTTGCGGTGTCTCGCAAACTACTCAGCCAATTTTTGGTCTAAACATTTGAAATTTATACATAATAGGTATTCAGACATGTGGCAAGCATTTTAATCAGTTTTGGGGCAAAAATTTGGCTGCAAAAGGTCAAAGTTGAAAGAGTTGACCTTTGCAGATTCTACCAAATTCCTCCACCAATTTTGTGTCTAAACACTTGAAATTTTAGATGTAGGTAACTTGGACATGGGTAAAACTTTTTATTTTGATTTGAGACCAAAATGATAAATGTTAAGGGGTCAAAATTGGGGTCAAAGTTAAAAAAAATATTACGTCTGTGGTCTCTACGAAATTACTCCAACAATTTTTAGTTTAAACATTTGAAATCTTAAATAAAGAATATTCACACATAGGGCAAGTTATGAATAGTACATAGGGCCCGAGCAAAGCCAGGCTGAACTGCTAGTATTAAAGTGATTCTGGCATCTGATTGGTTCGTTCTTATTACCCATGGTTATAAATGTAATTGCTCAAGTGTTTGTGGTCATACCCTCTCTATAGGGTGGAATGATAAATTTGTTGCCCTAAAGAAAATAACACTACAGCTTTATTTTAAAACTTTTATAGAAAAAAAAATCAATTCAGCTAACTTAATTATGTAGTAGAGCTGACATCTAGACATCTCAATTACTGCCTCAATATGGGTTCAGAACTGGGAGCATGCCTTTTCCACAGTCGCCAGCAGGAGCTCAGCAAATACTCGGCAGATGGTGACAATCAGGCTGGCTTTGGTGTTGTGGAAGGTCATGTTGGTGATGTTCTTGGTGTATAACCAAATGAAGTAGTCCAGCAGGTTCAGGTCGGGGTGGGGGGAGGTCCAGTGAGAGAAAGGTACAACGTCGTAGCACTCCTGAAGCCAAAGCTGGGACTCTTTGAACTTGTGGGCCAGTGCTGAGTCCTGCTACCACACCCAAAGTCTGCCAGCGGCTACCTGATTGCTCCAGGGGATCACCACACTTTTCAGCACATCCAGGTACACTTTGGTGTTATTCAAGCTGACTTCAAAGATGTGAGTTGGCATGACGTGGCCCTCACTCGGAACCACAACAAAGACCATGACTGCGCCGGAAACTTTATTGAGTTGTGCCCTCAAGCGTTGAACTATCTTGATCTGCATTTTGAGGTTGCTGGCAATGGTCCCTTTGTCGTAACTTGGATCAGTAGAGAGCATTAGTCGTACGTCGGCGCATCTTTGATCTTGTTCGTTGAGACCTGATAGAAAGCTCCTCTCGCTCTTGGAATTGGTACACAACTGGCCAACTATTAGATGATCCACAACAAAAAAGAAAACCACTTTTTATCAAATCGAAATGGAATCATGTTATTTTTTCAGTAGCGACAATTTTATCGTTTCACTTTGTGCACGCTAAAAATATTGCAACAAGGCCGAGGTTGAAATTTTTTTTTTTTTTTTTTTTTTTTACTCGCAAATATATGTAATCTCCACTTTCAAATTTATGCCAGGCTGAGAGGATTATATAATTGTAAAAGAACTACATGAAATATATAGTTAGGGCCAAAAATTGGTTTAGACTATCAAAATAATTTCTAATTCTATTGATAATGTTTACCCATTCATTTATTTATTTATATTTTTTTTTATCGATTATGTTTTGAATTTGTGTTTTGAAACCTATCATAAATCTATGATGTCATACCAAAGTTATAATTATTTTATTTAACGTAATGTTTTAAGCTATATTGATAAGAACATCTAAATTGGTAGAACTTCAGACTAAAGGTCTTATGGTTTCGATTTTTGATCATGGTATCTGCTTTATAATATGACTTATTGGAATCGTCACATCACTAATAATATTTTTCCCTCATTCAGATCCAATTACTGATTCTGTACTAAATTTCTGATTCTAATTCTTTATAAACCTCTAAATATTTAACTATAAAGTGATTATTTTCTTCCAGTTGTCCTAAAAACTCGTGTCAAAATGTGCAGATATTTTCTCAAACGTAAAAATACATTTGTAAGGGATGGTCTATATATTTTGGCTTTATTAGTTTAAAATCTATAAATATTATTTTATTACTACCGACAGTGGAAGATTTTGCTTTAAACAAAGTCAAATGAAAAATACATTAAAAAATCATTTTTTTTTTTTTTTTTTTTTTTTCCAATTCCTGATTCCAATAAATCGTCTCAGCACCACTTATTATTAAAGCAATATTTTCCATTTCTAAAATTATTATTTTTTTTTTTTTAGATCTCTATCTTTATCATGTCTAAAAAAAAATCGTTGTTTAAATAAGATGTGTTATTACTTATACAAGCTAAAAACCACTCGAGGATAAAGGTAAATAAGATACATGGATTGTTAGTTGAACGATGACAAATTTTATGAGAGGATTGAAAATAATGAATGTAATGAACAAAATTTGATTACTTATAAGGACAATTATATAACAAGTAATTGTTGGCATTGGATTTGAAGACGACCATGTTGTAGTCTGCAGGGAAGCAGTTCCATAGTAATGTGTTCCACAAATAAGAAGCATGTGGAAAAAACTTTGTTCATGGAAATTCATGGTAGGCACATCAGGAAGAAAAACGCTTTTTGCAGTTGCGGTGGTAAGACGTGTTCTTGCTGTAAATGTCTTACAAGGAAGAAACTATGGAAATAGAGTAGAGAAAAACTAGCAACATTTCATCTATGAAAGGATGGGGATTGTAGTGAACAGAAGAAATTATCCTCCACTATGTTGCGAATTCGATTTGATGCTTTGTTATTGTAGCGGAATTTGAAAAATTGAATTTCAAGTGGAACCAACGATATCTACTAGTGTTGGGATGATTACTCGGAATTCGAAAAATTGGAACTTTTTTGAATATCGGAGTTGAAAAAATTGGTGCTTATTTTCCGATGCCAAAAACGATTCCTTTATCTTTTTTTTTTTTTTTTTTTTAATTCTATTTACATTAATAATTAATTTTTCTACCTCATGGTTTTACGTAATTTTTGGATATGTTCATTACTGTGACATGACAGTTAAGTAGATATAATTCGTTTTTACTTCGATGTTCGAATTTCGCTCTAATAACGGAGAAACACCAAAAAACAAACGATAACCGTAAAAATGAATTTGAAACTCCTATCTAAAAAATGTAGCACGGTCCTTATTCTGCATAAGTACTGGAAAAATGTAGTATCAGAACAGATAATACACTTTGTTCATAGCCAAAAGACCAATCCTGTGTCTAATCTTGCCGCTATACGTAAACATTCGGCTCCGGGTGATATTTAGTCAGGGACAAAGATATTCTTCACCGTAAACAAAAAAACAGACACCGTTGTACACGCGCGCAACAATGTTCCGCCATACAGTGAGTTTCGAAACAAGTCTTTGCACATCACAAATCATTTATTTATTTATTTTAATATAATTTTTCATTAAACGATTTTATTTGCACTTCTGTGTTAATAAGGATTTCTACACCGACACAATTCTCATTTTTAAATCCGCCTTAAAAATGCTTCATTTGTTTTGAAACAAAATAATGACAACGGAGTTTATTAACTTAGAGATGTTTCCTCTCAAATGTGGTTGTTTGTGCAGGTGTATTTTATGGGTACTGAATTTCTGTCCTGAAAAACATTCGACCACGTGCTATTATTTTAGTCAGTGTAATGACCCCACCCACCTTCAATGCGTTTTTATTGGTTCTTACGCACCCGTCATGGAACAAGAGTGTCATATTCTATAAATCACGTAAATTGATTAAGTAGTTTTTTTTTTGTTTTTTTTTTTTGTACTTCTACACTTTATCGCCCAAACTGGAGACGCCATTTTATTTCACGCACCTGCCGTTAAAATGCAAGGGAAAAATCAGTATTTTAAACTATGGCCGAAGCATGAAATGAAAAAATAAAATAATAATAATAATAATAATAATAAACTTCCGGAAAGAACTATGAAAAATGTAAATAAAGTGAGAGAGAACATATATCATAATTGTTTAATTGGAAATGTTTCGATTTAATTAATGAGAACGGGAAAGTTTTTCATGAAACATTTTTTTTTTTTTATTATTAAAAACTGAAAATGGCATATTCATAATTGTCTAAACTGGGCGAGCGAACCAAAATTTTATTGTAAAAATTTATCTGTATATATCTATAAAAGTGAACGTGTGTGTGTGTACATTTCCGCACGCAACAACTGTGTCAATTTTCAGCCTACAGACTCGAAATTTGATATACAGAGTACTGAGATTTGGGAAAATCTTTGTGATCGGTTTTCGGCCAAAAATTTGGCTCTTAATAGGTCAAAGTTCAACGATTTGACCTTTGAGAACTCTACTAAACTCCTCCGACAATTTTGGGTATAAACACTTGTAATTTTAGATATAGGTTCCTTGGAAATAGATCTAACTTGATTTGAGCCCAAAACAATAAATTTTAAGGGGTCATAATAGGGGTCCAAGTTAAAAAAAAAAAAAAAAAATTGATCTCTGCGGTGTTTACCAAATTACTCAGACAATTTCTGGTCTAAACATTTGAAATTTTACATAAAAGGTATTCAGAGATAGGGCAAGCTTTTTAATCAGTTTGAGTTGAAAATTTGAGCTACCAATATATAATGTATGTTTGCATGTCTGCCTAAAAATTTCGACGGATTTTCACAAGACCAGTATCGTTTTAAAGCTAGACCCTTAAGACGACAAATACCGAAAAATTGGCTAAAAACATTAATTTCTTCACTCTTAACTGGGCACTTTTCAACAGGGAGGGGTCGTTTTTTTTTGTTTTTTTTTTTCACCAATATTTTCGAAAGTCATCCTCTTTTCGATTGTCTAGCCTTAATTTAAACCTACATCACTTCCGGTTTGCCGATGCTCATAACAGCAAAGACGTCATGTTTTTTCCCCATTCTTTTCCTCCTTCACGATACGGGTTCGAGCCAGCCTGCTTTTTCTTTTTGCTCAACACACACCTTCAAACACCAGGGCAACGCCGGGCACACATGCTAGTCAAAATATAATTGTAAAAACATTTATTGAAAAGTTTGCGTAAGAAATTATAATTTTAATAAAGCAATTGGTACAATAAATGTTTCGGGTTTTCAAATGGCGCTTGCCCAATTTAAAAAATTATGAATATATCATTTCATTTTCTGTTTGTAGGTACGGGCAAAAATGGGCGGACAGAAATAGGGGGACCTAGTTTTGAAAGCCGATTTATCATAATTTGTTTGTAGGTTTCTGACTACTTTTGGATTATATTTGAAAGATTAAGGACTAAACTTAATTTCCAAAAGGAAAAAAAATTTGTACACGTGAAAAAAAAAGTTATGAAAATGTTTTCACGACGAGCTACCCAATTCAGCTAAATTTTGAAGTTAAATAAATTCCTTGTAAAAATCCTTTAAAAGATAAATATTAGTTTCCTGGGTCTATTTCAAAGATAATTAGTAAAGTAAAGTCCTAAGATATTGAATTAAATTAAAAAAAAAAAAAAAAAGCACCTTGTTTATACAAAACCTAAATTAATTAGCCTAAAACCAAGTGATTCTGCCGTTTGCAAAATTCAACAAATTAAAATTTTGTAAACACTGAATATACGAAGGCCCAAAATTTCAGGCAGTCGAAAGACTGTGAAAATGGCGTCATGTAATTAAAAGGGAGGAAGGGGTGTGATAGTTCTTTTTTGTTTTTGTTTTTTTCCCCAGACGTGCATTCATACATTCCTATTCTGAACGTTTGTATAAATTTTTCCATTTTTTAATTTAATTATTTTTCTATGTTCCTGTTTTTAAATTAAATTTTTTTTTTTTTAAATTATTGTTCAATATTATATAAAAAATGTTACGCCGAAAGTTTCACATTCTTGCAAGCAAGGAAATTATTAAAATCTTACATATAAAAATTATGCGAAATCTAATTTTAAAAAAAAAAAAAGTGGAAATAAATATATATATATATATATATATATATATATATATTTTTTTTTTTTTTTGGTGAAAATATTAAACAATGCTTAATTCAATGGTCATATTGGTAGTTGAGAAATTCATTTTTCTTCGGGTTATATCGAATTCATTAATATGGACTTTAGGGGCTTTTTTCGTAATGTTCCTGTAAAAATTATTTTATTTTTATTGTTACAAATTATGATGCTTTATTTATATAAAAAAAGTAAAAATAAATTCTTGCGTTTTTTATTTACTACTGAAAATCATAACTTTAGTGAAGGTATTTTTTGTTTAAACAAAATAATACATTTCCACTAAGATTTAAATAAAAATAATTAGTTCATTATATTCCGCGATCATTATTTGATAAATACTGAAAATTTAATTAAAATTGGTTAATTTCTTGATTGTTGGTGATTTTTATTCTTTTATTAATTTAAAAAAAATTTTTTTTTAAGTAAAGGGAGGGGCCAGCATCGGCATTCATTTTGCCCGTACCTATTTCTCCCTCGGATTCTAATTGACAGGTGCTCAAAATAAAATGGTGTCTCCAGTTTTGGTGATAAAGTGTAGAAGCACCGTTTTTTTTGTTTTTTTTATATATATATATATATTATATATATATATGTAGAAAATCATTTGGGTTTGTATTACTGTACACATAGATTCGAAAAAGTTGTCAAACAAATATATAGCAAATAAATGTTATCAAATGCAAGATAAGTTACTTTTCTACCTAACTGGATATGTTTTTTGTGTTTTTATTTGATGTAACATGTTTATTTAGCTCACAAAACATAGTGTTTACCGATGTATTGGAACATGAAAAATGGCGCCCGACTCTCTCTTTGACTCAGTAAGTTTGGGAAAAGGAGTTAAAAATAAGAAAATATACAAAATACCCACCGAATATGTGTCAGCCTATGTCACGGTAACATATATCGAGCGGGTTTCTAACAGTATTTTGTCTAGTTATTTATATCTCCTTTTTCCAAACTTACTGTGTCAAAGAGAGTCAGGCGCCATATTTAATTTTCCAATACATCAGTAAACTGTTTGTTTTTCAAGTTGAATAAACATGTTACATTAAATAAAAACACTAGAAAATTATCCAGTTAGGTAGAAAAGTAACTTCTCTTTCATTTGATAACATTTATTTGTTATATATTTGTTTTTTTGACAACTTTTTCGAATCTGTGTACAATAATACAAACCCAATCATTTTTTATTTTATTTATTTATTTGACAGACCTTTACGAGTGTGCCCACCCTCTAAAAATGCGTATTTTTCACCTTTTTCAAAACCTTTTCTGACGATTATCATAGGACTTAAATATCATATCAGCAGAAAAAAAAATTTAATGACTTTTAAGGAGATTCACTTTCTCGTTATAATGCTCTACTTCGTTACTACCTGACTGATTGTCTATTTATTTACCGACGTGTCACATGATTTGTCATGTGATCGGTGACATTTCCTTAAATTGTCTTACACTACGATGGTTATTGTGGCCTGGTAGACCAAAACAAAACCTACTTTAAAAAAACTTGTTTTCAAGGGATTTTCGGGTGTGCTGAAAACGAATATCACATTTAAAATTGGAGCCGGCAAATAGTTTTCACAACACTGAAAAGATACTTTTCTGCATGTTTCATAATGCGGCGGCCATATTTGTTCAAAACAGAAATGTAATGAATTTTCAAGATAATGAAGAGTTAACCTAGTTTGTTTTTTTATAAAAAAAAAAAAATGTGTATACAATGGCCACCACTTATAACATACATATCATATTTAAATTTTTCGCAAATAAGTAGTTTTTCAGATATTAAGCAATGTAATTCTTTGTTATAGGTGGTGGCCATTGTTGTATGCTGAAACGCACATATTTTTCCACTTATAACATAAAGAATTACATTGCTTAATATCCGGAAAACCACTTATTTGCAAAAAATTTAAATGTGATATCTGTTTTCAGCATACCCAAAAACCTGGATTAGTCACCATTTTAAAGGAAAATGTTATGGTGGAAACCAAGGAAAATTTTACAAATATGGACAACTATGACCGCTGCGTCATATTACTGCATGAAACTTGCAGAAAAGTATCTTTTCAGTATCGTGAAAGCTAGTTGCCGGACCCAATTTTAACTGTGATATTCGTTTTTAGCACACTCGAAAACTTCTATAAAAATTTTTAAAGTCAGTTTTGTTATGCTTTGGTCTACCAGGCCACATTTACCAATGGTGTAAGGGAATTTAAGGAAATCTAACTGGTCATGTGACTAATCATGTGACACATCAGTAAAAAAGTGAACAGTAAGTCAGGTAGCAATAAAGTAGAGCATTATAATGAGAAAGTGAACCCCTTCTTAAAAATCATTAAATTATTTTTTAAATTTTTTCTGCTATTATGATACTTAAGTCTGTAATCTATGATAATCGTCAGAAAAAAGTTAGAAGAAAGTGAAAAGCACAGATTTTTAAGGAGTGGCCACTCTCATACAGGTTTATCATTTATTTTTTTTAATGATTTTTAGTAGTAAATCGTAGCCATTACCAGGCTGATTTTGATTTCGGTAGTTCAAATTGAGTTGCTCCCTATATTATTAAATATGGCGGATCAAAACACACTGTTATCGTTTCTTCATAAAATTTGATTTTCTTAGTTAATGACAACAAAAAAATACTTGAACAATTTACATATTTGAAATATGACATTTTGTTTTGTAATAAATTTATTTATGAAACTCATTTCTTATTTATATTTCTTTGAAGTTGGACATTTTTAACAAGAAATAACAAAACAAAAATAAAGTTTGAAAAAATAAACATACAACAAACAAATGTTACCAAAGGCAAGATAAGTTACTCTTCTGCCTCCCTGAATAAGTTTTTGTTGTGCTTAAACATATTTTAAAACATTTATTTACTTAAAAACAATAGTGTCAAGTGTGAGTTAAAACAAAAAAAAATGGTGGTTGCGTTACAGTGATGTCGAGACTCGATTATTGCTACAAAATCAAAAATCAAACAAAATTCTGGTAGAACATCACGGTTTTGCATGATTGGTAACATTTATCAAGTGTGTTTCTACCAGTATTTGGTTTAATTTTTTATTTTTGAGCGATTATTGAGGATCAACATGGCTATGAAGACCGCCATTTTTTTCTTTTTTTTTTATGTAACTCAACAGACTTTACACTTTTGTTTTGAAGTAAAAAGATGCTTTAAAATATGTTAAAATGCACAAAACAATTATCCAGGGAAGTGAGTAGCTTATCTTGCCTTTGGTAATCTTTATTTGATGCATATTTTTTTTTTTTTTTTGTTGACTCTCCTTATGCCCGAATTGTTTTCCGATTCAAACTTGTAAGAAAGGACTCTGTAAAATCGGACAGTAATTTTAAAGGAGATGGGGTCATTATGCAGAGTAAAATAATATCCCTAATGTTTTTCAGGGCTAGAATTTTGGAGTTAACATCTTCAAAGTAGACAGTTTCTTCCAATTTGTGATTTTGTTTATTCATAAAATACCAATGTATAATTATATATTTTCTTTCAAAAATAAATAACATTCCGCTGTGATTACACTAGCATGCAGGAAATATCCAGAAAATTAAAAAAAAATTTTTGAATAAAATCAGTCAGCCCAGTGTACAGTTATTTTCTTCCCCCTTTGACAGAAACATTGCTCATTGTAAATGAGAAGTGTGAGACAAAACAGAAGAAGCAAGAGTTACACGGCTGCCGAGAACGCATCCACAATGCGTTTGCTACTTTCCATTGAAGAAAGAAATGCACGACTAAGTGTTGTACTTAATATAAGTTTAATAAGCCTTTGTTTTTGTTGCTTAGGGGAGAGAATATCGATAGGTTCTCTTCTTACTAAGAGTCTTTTAAGGTAAAATGGCACAAGATGGACAATGGATTTCCATTTATCTATAAATATAAAAGCAAAAATGTGTGTGTGTGTATGCATGTGCACTTTTTGTGTATGTCTGCAAAAGGCTTTTTTTTGTCGGCCTTCTTGGTCAGCTCACTCCTTAAAACTTTTTATATCGCGTCTAAATCGTAATATCTACGACTTAAAAACGGGGGTTGCGTGTGTATTTAATTTGCCCGACTTTTACCAGCTATTTTTCCATCGCTGCATATTCGAAAAGCGAATGATGGGGTGAGGGGAAACAGTAACTGGTTTGCAGCGCAAAACTAGGTAAAGCATCACGCCACTTAACTTCCTTGCACCTGTATATTTCACTTTATAAACCTTAACATGATTATCAATTCCTCTCCCTCTCATGGCCGAGATGGTTAGGTGCCTGGCTTTTGTTCCCTTTCATTTCCACCTTCGCGTCAAGGCATCGGGGTTCAATCCTACCTTCCTACTAAAACTTTTTATTTATTTATTTATTTTATTCTTTTTTTTTTATACCTCCAAACACCTGGCCAACGGTTTTTTTAGCACACACACCTCCAAACACCCGGGCAACGCCGGGTACCTCCCGCTAGTCTATAATAGAAAAATCTTATTGAAAATTAATTCAAATTTACAACAACAAAAAAAAATCATTAAAAACCTGTAAAGAAAGTATACAGAATTTTTAATTATCCGACAAGGAGTATAGATAAATTGGGAAGACCTTATTCAGGAAAGAGGTTTGCAAAATATAAAATAAATTTTGCAGATTAGTTCATTAAAAGTAACTACAAAGATGAATTGAATCATATTTGCATAAAAAAGTTTTTAACAGTTTGTGGAAGTTTATAAAGTTTCATAATGATTATGAAAGCAGAAACAAGAGCAACTTATTGTTAGGATATTCTTAGACCAGGAACTATCATACATTAATTAAAACACAATCAAATAAAAAAAATACAAATTAAAAAGTGAAATCCATATAATTAATATTAGCATTAGCGTCTAATAAAAAAAAAGAAAGGAAATATCGCAATTAAACAGCTTATCTTCTAGAAGCTTCCATCTTCAATATATAACTATTACAGATCGTCTTAGCTTGATTCAACTCTGTGTTCAAGAAGAATTTTAAAAAAAATGTAACGTGCCATTGTTCGGTCAGCTATAAACTTTACTATACCGTTTTTTTAGGGATATGAGGTGCGGGGGGGGGGAATAGAATTGTCGGATCGTTTATTTATGCTATATTTTAAATCGGCATGCAAGACGAAATTAGTACATTTTCGGACCAGAAACTATCATACATTAAGTAAAATCCATAAAAAAAAAAAAAAAAAAATACAAATGAAAAAGTGAAATTAATATTAATATTTACATCTAATAAAAACAAGAAAATATTTTATTCTTTCCACAATTACATGGAAATTAATTTTTCAACATTCTCTCCTGATGACACTGTGCTATTACTTACCTGATATGCGGGAGTATCTGTTGGATTGAGTTCTTACATGGGTAATGCAGAAGTATTTACTTGTTGCATTCTAATGAGCTGTATTTGCTATTTTGTACCCTTGGCACTAGAAACACATACATATGCACATGAAGTTGTCTGATAATTTTATGAGAAAGAAACATTGGTAAACATTGATATTTTTATTTTTATTTTTTTATTTTTTTTACTCTTTATATGTAAATAAATGGGTAAATTTGTGGATCAACACCTCCCTCAGCTAAATTAGCCATGTCCCCTAAAAAATGAGATTCTACTTTTTTTAAGCGATTACATGTGAACAACCTGAAAACATTCAAAAGAAAGAAAAAAACTGAAAATAATTACTTTAGAATGTAAAGTGGTGGAAAAGTACAATTTAATGTAAAAAGATTCTTTATATCCGAGCCATTCTAACTTTTGAAGGCGGTTAACTAAATTTTTATACTACACATTCTACTTAATTAGTAAGGTCATAAAACGATGCATAGTGAAACATAGATTCCCCTCTCCACCCCAATTTATTTTACATAGCAAAAATACACAATACTAATAAATATTTAGAGATTTATAAAGAATCAGTAATTGTATTGGAATCGGGAGGGGGAAATATTGGGACTGTCCCATCACTAATGTTAATCTATAATACCAACAGATTATTAGCATGATTAATTCAATTTATATACTGTGTTTTTAAAATGAAAACAACTCCCTTTCGGAAAAACTGGAGTCTCTATGTTTACTCATCGACGTCCAAAATCAAAATGCATAAACTCGTTTGTACACACATCATCTGCGCATACACTATCCTAAATAAAAACAAATAATTATATTTTGGACCCATCAAAACTTCCTGAATTTATTTGAAATAGTCTTACTGGAAGCTATGTAAAAGCCAGATTTTCTTTCAATAAACCAGTGGAATACAGTCGACTCAGATCTGCAGATCGGCGTCGCTGATGCCCCTGCTATAGGTGCTAATCTCTGCAACATTTCTCTCCACTCATGCACACAAACATTAACATACAGACACACATATCTCATCGCATTATCGTCTGCAAATTTGTATAAACTTTATTCATTGAAATATTACAATCTTTTTCACTGAACTCTAATTCTCGTACAAAAGCAAGTGAAGATTAACTCTTATGAACAACTTTCAATGAATTATAATTTATATGAATGAAATAAAATTATAATTTATATGAATGAAATAAAATTATAATTTATATGAATGAAATAAAATTATAATTTATATGAATGAAATAAAATTATAATTTATATGAATGAAATAAAATTATAATTTATATGAATGAAATAAAATTATAATTTATATGAATGAAATAAAATTATAATTTATATGAATGAAATAAAATTATAATTTATATGAATGAAATAAAATTATAATTTATATGAATGAAATAAAATTATAATTTATATGAACGAAATAAAATTATAATTTATATGAACGAAATAAAATTATAATTTATATGAACGAAATAAAATTATAATTTATATGAACGAAATAAAATTATAATTTATATGAACGAAATAAAATTATAATTTATATGAACGAAATAAAATTATAATTTATATGAACGAGATAAAATTATAATTTATATGAACGAGATAAAATTATAATTTATATGAACGAGATAAAATTATAATTTATATGAACGAGATAAAATTATAATTTATATGAACGAGATAAAATTATAATTTATATGAACGAGATAAAATTATAATTTATATGAACGAGATAAAATTATAATTTATATGAACGAGATAAAATTATAATTTATATGAACGAGATAAAATTATAATTTATATGAACGAGATAAAATTATAATTTATATGAACGAGATAAAATTATAATTTATATGAACGAGATAAAATTATAATTTATATGAACGAGATAAAATTATAATTTATATGAACGAGATAAAATTATAATTTATATGAACGAGATAAAATTATAATTTATATGAACGAGATAAAATTATAATTTATATGAACGAGATAAAATTATAATTTATATGAACGAGATAAAATTATAATTTATATGAACGAGATAAAATTATAATTTATATAAACGAGATAAAATTATAATTTATATAAACGAGATAAAATTATAATTTATATAAATGAGCAGAAAAGTTTTAAATACTATTTTTCTGACCCCTGAAACTCACGGCTCTTAATTAATTGATCCAGACTTTTTTAATGTCTCAGTTAATGAACCCCTCTTGTGTTTACAAGAACTCTGAAAATATTCATGAACATTCTATTTTTTCCTAACCTTCATCTATAATAGAGATCTCACCTGTCTGTTTAAATGTATATATGTATGTATTTATGTATGTATCTGCCTATGTATGTATATTTGTGTATATGTGTATTGGGGTGGAGAGGGCTCCCGTAAGCCGTGGTGAAGGCAATCTTTCTAGGAGAAGCAAATCTCTGATTTAAAAAACCATAAAGCAGAAGACCATTACCCGCATTAAGCTGGTCTGCAGTTTAATTTGTTGCTGGCTATCTTGCTCTTGCTTGTTGCTGGATCTCAACATTTTGAACCGAGAGAGAGACTTAGCTGTCATACAAATCTAAGACTCTGTAACATCATATTTGTATAGATACTCCCTCAGGCATTTGGACTCATGGATTTTAAATGTCTGAGGGAGTGGCACTCGTCTGACAAGACGTTGCAATTATCATGTATCTGCCTACAACTTTCGACAGAAGTGACGGATATCACAAGATCAGTATAGTTTTGAAGCTCGACCCTTTGGACAACAAATATCGAAAAATTAGCTAAAAACATAATTCCTTCACCCTCAACTGGGCACTGTTCTACAGGGAAGGGTCGCTTTTATTTCGCCGATGTTTCAGAAGTCATCCCCTCATTTCGATTGACTAGCCTTAATTTAAACATTCGTCACTTCCAGTTTGGCGATGGGCGCAACAGCAACGTCACTTTTTTTTTTTTTTTTTTTTTTTTTTTCTCACGTTCTTTTCCTCCTTTGCTGTACGAGTTCGAGCCTGCCTGCCTACTACCACTTTTTTTTTTTTTTTTTTTTTTTTTGCTCAACACACACCTCCAAACACCCGGGCCACACCGGGCACCCAGGCTAGTTTTAAATATATATAAATTCTCTTTTGTGAATATATGCCTTAACTCATTTTGTTTTGTTTATCATTTAACAATTTCTCTCTTTTTCTCACATTTGATTATAAACTCAGAAAACTTTTCACTGAATCCGGCTCATCCCCCAAATACATCTATCATTACTAAACTTCTTAAAGTAAAACCCCACAAACTGGCATGAACACCAACCCAAAAAACAAATGACCATCTCCCCATAATTGGTAACCTTCATTTACCATAAAACTAACAGCGTGTGAAATTATTCATTATTTATTTACCCACTAATAGATACCAGTGTAATATTATTATTACCAGCAGATTTTTTGAACAAATTACAATATCGTCGGATTTTCCCCCTTTTTTTTTTTTTTTTTTTTTTTTTTTTTTATTAATCTTATAAAACTTTGCTAGATTAAATAACACAGTGGAAAAGATAATTTTTCTTACAATGTTTAGTAAAATAATTACTTCTCTTAGAATAATGAGTTAAG
This sequence comes from Euprymna scolopes, assembly GCF_053919585.1. Lineage (NCBI taxonomy): Eukaryota > Metazoa > Mollusca > Cephalopoda > Sepiida > Sepiolidae > Euprymna > Euprymna scolopes. The sequence continues at coordinate 117,259,516 of NC_136487.1, forward strand.
CTTCTGAATTGTCCAGAATAATTCTTTAATTCAGGAGATGTTGGGAGAAAAATATTTAACATGCCTTCGTTACAAAGGGAAGCTACTCTTAAAATAAACATTGCAAAATTATGTCCCTTTGAATATTTACATATCTTAACTAAAAGTCGTAAAATATGATGAATATGGTATTTATGTGCTTCCCCACGAAAGCAAATTAGGCCGTTTTTAATGTGGGTGGGGTGGGGGGGAACCAGCTCACCTAAAATTAGGGTAAAAGGGGGCACTCTGGTTGTGACCAAAAATAATAATTGTCCCAGTACAGAGGGTTTTCTCTCCATTGACTGGTACAAATTATCTTAAGTGCTGCACTGCAGTGCTGTGCAGTGCAGCACTGCAGCAGTGCTGCACTGCAGCAGAGCAGTGAGCATCTGCAGAACAGATAATACACTTTGATTCCGGCCCGAAATCGGGAAAAAAAAAAATGGCAAGCCTCTTTTCTATATTTAAAAATATTACGAATATTCTGTGCTGCCTTAAATTTTTAATTTTTTTTTTTTTTTAACGGGAATATTAATTTTGATAATTAGTTTAAGGTCGTTGACGTTAATTATTTACGATGAAATATGTTTCGGAATTTATTTTCCAAACAACTTATTTGTACTAAAATCATGTTTCATAGCATTTTCCTTGTCCAACAAACGGCTAAAAAAATTAATTAAAAACGAAAAAAAAAAAAGAAGTTCAATTAAAAATGCTAATGTATCTTTCTCAATTATTTTTCCTTTTAAGCTTTCATTAAATAACGAAGTGATGTGTAAAAAAAAAAAAAAAAAAAAAAAAAAAGGCAAATTTGTTTAACACATTTTATCTTGTTTTAACATGTTTATGTGCTTATCCAGAATTCCTTTCTTGTGAAAAAACAAATAAAAACATGCATGGTGTACGTACCTTTCACTGAGAAAATATCGTACACAAAAAAATCACGTAAATTGATCAAGTGCAACAATAGGTGTATCAGAATTTTTGTAGGAATTTTTGACACCCCTAACACGAAACTGCGAATAAAATATAAAAATCTCGTAATTTCTCTGTTAAAAGTGGGTTATTTATTTTCTTTATGGATTATACTTCCAAAATAAACTATTAAAATTGTTTTAAAAGTAATAGAAATATATTTTTTTTTAAACAGTAATGAATTTTCCGAACTCAATATTTTTCAATTTTTAAACTTTAAAAATCTATCAAAATTTTTTATTGATTCTATTTTTCCATAAACCGAATATAATATTTTAGACAAACGTTTTTTTTTTAATTCACGCCCCCCCCATTTTCAAGTTTCTATTAAAAAGTAAATAATTAATTTACTCACCGAAAAGTAAATAATTAATTTACTCACAAATTGAAGAGAAAAGGTCAATAAATAATATATTCAAATTTAAAACAAAACAAGTAGTGTCTTAGAATTTTACCTGTAAAGTTTGAAGTTTAAAACCTTTTTTTTAACCACGTTATTTGTTTTTGTTTTTTTTTTTTTGATGGAACCTTGGTCCTTGCTCCTTTAATTGAAAAATAAAAATTAGGGCTTGAATTACATTTTTCGAGGAGTTATAAGCTTGGAAAGACAGGGGGTCGAATAATTCACGCCTCCCATTTTGAAATGTCTATTAAAAAGTAAATAATTAATTTATGTACCAAAGTCTTATATATCACAAATTGAAGAGAAAAGGTCAATAAATATATTCAAATTTAAAACAAAAAAAAAAGAACTGTTTTTTAGAAATTTACCTGTAAAGTCCGAAGTTTAAAACCTTTTAAAACAACAAAAAAAAACACGTTTTTTTTTTTTGTTTAATGAAACCTTGGTCCTTGCTCCTTTAATTGAAAAAAAAAAAAAAAAAAATTAGGGCTTGAGTTACATTTTTCGAGGAGTTATAAGCTTGGAAAGATGGGGTGGAATTATTCACTATTTTCACGAAATTTCTGACACACCTAGTGCAACAATAGAGCCTAGATCAAAGTGTAGTATCTGTTCTGATACTACACTTCAATTTTTTATTCTCGGTTAGTGAAGGAGAAATCTTTCACGACTGAGACAATTTTTAATTTTTGTTCCTTTTCCCCACATTAAAAGCGACCCTGGTGTCTAACTCTGCCCTCGTGGGGAGGCAAAGTAAATAGGGACAATCTCTCGACACCATCTTGAAAACAAGCTTAAGGAACTAGGGAGATAATTCCAAATCGAGGTTTTAGAAAGCCGGTCTTGACAAAAGAAGGGAAGGCATTGAAGAAAGCAAATTTGTTTCAAAATGATTTTCTTTATGAAAATAAAACTACTTACGTAAATTTACATGATTTTTGGAATATATTTTCTTTTCATACATATTAAAAAAAAATTGTCATAGGTAAGATTCTGAACAAGTGCCATTCTTTAAAAACATGTTTTACTTATCGTGTCTTATGTTTTCATTCTTAAATCAAGTATTGTGAGCCAAAGCATGACCAATATAAATCCAGGCCATTGCACTAAAAAATCACGTCATGTCTGATGTGCTAGCAAGTAAGATCTGTTGAACAGATTGTTGATAGGATTTTTTTTTTTTTTTTTTTTTAATATTGAGATTTTTAGTTACTATTAACATGATTTATGGCTATCTTTCTAATTTTTTCTTTTTTATAAAAGTCGAGTTTTCCCCGAATTTTATGAATTATTTTTATAAATATAATAAAAATGCATTCCATTTAAAAAAATTATTTCCCTCAATCTTAAAACCACAACTTTAGTGTTGAAACAACTAATAAAGTATGTTTAAGTTGTTTTTTTTTGTTTTTTTTAAATAAAATACCGTTTTCATTTTAAGAATAAACCATAATATTCTGTAAATATATAAGCATTTGTGTGTATATATTAGTGTTGGGATGCTTAATCGGAATCGGAAAAATTGGAACATTTGGAAATATCGGAATTGGAAAAATTTGAGCTTATTTTCTGATGCCAAAACGATTCTTTTGATTCTGTTAAAGCAAAATTTGTAATTGCTGGTAATAATGATGAAATCGTAAATATTTAAACAACTAGTAAAACTAAAATCGATAGATGATCCCTGCCAAATGTGTTTTTACATGTAGGAAACTATCAACACTTTTAACATGTGTTTTTACGGTAATTGGGGAAAAATAACAAGTCTGTAACTAAATATTTAGAGATTTATATAGAATCGGTAATTGTATCGGAATTGGAAACATATCGGAATCGTCCCACCACTAGTATATATGTAATAGTGTCAAAATTCATACTTAAGCAAGTGCGTGTTTGTTTCTTTCTACTAAACTACAAGTTAACTGGCTTGACGAATTTCTTTGATGGAATGAAACACTTATATGTGTACATTATATATTACTGCAAATTATGGAATATTGAGCAGTTATATATCAGATAAATGAGGGGCAGAGGGTTAAAACATGGAATGAAATCGCAAGCAAAATGGAAGAACTGAGATATAAACTGTTTTCTTTTTTCAATAAATAAATGAAATTCCTATTTCAATTTTGTAAATTATTTCGTGAAATGAGTTTCAACATTGCTTCTAAACTTTTTATTTACTAAAACCATGATGTTTTTTAAAGAAATAATTGCTTATGCAAAGAAGGTACTGTGCTATTTTTAAATAGTATTTTTAAGTTAAATTGACGTTTTATGTTATGTTTTGTTAAATTGTTAGGTGAACGTACAAAATGGTTATAAAATACTCTTCTCCCCTCCTTATGTTAAGAATATGTTTCTAAATAATGTTATTATTTTGGCATGGTACCTTCTCTGCATAAGTACTGAAATAATAAAAAGTAAGTTCTAACAAGTTACATTGTACACATGAAACGCCGAAGTGAAAACTTTTACAAAAACATAGTCTCCATCTTTATGAACTTGAGTTATAGTTTTTTATTGTTTTTTGGGTTTTTTTTTTTTTTTTTTTTTTTTTTAAAGCTAATCTCTACTTGTTTCTAAAGACAACTACTTTATTTTTCTGGCATAGCTTTGATTTACACTCTTTTCACGTGTATGTTCTCCAGATTTGTTTTTTTGTTTTTTTTTCACTTTGAATAAAAATCCATGGTAATGAAACAACTTATGTTTATGCAGAACACCGGGTAGTTGTTAAGCATACATTATTACAATAGAAAAATACGAGGATTAAAAGTAATATGGTTAAGCTTAAACATGGAAAAGTAAAGGACTAATTTATAAAACTGGAAAAAAGATATTCTAGTAAAAAAAATATAAATTTATAACTTAAAATATTTCAGCATTAAGAATTGATTATTTATATATATATATATATATATATATATATACTACCAAAAGTACCTGTCGTTGACTGGGTTCAAAAACAGCCTACAGAAAATGGACTCTGATTTATGAAAGTATGATAGGTTATGAAAAGGAAGGGTTGTAAAGAGATAGTTTCGAATTTGGCAGTATCAAAATCAAAGCAAAATATGATGAAAGTAAAAATAAAATAGATAAACCCCATAATTTATTATACCATACCTGTTCACACTGAAACACTTATCACAATATTCTGTTGATCTATATTAAAAAAAACCTTGTTAAACTTTGTGACACATTTCCATTCTATGGAGGTCAGGTGCGAACGAACACCCAATAATTTTATTATACCCTATTTCTTCAAACTGAAACATAATTATCAAAGTATACTTATGCAGATATATATGGAAAGTCTTTGTTAAAGTTTGTGCCATATTTCCATGGAGTACAGGCGTGAACACAGACCCCCACAATTTTATTATACCATCCCTAATTAAGTTAAAACATGCGTATCAAAGTATTCTTATGTACATCTATATCAAAAACACTTGTAAACGTTATTTTTTAATTTAATTTTTTATTTTCATACCTTGTGGACCAGGCGCGAATGCAGACCCCACAATTATAATGAACCACCGTTCTGCCAGATCAAACATACCCATTCCTGATCCTCGATACATCTATCATTATATGTAATCAGTTTTTTTAAAATAGTCAACCATATAGGAGCCTATTCGTGACCAGACACACACACACACACACACACACACACACACATTCAGCTTTATATATATATATATATATATGTCCAGTTATGAAATACATATAAATATTATATTTCAATTCATACAGGAACTGAAACCTATATCCATGCAAGTATTATGTATACTTTTTGTGAACAGTTAATTTCTTGTAAGTAAAAAAAGTATTTGAGTGGAGATTGAAACCAAAATCTAAAGACAGTAAGTCAAGTACAATAACTATTAGGCCTGCCTGACACAAACTTTAAAAAGTTGAGAAATCGATAAAAATCCAATAACCCCCAAAATACCATTTTTTTCAATTTTGACCCCTTAGGAGTAATGTTTTCCGGGTGAAAACCAATTAAAGTTTGCCACATGTTGGAATGCCCTATACATCAAATTTCAAGTCTAGATCAAAAATTCGTTGAGTATATAGGTTGAGAATTGTCCTCATACACACACGTTCTCACTTTTATTAATATATATATATATATATATATATATATATATATGATGGAAAAGTAGGTAATACAGTAGCGACACGTGTAGAATTCATGACATTGAAGTGAAAGCGACATCTTAAAATAAAATTTCATGTTTTTAGTCATTTCCTTTTAATAAAAATCAGGTACTTCTAATTATTTCTTTTGCTTCTTTAAGTTAAATTTGCAAGTGACTCTAGTACCTGAGGGATTAGGACTTCTTATGATGACGTGTTGCTTATTACTAGGACCATGACAACAGCATATTCTTTTCATTGTTTTGACCTTCGAGTATACGATACAGACACCGTTAATCAAACGAAAACCACATCACTCTATATAAAACCATATAAGATATCAATGGATACACACTCGAGAGTCAAAACAAAGAAAAGAATATGCTGTTGTCCTAGCTCTACTTATTACACATGCTTTTTACATGTTTATTTAACATTTGTTTGTATAATAAATGCAGTGAATGATGTGTGCTTTCCCCTTCTTTATCACTGTATGCTTACTTTGACGCCCCCCCTCTCTCTCTCTCTCTCTCTCTATATATATATATATATATATATATATATATATATATATATATATTCCTTAAATTGTCTTATTTTATTTTGGCTTTAGAAACATCTTCTAACGCTGGTAGTAGTAATAATAAATATTTATTGATTTTAAAATTCCAGTAAAACTAAAATCTTTAGATCTCCACCCTCACAAGAGTGTTTTTACGTTTGAGAAAATACATGCACATTTAAGATGTGTTTTTATAGTAATCGGGACAAAATAACAATTCTATAGTTAAATATTTAGAGATATAAAAAGCATCAGAATCAGGAATTTAGTATGGAATCGGTAATTGTATTTGAAATCGGGGGGGGGGGATATTGGAATCATCCCATCACTAATATATATATATATATATATATATATATAATGCGTATACGTGTGTGTGTGAAATCTTAAAATACTTTTTGTCATTGCAGTTACATGGCCCAGATGTGAACATTCTTGCAAAAGACCTGCAGATGGCCTTGAACCATGTTGAAGAAATTACCACTTTATGTCGGCAGGAAGATCATTTTACAGATGAAGCAAACAAACGACTTTCAAAACAACTTCAATGTGTTATCACAGAATTGGTAAGCATTTTTCATGCTTCCTCGGTTTCTAATCAGATTTCTCTTCATATTTTTTTTAAACATGAAATTTCCAAATCTTTTATTAAATCTCTTTTTGTTAGCTTCTACTCATTTGTCTGTTAATGGAATTAACTAAATGACTAATTAAATTACTTCATTTTAATTGATAATATAATCAATATGGAAGCAACATAAATTTTGGGGGGATTAGGGGAGGTTCTATATTTTAATTTTACAAATCTTTTTTATTATTAAAACTGAATTATAATTTTTGTTAAATTATATAAGAGAAAACTAGTGGCTCAACTGTCAATGACATCAGATATGTACATTTTTCTACGAGGGGCCAACTTTCTCGGTTTGATACTGCTAACAATAAAACGAAGAGAAAAAACCCAACATCTATGCATGTTATTACATTAATGTCTCGTAAAACAATGATATAACATTATTTGGATTTCTAAATTTTCTGATTTAAGCTGAAGTAATATTTTCAAAGATGTGATCAAATTTCTCTATTCATTACTATCGTGAGTTTTCAACAGTGAAATATAAGCTATTTGAGAAAAAGTTTATCTCTCTGGATTCATGGAAATTATCTATTTTAATTAATAATACAAAATATGAAACAACATGAGTCCATTTTTTTTTTTATGATGGTCATGTGAAATTTATATTTTTATTTTACAAATCTTAATTATTTTTTTAAATTATGCGATTGGAAGCTGAAATAATTCAAGGGAGATAAATGATATTGTAAGCTTGTAGGCTTACAATATCATTTATCTCTCTTGCATTATGTGATTCGTTGTTTATAATTTTGGTTCTTATGTTACAAGCGAAAATCACATTCCAACTAAAATCTTGCATATCATGTAGAAATAAGTGTCCAAATTAAACATAAAAAACGATCGTTTAGAAGTTTAATTACAAGTACAAATCAATTTTATTCGTAAATTGTGGCAAGTTTACTTGGTTAAATGATAGACTGACTTATCTCCCCTGTTTTACTAGTACTTCTGATGCTTTTATTAATGGCAGATTGAAAAAATGTAATACTGATTTCTATTTTTAATAAAATGTTTTAGATGATCTACGTGATCATTTTTTTCTTTTCTTTTTTTTTTTTTTTTGTGAGGATACATATTTCGGCTTAATATGCACATACATAAAATTGTTTTTATTTGGAATGTGATTTCACTTGTGACCAATCTATTTATACATCTATAAAAGTGAACGTGTCTGTGTATCTGTGTGTGTACATTTCCCTACGCAATAACTCTGTCAATTTCAAGTCTACAGACTCAAAATTTGATATACAGGGTATTGAGATTTGGGAAAATCGATGTGATCGGTTTTCGGCCAGAAATTTGGTTGTTGAGGGGTCAAAGTTCAACGATTTGACCTTTGAGAACTCTACTAAACTCCTCCGATAATTTTGGGTCTAAACACTTGAAATTTTAGGTATAGGTTCCTTGGACATGGATCTAACTTAATAACTGAATTTGAGCCCAAAACAATAAATGTTAAAATGTCATAATAGGGTCAAAGTTTTACAAAAATTTGACCTTTGTGATCTCTACCAAATTACTCGGACAATTTCTGGTCTAAACATTTTAAATTTTACATAAAGGGTATTCAAAGATAAAGGAAGCTTATTAATCTGTTTGGGTTGAAAATTTTTAGTTACCCATATATAAATCTATGTATGTATGTTTGGATGTCTAAAACGTTCAACAGAGGCAATGGATTTTTACAAGATCAGTATCATTTTGAAGTTCGACCTTTCAGACGACAAATTCCGAAAAATTGGCTAAAAACATTAATATCTTCACTCTCAACTACGCACTTTTCTACAGTGGGGGGTGGGTCGCTTTTTTTACCGATATTTTCGAAAGTTATTCCCTCTTTTCGATTGTCTAGCCTTAATTTAAACCTACATCACTTCCTGTTTGGCGGTGGTCGTAAAAGCAAAGAAGTCAGTTTTTTTTTCCTCCTTCGCGGTACGGGTTCGAGCCTGCCTTCCTACTACCACTTTTTTTTTTTTTTTTTTTTTTTGCTGAACACACACCTTCAAACACCCGGGCAACACCAGGCACTCATGCTAGTATATCTATAAAAGTGAAAATGTCTGTGTACATTTCCCTACCAAATAACTCGAGATTTGACATAAGGCGTATTGAGATTTGGGGAAAATCCTTTTAATCAGTTTTCAGACAGAAATTTGGCTGTCAAGGGGTCAAAGTTCAACGATTTGACCTTTGAAAACTCTATCAAACTCCTCTGCTAATTTTGAGTGTAAACATTTGAAATGAAATTTTAAATGTAGGTTACTTGGACATGGATCAAACTTTTTAGTTTGATTTTAGCCCCAAAAAATAAATGTTATGGGGTCAAACTTGAAAAAATTTTACCTTTGTGATCCCTACCAAATTACACAACCAATTTCTGCCAAGGGGTAAAAGTTTGAAAGATTTGACATGCTGTGTCTAGCAAACTACTTGGCCAATTTTGGGTCTAAGCATTTGAAATTTATACATAATGGGTATTTAGACATGCGGCTAGCATTTTAATCAGTTTTGGGGCGAAAATTTGGCTTCGTAAAGGTTAAAGTTGAAAGAGTTGACCTTTGCAGATTTTAACAAATTGCTTCACCAATTTTGTGTCTAAAGACTTGAAATTTTAGATGTAGATACCTTGGACATGGGTAAAACTTTGTATTTTTATTTGAGACCAAAATAATAAATGTTAAGGGGGCAAAATTGGGGTCAAAGTTTTAAAAAATTGACCTCTATGGTCTCTACGAAATTACTCAGACAAATTTTCGTCTAAACATTTGAAATCTTACATAAATTGTATTCACATGTAGTGTTATATATATATATGAGTCTTTATTTAAAGTGATGCTTAGAGTCTTAGTGAGTCTTTTATTAAGAGGGATGTTGTGAGAGAGACTTAGAGAGAGAGATGTTGTTGTAAGCGCGATTGTCCGTGTTATGACGAGATTCATATATATATTAAAATGTTTATACTTAGAAGTGTAGATATGAGATGTAGAGTTCACATTGTCGATATGAGATGTCGAGACGTGTATGTAAAGACATTTTGAAACACATGATATACATAAGACATATATAACAATTTCCACTTTACCTTTTGGTAGAATTACAACACAAAGACGACATTTATAAAAACACATGATGGGTTTATTTCTTTTCATGACCGGCCGTGGTTTTCTGAGTCAAGAATTCAAAGCTTCACATTCTAAGTTTCAAAAGTGACCGTCTTGCTTCTAGACGTTCGAATGTCCATGTCTGGACTCTCGTCTGTCGTCCTCAGTCTCTCTCTGACTCTCCCCTCAAGTTTCTCCCCCAGTTTCTCTCAAGTTTCTAACTATATCTAGAACTTCCCATTTTCCATGACGTCATACACATGTTAAAACATGTCTTCTTTCATGTGTTCTGGACATGCGTGCCCAAAACTTTTCCTTCTGTTTACAAAAGGAATTTTAACCTATATTCCCAGTAACCTATATTTCCAATATGTTAAAAACCTGTTTATTAAATTATCTTGTAGTTGCATTCTTTCAATTGAATTTTCATAACAAAATTGACAATGCACATTCTTTTCTTGAAACTATTTTATCTCTAAGCTAAACAATGGTTTGTTTTGCATTCCATTTTCTAATTCTCTCTCGTAATCTATTTCTAAACCTAATTTACGAGGTTCGAATTTCGTCTATTCTATTTCATTTTCATTTTAACTAAATCTCTATTTATTTTTATACTTACATGAAAAGGGGACAGCCCTTATGTAACAGTAGGGCAAGTTATGAACAGTAGATAGTGCCTGAGCAAAGCTGGGCTGAACTGCTAGTACTATATAAGAAGCAAAGTTGGTGCTTATGTATTTTTGGTACCATGCTATTTTTAAATAGTTTTTTTAGGTTTAATTTAAGTTTAACGATATCTTTTTTTTTTTTTTTATTAAATTGTTAGGTGGAAGCACAGAATAGTTACAAAACGCCATCCCTTTCCCATGTTAAGAATGGCTATCAAAATAATGTTATTTCAGCGTGGTACCAAAAATACATAAGTATTGCAAAGTTTTCACTATTATAACAGTCTTTCTAATGATAACGTTTTTTTTTTTTTTTTTTTTTTTTTCATTCAAACTTAAGCTAAAAAAAAACAAAACATGCTTAATAATAACTAGGATGCTTCAGTGAAGATGAATTATATTTTAAGCTCCACAGATTTATCTCCCTTGAATTTTGATTAATTGTTAAAAATTTAAGTCTTCCTAACTATAATAATGTCTTTTTTTTCATACAAAATTAAGCCAAATTGCAAAAAAAAAAAAACTTTGTAGAATGAAACAAAAACAAATATTGATGTGTCAGATGTGATGCTATTTGGGTTTAAATTCTAAAGTCTGACAAGATAAGTTTATGGATTAGATTGTTCAAACATGAGCTGCTGTTATTTTTCTATTCCATAAAGATGTTTATTATAAATCCTATTTTTCATCTTCGTATATAACTTTTTATGACAAAAACTAATTTTGATTATGTATTGATTTTGTTAAGTCTTTATTTTAAAAAATATCTTTGAATTAAACACTCTACCTTTTACAAATATCATTTTGAAGTTCGATAATTAAGTGACATTAAGTTTCAGCATGTATAATAGATTAAAAAATTGGTGTTTATTTAAAATTATGCTTGATAAAAATAACAAAAGTACAGAAAAAAAATCGTCATGGAACAAAGATGTCATATTCCTAAAATCATGTAAATTGACCAATTTCTTTTTTTTTTTTTTTTAAAGAAAATCAAATTTTACGATTTCTATTGATGAAAAAGTTTTAATTATTCTGAATACAAAATCTCTAAAGTCGAATTAAATTATCGCCCTTGAATTTTGGCAAAATTTAAACTATATGGCCGCTTCCAGCCTCCTTTTCGCTTCCTCATAAAATTTGATTTTCTTAATAAAAAAGAACTACTTGATCAATTTATGTGATTTTTGGAATATGACATCTTCATTCCATGACGAGTATGGACATAATTAAGATTTTTCTATACATTTTTTTTTTTTAACTAAGTGCAATTTTAAATAAACACAAAAATTTAAAAAAAAAAAAAAAAAACTGAAAAAGCATTGTTACTTTTACTGTACTTTTTAGATTAATCGATTATATTTCTAAATATTTCTAAATATTTCTGTATAATTTTTTGAATATGCTTCTCTGACTTTTTTTTCATTTTCCTTTCAGCTTGCTTTAGAAAACAAAGTTTCATCGACAGCTTTAGCTGCTAAAAATTATGAAATTGTTGATACATTGATATCTTTATCAGAAGGACAAGTAAGAATGTTTTTTACTTATTAATGAAATATCCATTAAAGTTTAAAATCTCACATTAATTGGTTTCATAATTTATTTCCTTTGTTTACAAATGTGAGTTCTTCGCTTTTTAGTAGAATTCAGCTTTTTTTGAATCCAGAAAAATCGATTCTTGTCCAGAATTCTCTCAATGATAATGAAATCATCAAGGGCAACTCAAAGAGCTAGTGAACTAGCATCCATGTAGATCATGAACTCGTTCCTGTTGACACACCATTTCCCTCTCACAGGATCATCACAAGTCACCCTGGCCACAGTCTCTGTCAGCATGCTCCGTAGGGTGGCATGGTCACTTCATTCCATCCTGATGATATGGATGTTGCATGTCATTTTATGGCCGCCACTGTCACCCGGAGCCAACCACATATAGGAAAATGGCCCACCAGTTTTCTACAAACAGAAAAAACGCTCCAATGTGTGATGTTGGATGGGACCTCTGGAACATCTCCACCTTTCCTCCGGCAGAGCCCCTCCCCGCTACTGCTCATGCGCTTTTGCACTATCTCGCAGACACTCCAGTTCCTTGCATGTCAGTCTAAAGTTTTCAAAGTGCTCTTTGACCGACTGGGCAGACATTTACAAAGATATCATCGATGTATGATGATGTTGTTTGTCGCACAGACTCATCCTGTTGCTGGATCACAAGCATAATTGGCGTTATAATGCCTGGTGCCACACTGAGACCGAATCCCAGTCTGGTCAGACAATAGCGGATTCCCATAATTTCCACAGTCTGAAATGACCACAATGCTTTTTCAATGCATATCTGCAGGTAGGTTTTGCACAAATCCGAAATTGCCACGTTCGAACCCTACTGCCGCCACAAACATTAACCCTTGCCATGTACGGGTCGGCATGTTCATTAAGCTCACGGTAGTCCATGACAGGTCGAACTTTCTGTTTGCTCTCTTGTAAGACAGCTATCAGAGGAATCAGCCCTTGAGACGCCAGCTATGGAAGCAGCCAACCGTTGTTAACTCGCGTCTGCAGTTTTTCTTTATACTGTCCCCTGAGCCATGTTGGAGGGGGTACTCTGACAGTTCTGCAAGGATATTGGTGACTGATCGCCTGACCACTTCCAAGATGCCATCCACACGTTGATGTCCTTGTCACACTCCGCATGAAAGTCAGGCTCGTCGGGAGTCATCCACAGTGATTCCACCCAGGTGTGTAATTAAGTCCATCCCCAGAAGTAGGTCGTATCAGAGTGCTCTCTGTCCACAACTAGGGCTCACATGGCTGCTGCAGCCCCATTGCAGATGCTTGCACAGATGATGCTCACCCTGCAAGAGGCCAGTGAGCTTCTGCCTACAGTTAATATTGGAATTCTCTCCTTATACCAATGTTGCAACATACCTTGCGCACGAGGCTCTGAGTGCACCCAGTGTCTACAAGCACAAGGTGCTCATGCCCGTTAATATGCTCATTTACTCTATGCAGTGCCTTGTACAATGACTATCTGGGGAGAAGACTGGCGCTGTAGCTTTCTTCCCTTGCCCGTTTTCCGAACAGGTGCAGGCCAGGTGTCCCTGGTTTTTACAATTGTAGCACTGAGGTCTGTTAAGCCTCCAGGTCACTAAACGTGACTAGGGGCAATCACGGGCCAAATGGTTGGGCCCGCCACACTTGTGACAGGTTGTAACTGTGCCCAGGTCCTACAATCCACCCTGTGATAGCTGTATGGCTGCCACATGGTCTACCAGTGCCTGGGCTCTTTTTTACTATCACCTGCGCCCATGCCAACACCTTCAGGATGTCCATCTTGTTTACGTGGGATGAGGCTCGGAGCAGATCTTCCATGTTATTGGGCAATCCTGCAACAACTATGCACATCAGGCTTTTGTCTGACATTCCTCCGAACAGGACCGCGAGCTTCTTCAATTCTGCCAGATAAACATCAACTATATCCCCGGGATTTAACTTGTGTTCCATTAACTCCTTCCATGCGGCAACTGGATCTAGTGCAAATGCTGTGTAGAGGGCGTTTTTAATGCGTGCAAAGTCCGCCTTCTTTTTGTCAGTTAGCAGCATATGCGCCCCCAGCGAGGTGCATTCTAGACACTTCACACCACTATCAATTCTGCCTTTTCCACCCATTCCTGCACTGACTGCTCAGTGCTCCCGCCACTGACCAGGGGAATTGGGATCATATCCCGCCGACACACTGAAATAGTTTGTTGTAAGGAGTGTATCCCAAATGATACATTTTATTCCCCTTTTTCCGCACACCTCAACATGCCAACGTGTTTCAAAAGCAATACACCGCTACAATGCAAAGCAATGTGTCCAAAAAATCCTCAACTCTTCCAAGCAGCTTGCTTTGTGGAGCCTGGCACACCTCATTTTGATGTGTGTAGCGTGACTTTGCAAGATCGTCTGAGACCATGTGTGTTAAAACCTCACGGACGCTATCTTGGATCTCTTTTCGTCCAAACCTGCAGGAAAGACAGACATGAGGGTGTTTGAAAAGTAGGCCATTCCTATTTTCCCCAAAGCAATTGTTTAGGAAGGACTTTTTTTTTCTTTTTTTTTTTATAGAAATCGCTCCAGACAAGACATGAAGTAATTTGATATAAGGAACTAAAAAAAACAAAAAAAAAAATACTATTTCAAAGTCAAAAACTAATCAATGATAAGTGTTAGATGGATAGATTTCAATCAGAAGACAGGAATTCTTTCCCCTTTGTCAGAAACATTGCTTCCCATGCATGTTTTGCAGGTCAGTGCCCCTCCTTGGGGGACGTTGACTTCTCAATCCCACTTTCTAACCCTGGTGTCAAAGTTCTTGCAGTGGGAGACAACTAAATACCCCCAAATCAGACTTTGGGCTTGTAACAAAATGTATATGTTCTGCTGATATACTTAATCCAGTCTGTCCTCGGCCAGGAAAAAAGAAATCCTTTTTGAGCAGCTGGATTTCTCCTACATTAAAAACAGACCTTATGCCTAACTTTGCCCTCATGGGGAGGCAAGTAAAGTGGAACTCTCCTTCTCTGGTAAAATAGTTAATCCTAATTGTTCCAATCTCTCCATGTAACAAAATTTTTATTTTTTCTTTACTCTTTTTTGTGTATCATTTGAAATCTTTGAACTACTGTTCTAATCTTGAGTGTTATCTGCACAACGTTTCAGTCGAGGTAACCTCCGACCTTCTTCAGGTGTATCTTGTCAAACTTGAGGAATCTGCACAAAATTTCGAACTGAACCCTTTATTTAATCCACAGAAGTAGCGTGGTCAGGTTAAGAAGTATCCTAAATTCGACAGAAAAATTCTCCAATAATCAATCTACATTTTTTTTTTTTTTTTATTAGTTCTGTATACATTTCAATTTCTATATTACATTCCAATAATCATGTCTAATCACTGCATTCTGTATATTTCCTGGAATATTTTACTATTGCTATGCGCTTGTTCCTTAATCGTCTCTGCATTATCTCCCTTTGTTTTTGTTTGTTTTGCTAGGAAGTCTATTCTGCCGTCAAGGAGAGTGTGAAGGATGTGATGAAATTAATGTGCAATTGTGACCGCCATGTTAGCCACATCCTCATTAACTCCTCTGTGCCGCTCTCGCTTATAAGTCAACTGAAAAGTACCGAACAAAGTAAGATCCCTTTTGTTTTTTGTTTTATTTTTCACGCATTCGTTTAATTTCTTACAATGGAGAACTGTAATCATTATACACCATTAATAACTGATGTGAACCCAAGGTTGGGATCACGGAAGGAAAACACGGATTAGATGTAAAAAAAAAAAAAGATATATGACCAGAAACGACGTAGGTTTAAATTAAACCTAAACAATCAAAAGGAGGTGATGTCTTTCGAAAATATCAGCAAAAAAAGCCCATTTTTTTATATTTGTCGTCTGAAGGGTCGAGCTTCAAAATGATACCAATCTCGTGAAAATCTGTCGCTTCTGTCGAAAGTTTTTGCGATACATGCATTTAAACAGACAGTTGAGATTTATATTATAGATGTCCTTGTTGACACCATTTCAAATTGTTTGTTCTGACACGCAGTGTTCTTTTGCAACATTACGCCAAAGCTCTTTGACTTCCTCACTTCTTCAGTGATAACTTTGATACATTTTCTCGACAAACCCGCGAGGCACAAAATCACACCCTTTCACTGTTCAGATCCCTAAATGCCAGAAAGCTTTCTACTCTAATAGTTTTTTTCCCTCAAGCAGCTAGACTTTGGAATTCCCTTCCTGCTACCTGCTTCCTTGATTGTACTGATATGCAGAAGTTTAAATGTAATGTAAATAAACATCGTGTTTATTTTTCATAGACATGCTCACAAATAGTAGCCCCTTACATCCATATGCCTTGTTAGGGGTGAACGTGAGTAAAAAAAAAAAATTGACTTTATGAATCTTCTAGGATTACCACCAACAGTGTGCTATGCTTGCCAAATAAATTTTATCAGCATATCCAGTATGTCTCTTATATTTTGATAACATGCATATATTAATTCAAAAAGAATATTAAATATTTTTTTAATTAGCATTCTTTTTTATTTTCTTGGGCATCTCTGGGAAACGGATCTTGCTAGTATATATATACTTGTGTTGTATTTCTCTTAGTCTGATCATTCCACTTTTTCTCAGTAATACGAGAATGATCTGCCCGAAATTTTGTATGGATTTTTGTTATGATTAGGTGCAGCGAACTAAGTATTATGGTATCCATTTGAGGCACAGTTAGGAATTAATATAGCTTAGTCATTTCAGTACTATATTTACTTATTTTATTTAGGAAATTACTGGGCCGATATTGCTGATATTTTGTATGGACCTTTGTTATGCTATGGTGCAGCAAATTACGAGTTATAGTATCCATTCAATGAGAGCTTAATAAAGATTAGGATTTAATGCAAAAATGAAAACAAATTTAACCATAATTTGATCATTAATTTGGTATAGAGCACTCTCAAGTCCACTGTCTCTAACTTTTGCTCGTTTTTAACAGCAAAAATGTCTAGCGTTTTGATAATGCTGACATCTTTTCATTTTAAAAGCTTTTAACTTTTTGCAATTTTTGTAAACAAAAAAAACATTAAGCGACTTTTAAAAATTATTCTATTTTGAAATTCAACCTTTATACATTTAAACTTTGGCAAGATATATTGATACTGAACCTTATGTCTTGAATCCTTATTCCAATTTGGATCAAAATCTATTATATAATTTTTATTATAGAAAATGTCCAAATTTTTCTTTTATTTGAAATTATTTATTTTTTTATTAAGGGGTCAATAAAAATATTTAAAATTGATGATTCCTGGTATCTAATGACTTAAGATTAAATTCAATGCAAATCTGAAATATTTGAATTTCAAACAAACGTTACCAAAAGCAAGCTCCAACATACCTAGTTAAGTTTACCTGTGTTTTAGCATGTTTTTTTTTTTTCTAACTGAACAGTGAATATTCTGTTTTGAATGAGATAACGTTTTAAAATAACTTAAAACAAATAAATTTATCAAGATAAATAGAAGAGTAACGTCTCTTGCCTTTGGTAATATTTATTTCTTGAATATTTATTTTAACCTTTGTTTTTTTTTTTTTTTTGTTTTTTTTGTTTGGTTCCGTTAACTTCAGTTAAAAATACCTGGGTATTAAAATATTTTCTCCCTGATTAATTGTTAATTTAAAAATAAACCAAAGTCTTCTTTGAAAAAGGTGTCTTACACAGAAAGTCTAAGAAAAAAGATTTTACTCATTTAATAAATTATTTTATAACATAATTTGTTTTTGTTTTTTAATTTTCAAAATAATGTTATGAATTAATGTTTTCAAAGATGTGACTAAACTCTTATTTAAAATTCACCCCAACCATGCACAGATACATTGATTTCAGACTGACAACTGTTAATAACACCGGACCTATCCTGTTTTCTCTTCACAAGGGGTTGACCCTTTGGGGTTAATACCACTAGTAAAAGGAAGAGAAAAAAATCAGTAGTCTTCTTAGAAAAAGGTGTCTTACATCAAAAGTCTCAAAAAAAAAAAAAAAAAAAAAAAAGAACTATTTTAATCATTTAATGAAATATTTCATAACATTATTTAATTATTTTTTTATTTTTTTGAATTTTTCAAATTTAAAATGTTTTTAACGATGTTACCAAACTCTTTCTATTTATAATTTTATTTTTTTTCAGTTACTGTTGAATTTTGTAACTCTGCAACGTTACTGGCAGCCATTTTATCTGGAGAAGATTCCCTCCCCGTTGATATTCACAGTAAGTTGATATTTTAAAAATTTATTGCAAGACTCTATATTGCAAGTGAAACAGTCACATTTGCAAGTGATTTTTCAAAATGGCGACTAGAAATAATGAAACGCTTATCTTTTGGCGATTGCATTTCTTTCACTGACAACCTT
Organism: Euprymna scolopes; assembly: GCF_053919585.1. Classification (NCBI taxonomy): domain Eukaryota; kingdom Metazoa; phylum Mollusca; class Cephalopoda; order Sepiida; family Sepiolidae; genus Euprymna; species Euprymna scolopes. The sequence goes on from NC_136487.1 coordinate 117,277,984, forward strand.
TCAAAGCTCACCACTGAGTGAAAAATTTTTTTTTTTTTTTTTTTTTAATAAAACAAAGTTAAATTATTTAAACAATAAAAGTTTAATAGAACAATGTACTCTTTTTTATTTATTTTTTTAATGAAGGATGTTTAAAAAAAACATCTGAAGAAATTAGAATGTTTATACCTTGTATCGACATAAAATTTGTTGTATATGTAGAATTACACTTATTAAAAAAAAAGAACATAGAAAAATCAGAATGAAGATGTCATATTCTAAAAATCATATAGGTTTGGCTAGTAACTTTTCTATTTGGCTAGTAAACAAAAATATTTAGTTGTCCAAGGTTAATTAAAGATAAATTTTTCTGTAGAGCCCTGTATTGCAAACTATTACATATGTAATTGAAACGGTAGCAAGAATGTAATTAGATGCTTATGTTGTTTGATATTGTTGTTTTGTTTTATGGCATATCTACCTTCTTCTTTCCGGTCGTTTAGGGGATAAGTTTTTCTGCTTAAAGTTATTTATATCTTTAAATATTTATTCATGTTTTTTTTATTTATTTATTGTTTTTTTTTACAAAAGTGTTACCACTAATCAAGGCCCAAAGGCCACACTAGAATAAGGGTTAATGAGTGTCACGTGGCTATTGAGACAAAAACTGATGGTGGAAATTGGTAGGATTTAAGGTTGCGGCTCAATAAGAATTTGTTTACATTGGACTTGAAAATAACCATGTTATATTCAGCTAGGAAGCAGCCCTGCAATATTGTGTTCCATAGACTGGCAGTTCTAGGGAAAGAAACTTTGTTCAAGGAATTCTCGTTTAGTTTTGGGTACAGTTAAATAGTAAAGGAAATTATTGACATCAGTTGCAGCTTGTTTTGTTTTATGGCATATCAATCCTTTTTGAGTTATTCAATAATGAATTCAATAATTTGGGAAAAAGTTTTTATGCTTAAAGTTCTTTATATCTTTGAATATTTGTTTGTGGTGTTTGGTTTGGTTGTTTTGTAAAGGAAAATTGTATTTTTATTTATTTTTATTTTTTTTTAAATTTTGCAAGACATGATTGAGTTTTGCAAGGAAAAAACCCAATAACCTCAACATTTGGTACATGTTAATATTTTAGATAGCCTAATCTAGTAGCTCAAGTTAATATGTTGCAGCAATAAGGGTATATCAGAATTTTTTAGATGAGGATTGATCATATTTGTATTATTCAGACTACTATTCTCATCTTGATATTATATTCACGTTTTGAGTTATAAGACCTTGTTCGGGTGCATCTTTTGCGAACTTGGAAATCTTTGTCAAGGACGTGTGGTGTAACTATTAAAGATGTTGACTAAAACTCAGTTCTAAGTGTCAATATTCTGGAGATTGTATATCAATCAACTTAAAAATAACATAGAAACTTAAATATTTATACTCAGTCATAAAAAAAATAACTTTATAAAATTAACAGTAGGTTCTCTACAGTGCAATGTAAGCTGCAATGTATTGTTGACTAAGTCACTGCAGGGAGGCATATGAAGCTGCCTCCTTATGCACCGCCATGGGTCCCCAACTAGAGTAGGCAACTAATCGATTTGATTGAAAAATGGGTGATGACAATAAAAATATGGGAGTGTAAAACATTATTTGATCATCATTCAATCCCGAGCAATGTTGGGTTTCCCTACTTGTATCACATAAAGAATCAGCAAGAACAGTTGGACCTGAACTTGTTGCACATAATGAGTAAAAGCCATGTAACATATGCAAATTTATGCTTCTCGCACCAATAAAAAGTTCATCACTGAAGAACATGTTTGACCAACTTTTAGATGTTGTGTTGCTTATAAAATTGTAATTTTGTTTTCTTTTTTTACTCAAGGATAAGGGTTGAGTGTCAATGGGAGAATACCGTAGTAATCGTTAGTAGTGGAAATTTAGTAAGTTGGATTACTTAAGAGAAGGTTCATTAAGAATTTGTTTACGTTGGACTTGAAGACTACCAAATTGTAGTCAGCTAGAAAACGGGCAAACGGAAGAGAGTACAGCAGGCGTGCAGTTATAAGAAAGAAGCTTTGTTCATGGAATCTACGTTTTGGTTTAGGCACAGATAAAGAGCGGGGAAAATTATTGACAGTGGTTTCAGTTAGACGAGTGTTTTTCATGAAAGTTTGTCTGGGGGTGGGGACCAGAGATTGAAGCTCAGATAAGCACTTGCCATGGAAATAACGATAAAACAAAGACATGCTCGCAGCATCTCTTCTGTGGGAAAGAGGTTGCGAAGAAGAGAAAATTGCCAATATTTGATATTGTTGCCATATAGTTCATGTCCTAATATGGTCGGTCTTGTTAAATTTTGTTATGGCCAAGAATTGTTACATGTAGCTACAAGTTCAACTACACTAGTCTCTCTCTATTTGACAGTGCCCAAAAAAAGAGTCAATCAAATAGGTCCAGCAATGTCAGCCAAGCACCAACAACTGTCCCATCACTGCAACGTTGCATCCCTGTACTTGTTTTACAAGTGCTTTAATGGGATGTTCTCCAACAAACTCATAACACTGGCAGACAAGAAAGCCATTCTTAACATGTGGAAAGGAGTGGGCTTTCAATTTATCTGAGAGAAAGATAATCATTAATCAGAGAAGACAATCTTATTTGTTATTGTTGTTCCCTCTACAGAGCAGAAACCGGATCAAAAAGAGCAGACAATCTTGACTATAATCATAGAATCTCCCCTCATCTGTCGTCTTTCAGCACGCTTCACCACCGAATCTTTACAACTTCTCCAGTTCTCTCTATCTCACATGACAGTTTGCAGGTCCCAAACACTTTCCAATCCTGTGTCCTGTAGCAGGTTGTCAATGTAGGTCATTCTTCTTCTACCACGGTTTGGGTGTCCATCTGTTAGTAATCATAGAAATTAAAAAAAATAAATATTCTTACTTTAATCAAATATTTAACGTGATTGTGTTAGGCACTTACTGATTGTCAATCATGTTTGTGGGGAAAAAGTGATTTATGCCTAAAAATCAGAAACGTTTGCCCACAAGATGTCCTTTATGTTCTGATATGATTTATATAAGCTAAAAAAATAAAATGAAGTAGGGTTACAGGTAAGTTGAGAGTTTCTGTGCAAGTTGAGAGTCCCGTGCATTTGGTAGATCAGCAAATAGTGTGCATGCATATTGCTTGCATTTATTTGTAAGTGTTGGGTGCATCAAAAGTTCAGTGGAATTACTTCTAGGTTGAGAGATGATAAATAGTTTGTGCAAAGGAAGTGAAAAACAATGGAGAAGGATGAGAACTCAAATGAGAAGAAAGTGTATTTGGATAGCAAAAGCTTTTGAAGTTGAGAAGTTGGTTCATGTCCAGAATTCCCCGAAAAATACAGACAAAACTTTATGATGTACATACTAGTGATGGGACGATGCCAAAATTTTTCCCGATTCCGATTCCGTTCAAAATTTCCGATTCCGATCCGATTCCCGATTCCGATTCTTGTAAAATTTATACATATTTAGAGATTTTTTTTGTTTGTTTTTTCGTAAATTTTCAAATTATTACATAAACCCCTGGTTAATGTCCGCGTATATTTTATCTCAAATGTTTGCCTTGTAATTGATTAAAAATTGTAACACAAAAAAACATTTATTTTGATTTTAAAACAAAGCTATATTGTACCAGTTCGTATTTACTGTATAACATGCTACTTACATGAATAGTGGAAAATATTCGAAGATTGGTAGGCAAAATAAGAAAACGATGTAAGAACAATATATTTAACAACGCCACTTAGCAAAGCCACATCTCATTGTTACGAACGAATTTCTAAATAATAATATTACTATTATGAAAACCATTTTTAACGTGAGATTGCGTGAGCTTTCTGTGCTTTCTCTCGCAGCTAAATCCCTATTCCAAAATGAAATATTACTTTTATAGATTACGTGTTAGAACATTTTTTTAATTGGCGGAAAGAAAAGCGATCATTTAGAATTTAGAGTGTAAGATCAGTTTCGAATATAAATTTAACGTAAAATGATCATCATTTCTGGCCATCCTAATTCTTTATGGATATTAACTAAAGTGTTTCCCACTAAATTAAGTTCGGTTTGCAACGTTGTAAAACCATGTGTAATCGCTTAAAAAGTAGACACCCTATCCCCAATAAGCGCACATAATTTAAAATTGGTAACACACTACAGCTCATGTTACGTTATATTTATTTGTGAAACTGACCGTCTATTTTAAATTCCTAATCGTTATATATATATATATATTATAATCATGAGTGTTTATAGGCAATCTTTTTATTTCATTTTTAAATAGTTACGTGTAAAACGGTACGTAGATGTAAATAATGTATTCTCGTGAAATTATCGGTGTTTTTATTCCGTTTTCATTTTTCGCCCATCGCAATTATAACTTTTTGTTGCGAAAAGAAAAATTTGATTCTCCATTTTATAAAAGACACGGACCCTTCCTACTACTAACCTTCAGTCCGTGATAATACAAAAAAAAAAAAAGCGATTATTTGTGCTTTTATGATTTTGCCGATTGGGTTGTGAGTCAATGGTAAAAAAATTAGGTAACTGCTTTAAAACGATTCGAATGGCTGGGAAACGGGGGGGGGGATCATTTTATATTAAATTTAGAAATTTAGGAAGGTCGTTTTTTTTAATCTGGAGAATATCCAGCTCCCCCAAAAGGGGCACTTTTGATAAGAACAAAAAATTACAATTGCCTGAGTTTAGTAGGATTTCTCCTTCATTGAACAGGGAGAAAATAGATGAAATGTAGCATCACAGATGCACACACACAGCACAGATACTACACTTTTTTCCTAAGTGATAGTATGTAATACGACTTCCCTCGTGTACTCCGACTCCTATAAGTTTTTTTATTGCACATCAAAGAAAACTGTTTTTTTTTTTTTTTAAGTTGAATGATAAATCTGTGGTGAAAGATGGAGGTCCCTAATGAAATTTCGAGAATATTCTAGAAGTAAATTTGCAGTTTATTTTCAAAGTATCGAAAAAATTGTTTTAAATTAAAGAAATATTTTATCAAGAAAAATAATATCAAGCATTATTACTAATTAAATACAAAGTAGAATATAACGTGGTATTTGTTTATCTTTCATTTATTTTAGTGTTGTGTCGATTAATCAGAATCGGGAATCGGATAAATCGGTAATTTTGGGGGTATCGGAATCGGTATTGGAATCGGAAAAATTTGTGCCTAATTTCCGATTCCCAAATCGATTCTTTTAATATTTTTAAAAAGTTCATTTTCAATTGTTTGTACCGATTATAAATATTTCTTTCTTTTAAACTATTAGTAAAACTAAAGAAGATCTAAACTTATTTTATATGCGTAAAATAAACAAAACAAAAATTGAAACTTTGCGAAAATTCGCTAGGTAACCTTTAGAAGAATGCAGTTTATTTTCAAAGTAGCGAAAGAATTGTCTAAAATTAAAGAAATATTTTGCCCAGAAAAATAATATCAAACATTATTGCTAATTAAATGAAAAGTAGAATATAAAAGTGTTGGGTTTTGTCGGTATGTTTGCTGCTCCCTCACTCGGCAATCGGTATTGACAAATATAATAAGCCGTGCATGCATGGTCCCCCTCTATGTGAGGAGGGGGGATTGAATAAAGTGATAAAAAAGTGATACATAACTGATAAAAAAACAATTTTGAGTGAAAAAAAATTTTTCAAGTTTTCAGAAAAATGACTAAGTTCAACTTTTGCTCCACACCCATTATTAGCCCTAAAACCTCCAGGGCTTGTGACTCTGATTTTTCACAGGGTCAGTGATACTTCCATCAGGTGTATATCAGGTATGCCCATGGTTTTGCCAAGTTTCAGAAAAATCTAATGAATGGATGAAAAGTTATTCTGAAAAATATGTCAATTTTGTCTATTTAGAGTCATTTTGAGGTATTTTTTTACCTCTTTTGCCCCCATGGGGGAGCTGATTACTTGTAAAAATGGACAAACGGCTATGTTTCAGGCCTTAAGACATGTAAATTTGAGTTCAGCACCATAAAAAAACACTAAATAGAGATACATAATCACATTTTAGACAAATATGAAAAAAAGAGCCTAAAAAAGGGGTGGTTTTTAGCCCTAAAAGTTCCCGGGGGGCGCAAACCAGAGTTTTGCCAGGGTCAGCGATACTGAATTTACATTTGCAACAATTGCCTTCACATTTTGGACAAGTTTCAGTAAAATCTAATGGACGGGAAAAAAGTTATGGGGCCAAAAGTGTCATTTTTGCCATTTTGGGCATTTTTGACCCCTTTTCAGCCCCTGGGGGAGCAACGAGAGTTTTCTTAAAAAAAAACCCGATGTTGTGCACATCTACGTATTGGAGTACAACTTGTGGCAAAATTTCAGAAAAAAGTAATGGACGGTTATCCGGGAATCATCCGGACGAACGGACAGACGAAAGGACGAACGCCACTGAAAACTATAGTCCCTCTCCGATAAATCGGGGGGACCAACAAGGAATGGGCAAAATTGTGAAAAGGCTTGGCCTTTGATTTAATTTGAAATATGCTTCCAGTGTGATTTTCTTTGATTCTGCCGGTATTGTTTATGTTTATACTTAAGGATTGCTACGACGGCGCCAATGCCGTCTGAAGCCGAGGCCTCCGTGAGATATCACGGAGGCCTCGCTGAAGCCCGCCAATCTCACTCAAAAGTTGAGTTGAAAGTATTATGGGGTAATTAACACCTTCGATGCCGTTGGTTTCGACAACAATACTTTTTCACACCCACTTGCCAAATTTCTCAAGGAGTTTAATATGAAAAGATTTCAAACGAATAGAGTTTTATTTTATTTTCCTGGAGCCACATTGTCTGACACCGTCGCATTTTTCTCGGGTTTCGGAAAAGCTAAAAATATACATGAATATCTCACAATGAATTTATCAAAGTCTGGATAAAATAGATAAAGAGAAAACATTTAGAAATTTTTCAGATTGAAAAAGAAATTATATTTACATTTAAAAGTCCCCCCTCATTGAAATTCTACTTTTGGACGATATTTGTAAACCCACTAAAAACCAAATTATTTTTAGATCTAGGATGAAGCTCTAAACTGTCTTCACGTATTAAAAAAGGGTGCTTGTGCAGTTTACACTATGTTAAAAAACGAAAAATAAAAAAAATATATATATTCTACGTACTCGTTATGGAATGAAGTTCTCATAAAAAAATCACGTAATTTCATCAAATAGTTTTTATTTTATGCCGTAAAAACGATTTGAGAAATTCAGAATCTTCCTAAAAAAACTGCGATAATTAGTCAAGGGAGCGTAAAACAAAAACTATTTAATGAAATTACGTGATTTTGTTATGAGAACTTCATTCTATAACGAGTACGTAGATCTATAGAGTTTAGTTTTACTAATAGTTTAAAAGAAATAAATATTTATAATCGGTACAAGCAATTGAAAATTAACTTTTGAAAAATATTCAAAGAATCGATTTTGGAATCGGAAATTATACACAAATTTTTCCGATTCCGATGCCGATTCCGATTCCCCGAAAATTACCGATTCCCGATTCCGATTCATCGGCACAACACTAGTACATACTCATCACAGAACAAACATGTCATATTTCAAAAATCATGTTAATAGATCAAGTAGTTTTTTTAGAATTTATTAAAATTCAAGGGCCACAACTGAATTCGACTATTGAGATTTTGTTTGTAATCAAAATAATTAAAACTTTTTAATTGCTAAAAATGATAAATTTTGATTCGCTTAGTTTTTTTTTTTTTTTTTTTTTTTTTTTTTAAACTATTTGATTTATTTACCTGACTTTTGGAAGGTATCTTTTTTTTTCTTTTTTTTTTTTGTGACCAGTATGCACATCATAAAGAGTCTTATGTATTTTTTCTTTTTCTTTTTTTCGTTGTCGAATTCTAAATCAGAATCCTTATTTCTCTTCACTGTTTAAGTTGTTTATTAATGAATTGTAAATTATCAAATGTTCAACTTTTTAATTTTTTCTTTTTTCTTATCTGTGTTTTTGTTTATTCTGTTTTTGTTTTTCCTTCAAGATAACATAGATATCCCGTTATTAGTGAAGCTGTTGAACTTCATTGAAAATCCTGGTGGGACGATGCACGCAGAAGCTGTGTCAGTAGATTTGATGACTTTAATACTGGCATACAACTTGCATCACAGGTACCATGTAGAAAATAATGTGTTGATGCAAGCGTTGACTCACAAAGATATCAATTATCCTGAGGTGCTACTCGAGAAAGTACTGCTGTTCTTCAACAGGGGAGGTAAGTGTGATTGGTTTGCAATTCTAGATAAAAGAACTGGTCATTTTCTTGCTCACTTGGTGAATGGTGAGAGGGATGAAGGTTATCGTTCTAACACTAAAAGGGCAAGCTCCCGCACATTCGTGTACCACTAAACAAAAACTTACCTTACCCACACATTCATCTCCCAACTGTATGAGCTATTAATCTGTTGACTATTACAATTGCTTTTTATTCAGAATCTCTTTTATAAAAGGAACTTTGTGTGTGTGAGTTCATTCCCTATAGACTCCTAAACGGTTAACCAGATTTTTTTTTAAATTTCACACAAATTTACTTTATGTGCTTGGCAGTGTCCGTAGATAGGTTTTGTATTGGAATGTCTTTGATAAGTATCAATAATCAAAAAAATCTGAAAGAAGGAATAGTCGATTTTTAACCTTAGTTAATACCTTGCACAGCTTAACATAACAAGTGCATTTCAGAAGTTTTATTACCACACAAGCTGAAAGGCCCAACATAAAATGACCACTAGATTCTTTGATATGACAGAAGTGCGTTCAAAAGGAATGTTTCTGTTAAGAGCACAGTTGAACTATGATACTTGACATTTGCATTTTTAACTTCAAGCCATTATATATAAAAATAATTTTATAAAATTAACAGTAGGTTCTCTACAGTGCAATGTAAACTACAGTGTATTGTTAACTGTGATTGCGAGGAGGCATATGAAACTTCCTCCCAGTGTAATGTGGTGGATCCCAATTAATCGATTGATTGAAAAATTGGCGATTTCAATGACAATAGAAATATGAGATTGTGAAACATTTGTTGATCCTCATTAAATCCCAGGTAATGTTGGATCTTAGTTCCCTCTATATTAAATAAAGAAAAATCCGTATGATGTTTATCTGTGATTAAATGAAAATATCATATTCCAAAAATAATGAATTGATCAAGTAGTTTTATGTTCAAATAAGAAAATCAAATTTTATTGTAACAGAAGAGCAACTGTCTTGTTTGCTATTTTGAAAAAAAAAATCTAAAAGACAAAGCGTGATGACTTAATCATTTAAACTTGCAATATTTATGTTGTAATTTCTACAAATTCTCATTAATTGCTTAAAAATGATTTTCTTTATAAAAATAAAACTAGTTGGTCAATTAATGATTTTTGTAATTTGATATTTTTGTTTTGTCATGAGCACGTACATTATACAGATTTTTCTTTATTTTTGTTTTTGGGGAAATTCTGAGCAAGAACCATTAAGTTAACTAATGCAAACAGCCGAAGGAAAATAGATGCGTTTATTTTGGCTTCCATTAAGTTTTATGAAAAACGTGTTATAGAGATTAATAAGTTTTTGAAAACAAATTTTAATTTTCTTTTTTTTTTCTCGCACTTTTTAATTTTTTTTTAAATTTTTTTTTATTTCCTTTCTTCATTCTCTTTTTAATTTTTTTCTTTTCATTTAAAAAATATTTTTGGTAGTTGTCCAGAATTCTTCCTACATTAAAAAAACAAGAACATAGAAAAATAATTACAATGTGCATACCAGTAATTGAATGAAAAAAATTCCAAAAATCACGTAAATTAATCAAATAGTTTTATTTCTATAAAGAACATCATTTTTAAATTATTTCAAGCAATTAATGAGAAATCATATGCATTATAAGGCTGCTCTTGCAAGTTTTAATTAGTGTTGAGTTATCTCCTTCCTAGCTTTTATTATTTCTACAAAAGAGTTACCATTTATCAAGACCCGAAAGCCATTAGAGAATGATGGATTAATCAGTGTACGGTAGTCATTGAAATAACAGCATAGTAACCGTTAGTGGTGGGAATTTAGTATAATTTGATTATTTAAGGGGACGACTCAGTAAGAACTTGTTTACATTGGACTTAGAGATGATCATATTGTAGTCATCTAGAAAAGCAGGCCAGCGGAACAGTTCCACCGACAGGCAGTTCTAGGAAAGAATCTTAGTTTGTGGAATCTAGGTTTAGATTTAGGCACAGATAAAGAGTGGGGGAAATTGTTGATACTGGTTGTAGCTAGACGAGTGTTTTTTGTGAAAATTTGGCAAGGGGGAACCATAGATTGGCGCTCAGATGAATATTTGCCATGAAAATATCGATAAAGCAGAGACAAGCTAGCAATGTCTCTTCAGTGGGAAAGAGGTTGCAGAGAAGAGAAAAAGGCATCACCCATTAAGTCTCAAAGCCTGTTTTGGACTCTGTCAAGGGTAACTCCACGCAGCCCCTGTCCAGATGTGACAGCAATATTCCATTCTAGGATGTACTTGGCTTTTATTCAGGTGGAGGATTGCATCAAAAGTGAGATATTTACTGAAGCAATAGAATGATTTAAATATTTTTTCTAACGATCTTGGCAACGGAAGAAGATTTGTTTGTGGAATTCACGTTTAGATTTAGGCACAGATAGTGGGGAAAATTGTTGATAATGGTTGTAGCTACTAATAAAATTTGATTAAAAGAAAAAGTTTTATTATTTTAGTTAAAATTAAAATCACTTAATTTATGTGATTTTTTTTTTTTGTCCCGGGTACATACATCATACAGATTTTATAATTTTTTTTTTTTTTTTTTATGATGTAATTCTTGACAAGCAACAATTTTTTTTTTATTTTCTTTCATTTACTTGCATCTATTTTTTTAATTTATTTTTGTCTGCTGTTTCTGCATTAAACAATCAAATACTTATTTTACAATCTGTATCGATTATAGTTTGGCTTTATTTCTTTTGGCCTAGTATTACATCCAACACGCCAGAATTTATATTTAACAATATTTAAAAGAATTTGATTTGTATGTTCCTGTTATATATTTTGTAGGCTTGTGTGTATATATTTATATAAAGAAGAAAATTGAAATGACATTATTGATTTAAAAAAACGACATGACCCCCAAAGAGGTTTAATAAATACTTATTTTGTATTTGTTCTCTGCTTAAAAGAATGACAACATGTTGATACATGGAAATATCTTTACTCTCAATGAGTGAGTGATGGATGGATGGTTGGTTGTTATGTGAGATATCCATGTACAAGAATTTGATGGGTTAGATCCAAATTATCAACAAACTCCGATTTCCATTTCAGATCATTATTACATAACCATTTGTGACCACCTCAACTGCCCTCATTATCACTGTATTCATACCTTAAGGGAATTTTACTCTACAATGATCATTTCAATGAATTGACCTGATTTTGGTTCGACTGACCTTTTAAACATCCAACATTTAACTTTTTTCTTATTTATTTATTTATTTTATTTATTTTTTTTTTTTGACAATTGATCGTGATTTTGGTTCGACTGTGTATACTTTTTGTCAAAAATGACCTTTGAAACATCCAACATCTAACTTATCTTTTTTTTTTTTCTTTTTTTTTTCTTTTTCTTTTTTTTTTCTTTTTTCTTTTTTCTTTTCTTTTTTTTTTTCTTTTTTTTTTTTGACAATTGATCATGTTTGTTGTTTCTTCCCATGCAAGTGCCTGATGTCAAGTTCATTATTTTTTATTCAAATGATCTTTTGGTACATCCAATAATTACTTTATTTTGTTTCTTGCATATCATCGGCAGGTGCACCTATTCTTGTCAAAATAATTTCTTGGTACACGCAGCCTGGATATTTAACAATTATGGTGAATCTTGTTTTCATTTTTTTTTTTTTTTTTTTTTTTTTTCCCAGTGGATTTGATAATTGATCAGGGCTTGCTGAATGTCCATAACAATTCAGTTATTCAATTCCTGAAAGACATGTTTAGGCACGATGAGACAAGCAATATGTATTATACAAACGATGTTAAAGTGATGCTGGACATTGTGTTACGTAACATTACAGATAAACCACACGGAGATAAGGTAAGCAGATATGAAAAACATTTTCTTTTTTATTTTACTTTAAATTTTTGGATGTGGTGGGAGTTGTTATCTGATGATTTGGGTTCCCTGGGTGGCGTTTACATACACACAAGATATCTGGGTTAGCGGAATGTACTCAAATCTTACCTCAACCTGTTAGCTAGGAATAAATGAGATCACATGACTCAAAAAGAAGGAAGTGAAAAACAATAAGTGACAGTGAATTGCACGGATAGAGAATGACTTAACATGGATGGTAAACTGACGGGCAATGGTCCCTAAATATATGTAGCTCAGGATGCCCCCTCTACTGCTGGCAGAAGAAAAGGGAATACATCTCAATAAGGGACCCTTTCTTCAAATTGATGTTGTCATGCCATTACAAAACATTAATTGCGGATGCCTCGGTTATGGAAGGAGTGGAAAATTACTGTGCCGTTAATTTGCTCTTTTTAAGTTTTGCATAAAGTGACGTTTCATCTTTTTTGTACTTTGTTTTTTACCTTCGAAGTAATCTCCTCTGGCTGCAATACGCTTATTGGACCATTCCAATAACTTTTAAGTTTTGCATAACGTGACATTTCATCTTTTTTGTGCTCGGTCAGTGAAGAAGAAATCCTGAGACAGCAATCATAAATTTTATCCCAATCCAGTGACTCCTTTTTTAGCGTTGGATTTTTACACCACATAAAGTGGTGAGGTGCCTCCAATAAGTTTCCAGACTTTTTTGCACATGAAATTCTAGTTACCTTCGAAGTAATCTCCTCTGGCTGCACTGCACTTGTTGTACCGTTCCAACAATTCTGGAAGACCCCATGGAAATCCTCTTATGTGAGCGTGTCAATGATTTTCACCACAGCCTCTTTTATCGCCTCAATTGTCTCATAACGACAGCCTCTAAGGTTTTCCTTGAGCTTAGAGACAAACTGTGCACTTATTGTCTCTCTAGACACACGACAATCGTTATCCATGAAATTCTTTATTTGACCAATCATCTCTAGTGTTCCGACTTATTTCTCCCACACCTCTCATCATCCCTCACAGACTCCCTGTTTTCCTTGAATCTTTTATGCCATTCAAAAACTGATGCTTGATTCATGCAAGATGGTCCAAAAGCAGTCTGAAGCATTCCATACGTTTCTGTATGGCATAATCATGTTGACACACTCGTTCTCGTCAGATCACCGAAGTTAAGCTATGTGGAGTCTTGCCAGTACCAAATGGGTGACCAATTTGGGAATTCCAGGCGCTGTATTGCAAGAGTTGCAAAAACATGACGTCGTCAGCTCCCCTAACAGGGATATACATGCAACTGGGGATCGCTTGTGAATTTCATACTTCCATGGAACTTCCTCCTTTGAAGGAAGCCAGTTAAATCTGCATAGGTTTAGTGTTGTTTCCTATATGTTTCTGTGGCATTTTTTCCAAGTTTAAAACAGAATTTAATTGCATATTGTTCTTCTAAATGTCCTCACTTTCAGATTGCATTTTTGAAATTCACCAGCTGTGACAGTCAGGCATATATAAAAGAATAACAGTATACATTCCTAGATTCAAATATTTTTCATGCGAATATGAACGAAGATGGTTGCCGGAACAAACACATGATGTTGAGTCTCCTATGAACTTTTTTTTCTTCTTGCAGCATAATGTCATATATTTTGTTCTATTTAAGCAAAGAATTTCTTATTTTTCTGAAGAGTGTATGCATGAAAAGAGACAGTATTGACACAATAATAACCATCTGTTTCTGCATAACGAAACAGATCTGTAAAAAATGACCTGAAATTTTAACATGCTAGAGTTGTTTTGCATGAAAAATAAATGTTGGAATCTTGGAATGTAACTATGCTGTTTTTATATATAATATATATATATATATATATATATATATATATATATATATATATATAAAGAATAAAATTTTTTATACTTACCTTACAGGTTTCTAAAGGTTCTTTAAAAAATTTGAATAAATTTTCAATATCAAGATTTTTATTTTATATTATACTAGCCTGGGTGCCTGGTGTTGCCCGGGTTTTTGGATTTGTGTGTTGGGCAACAAAAAATAAAAAAGTGGGGTAGTAGGCAAGTAAGCTCAAACCCGTATCGCGAAGAAGAAAAAAAAAAGTGTCGTCTTTGCTGTTACGCCCATCGCCAAACTGGAAGTGACGTAAGTTTAAATTAAGGCTTGACAATCAAAAAGAGGCAATGACTTTAGAAAATATCGGCAAAAAAAATTGATCCCTCTTTGTAGAAAAGTGCCCAGTTGAGGGTGAAGGAATTAATATTTTTAGCAAATTTTTCGATATTTGTTGTCCAAAGGGCTGATCTTCAAAATGATAACAATCTTGTGAAAATCTGTCGAAAGTTTTAGGCATACATACATACATTTAAACAGACAGGTGAGATTTATATTATAGATATATAAATTTACACATGCACACATTGCTATTTATTATAAAGTGGAGGATAAGTATCTAGAAAAAGAATTGTCTTTGAAAAACATTTGATTTAGTGGTACTACTGAAGTGCTGTTTTACCAAATATTTGGTTGTATATTCGAATTTCTATTTGTTATTTTTTTTTTTTTACCTGTTGAATTTGTTTTTATATATTAATTTTAAAATTTATTTTTTTTATTTATTTATTTATTTATTTTTTTTTTTTTTACATTTTCTCATGTGCAGGAAAGAACCGAGAACCTGAGATTATTGAAACACGTCATTGACCGGCCGTTTTATGCCGAGGAACAATACCGAGTGTCTGATTTCAGCGAATGCTTCCGCAGCATTCTTGGAGAAGATGAATCCGAAGAAACACAGATGGACAAGGACATTATTAATTCCATTTTGGTCAATCATCAAGACTGGTTCTTCAAATGAATTTAAAAAAAAGAAAAAAAGAAATTTGAATCAGAAAAATATTTATCTTTTTGTTTTTGTTTCTTTTTTAGTTTTATATTTCTTTTGCATTTATAAATAAGGATATTTAAAAAAAGAATATATGGGTGCTTTTTTCAGTATTCCCCTTGTATTAAAAAAACAAAATAGAGAAAAATCTGTATGATATTCATATCTGTGGTGAAGCGAAAATATATTCCAAAAACATCACATAAATTGACCAATTAATTTTATTTTTATAAAGAAAATCATTTTTTAAGCAAATTTGTAGACATTACAATATAAATCTAGTAAATATGAATTATTGAGTTATGTCCCTTGGCTTTTGACCTTTTTTTTTTTTAAAAGGTAGATACGCATAAAATTTGATTTTTCTTAAAAAAAAAAAAAAAAAAAAAAAAAACTACTTGATTAATTTATTTTATGGAATATATTTTTATTTCATCATACGGATTTTTTCTTTATTTTGTTTTTTGAATATAGGGGAATTCTGGACCAGAACAAAAATATTACTGGAAATGTCAATGATGTTTCATGCTTCTATTTAAATTAAAATTTTTTTTTTTTTTCTAAAAAAATAATTGATGCAGGTCCAGGCTAATAAAAGAACAAAAATACAGAAAAAGCTTTATAATGTATAGCCATCACTGTCATATTCCAAAAACCATGTAAATTGTCATATTCCAAAAACCATGTAAATTGTCATATTCCAAAAACCATGTAAATTAACCAAGTAGTTTTTTTTAACTAAGGAAATCAAATTTTATGAGGAAGCAAGATGTTGTTTTGATTTGCTATGTTTAATAAATAAAAAGAACAACTCGATTCAAACTACCGTAATAAAAATCAACCTTGTAATGGCTACAGTTTACTATTAAAATCACTATAAATCATAAAAAATGATTTTCTATATAAAGAAAAATCTATTGGATCAATTTATGTGATTTTTGGAATTTGACTTTTTCATTCCATGACGGATACATACATCATAAAGATTTTTCTGTATTTTTATTTTTGTAATTAGGTTGAATTCTGGATTTGCACCAAATAAATTTTACTGATTATAATTTATTCAATTCATTTGACGTTAAAATCTTTTGAATTTTTTTTTTTTTTTCTGGTTAATCTGTTTCAGTTTTATTACAGTTCGAGTTCTATTTGCAACTTCAACCTGATAGATTTGCAGGTTATTTTGTTTTTTTTTAAGATTAAAAACCATTTACTTTTCAGTTTAGAATTAATTTAGAAAAAGAATTCTCTTTGAAAATTGGCCAACTTTTATCGGTATATACTGGTCTTAAAGAAGCCCATCTTTTCTAAATGAATCGCTTTGTTTTATAAAACTTATGAACAAATAAGTATTCTCAATTTCATTTAAAATATTTTTTTTTTTTTAAGGATCATTTCATTTTTCCAATTTGTATGTCACTAAAAAGAAATATGACTCACTGGGTCACCCATTGAGCTCAGATTGGATTATTTCAATTGAAGGGAAAAAGTAATTTGTGCAAACCCAGTTAAATAAAAAAAATAAAAAAAATCGAAAATCAATCACTTTGTCCAATTATCTATTAAGTTGTATTAATACTTGTATATTGTTTATAAATGACTATCTTTAGTTGGAGAGCCATTTTTGTAATAAAAAAAATGATACTAAAAGGAATGACAAAAAAAATATCATAGAGAAAAGTAAATTATTCAATTGTGAATATTAAATGTAGCTAATCCAATCCAAATTAATAGTGTCAATCCCATCAGATAAGCTTTTCCAGGTAAAGAATGTTACTATCAATCCAGTCAGAGAAGCTTTGAATTATATAAAGAATTCCAGGTAAAAAAAAAAAAAAAAAAAAAAAGTGGTAGTATTAATCCAGTCCAAATCAGCAGGGTGTAGTTCCCTTTTTGTGTAAGGACAGTTATGGCTGAAAAATTAAAAGAAATTCAGTATGTTTTATATAGCAATTCTGTTACATGATTAGTTCATTCTTATCACACCTGGCTATAAATATAATCGTCCAAATTTTTCCGATCATACTCAATAAGATTATGTCAAAAATATTACCACAACTTTCATAGTATTCCTTATCGATCATTTCCATCTTATCAACTTATCCTCGAATTGCTCTTGGCCTTGTTAAATAGTGATTTATGTACGTACATCTCATTTGATACCTAAAAAGTATGCTCTTTAGTCGGTGCTTATCTGACTTATCTAAAACAAACGAAATATTAGAACACTTATAAGTGTGTCCATCCACCCAGCGCAGCCTAGATTGAACTCACTACATGAGTTTGTAGCGTAATTCAAATCTTGTCGGTAGCTGAATACTTGATGCTTCACCAGGCCTATCAAGGGTATCTTTTATCATGACGCCATCACTAGATGGGGTGCCTACCACGGCTTAAGAGAGGCCCATCTATCCTCGAGAGAAGGATAAACTGTGCTAGTTTCTCAACCTGATATTTTACCTTGCGGTAAATACAGCACCTCGCCTTCCCAAATGGTCACCGATTTGGTACTGGCCAGATTCAATGTTGTTTAACTTCAGTGATCTGGTGAGAACTGGTGTGTACATATGTTGATATACATATAATCGTTGATAAGAGTTTGACTGAAGACTTTACAGACAAAAATTATGACTGAAAAACTCAAAGAAATTCATTATATTTTATGCAACAATTCTGGTACTTGATTGGTTCGTTCTTATCACACCTGGCTATAAATATAATCGTCCAAATCTTTCTGATCATACTCAATAAGATTATGTCGAAAATATTGCAACAGATTATTTCAATGTTCTGTTTTATAGTTTGTTTGGTAGCACTCAAAAGATAATAAAACTGAGAGAGGTTGACACAAGCAAGAGTGATAAACTCTATAAAATAAGAGCAGGGATTTAAGAGAGGGTGAAAGTGATGTACAGAAACTTAGTAATAGATGGGTCACTTGGTGAACGCATTGCAAATTATGTTGAAATAGAACAATTAAAATGGATTATCTTTTTTCTAACTTAATCCCAAAACCAAGAAATATTTTAATGTATTTTGCGTGATCAAAATATATGTGAAAAAGGTCATAGGAAAACAAATGTTAAGTCAACTTTATTATTATGATAATAAATATCAAGCATTTTTCTTCTAAAAAAATTTTTTGATACAACCAAACATCCATATTAAACATTAAAGAGTCAGAAAAAAAATTCTTGACTAAATTTTGAAGAAACTAAAATTTATATTAACCTTTTTCATACTTATCCAGTTTATGACCCAATCTGAACTGCATCTTGACAGCTTACATAAGCAGCGGAAGTGATTATCCAATCAGCTGTCAGAAGACAGCAAGTTTTAATGGAAATGTGAAATTCACAAAAAAATATTTTAAACCGAAAATGACTTTTAACACATCATGTCAACATGAAATCCCTCTTTCTTCATATTAAGAATGGCTTTCTAAATGGAAAGCCATTCTTAACATGGGGAAGGGAGGGATGCTGCGTTTTGAATTGATCATCTGGCATTTTTTCTTTAGCATCTTCCGGCTGTTTAAGTAACCCGTTGTAAACTGGATAAGTACCAACCTTTTTTGTATACTATAAAAAGCTTTCATAACTTATTTATCAATTAAAAATTTGGCTTTACGGTAAACAGAATAATATTGTTAAAACAGAATTTTGTAGGGAGTTTAATTATCTCACTTTCTAGATATAATAATGATGAATGCCTTACTCTGCATCGCTGCCAGTGGGACCCGCAGCATAAAACACCATTTCATGGGTTTCATGCTTCACCTCTTTTGATGGTCACAAGACGAATATAGTTTTTTTTTATAATCTCAGCACTTTAAACAATAGATCCCGGTTCAATTTTAAATCTGAAATTGATAGTTGAAAATTGTATCATCACAGGTAGCAATCGAAAATGGTGATCCCAACCTGGTGCTGTCCATCACTGTAGTCAATGCCTATCTGTTTGATTTGGGAGAGGAACTGACTGTATCCAGACATTTTTCTAATGTCATTTATTGTCACATGTCTTGGAAAGTTACCGTCATTACAACGACATAGATGTTTTTTCTGACATTTCCATAGTAGTCGCCCCTTTTTTTTTTTTTTTTTTTTTTTTTTTTTTTTTTTTTTTTCCGGCTGGTTTAAGTTTTGTTTGGTTATTTTACAGCATATCAACCCTTTTCAGATTATTTAATCCGGTCATTTTGGTAAAAGGTTTTATGCTTCAAATTCTTTTAATTTTCAAATATTTATTTTATGCTGTTTGGTTTGGTTGTTTTGTTTTTGGTTTTGTAGAACATAATTAAAATTTTGCAAAGAGAAAGGGAGGAAAAAACAGTAACATCAATGCTTGGTGCATTTTAAGTTGGGAAGCCGATATCTTCAGACAGCCTGATGTGATAGCACCAGGCTTTCTTATTTTAGGTGAATCTACCAGTCCATTTACATTTAATGATTTTTTCCTTTTGGCTAAGATCAAAGTGTAGCATCTGCTCTGCTTTTACACTTCATTTGTTGTCATATTTTAGTACCTTGTCGTAATACAATTTACTATTCGAGTAATATCATTCCAAGAACTGCAAGCTTGTGGAACTAGCTTCTTGCTGACTATTTAATCGTTTCTTGTTCCTGTTAGCTCCTTACATAAAGTGGCTTCACGTTTTGTCAGGAGCAATTTCCATAAAACAAAAAAAATATCCTAGCATATCTAAATATCTTTTATAAAAGCTGTAAAAATAAACCAGGAAAGGAGGAAAAATTTTTTTCATCTGGTTATAGTGGGATGAAATTCGAAGATCTCCCTCTTTTAAAATATATGCGCCTTTATCTTTGTTGCAATTAGTCAGATTGTTGCTTCCCCCCCCCCCCCACACACACACAAAGGAGGGATTGGACCAAATAATTCAATCCCGTTTGTCTATTTGTTTGTTTGCACTTTTCTCAATAACCCTGTTTTGGGGGGGGTTTTTTGCTTTTTTTTTTTTTTTTAATTTTTTTTTTTTTTTTTTTAATTTTGCATAAACATCTGTCATGGTGACAGTAAATATTTGCCAGAACGGATTTTCCGGGATAACTCTGGTTGC
Source organism: Euprymna scolopes (assembly GCF_053919585.1). NCBI lineage: Eukaryota > Metazoa > Mollusca > Cephalopoda > Sepiida > Sepiolidae > Euprymna > Euprymna scolopes. Next base: position 117,298,142 of record NC_136487.1, read on the forward strand.
CCCTTTAGAAGCCAATATGGAGGTAAAATTGCCCCAAAATTGTTCGACCACACATTTCTCCAAAACCACTCCTTGATTTTTTAAAATATTTTGCACAAACATTAGTCATGGTGAAAGTAAATTTTTCACTTGCTCAGTTTGTTAGTATTGCCATTGATTCAGTTCTCTATGGAGGTCGCAGTATTGTGTTTATCTACATTAAATTTCAGCTATTGGTCTCATTTCTACCCAGGCACTTGTTCGATTCATTCTACCATCCCAGAAAGTACCTGATTCCTTATCTTATCTTTTACCAGTCCGGTATGTCTTAAGATGGAGCACAGCTGCCAAACTTGATGAGGTACCATTTTGGGCACTTGAGTACAAAATTAACTTTGCAATCTAGTGGCGAATGATCTCTTCTCTTCTTTAAAATTCCTTTTCACCCAGAAGAGACGTTGCTAGTGATTTATGTTTTTAAAGAAAAAAAAACGTTTATTCAAACTTATTCACGCTTTTCCTAAAAATTAGAGTTTATTAGATGTTTCTGATGCAATTCTCTAGGAATAGAAGAGACAAATACATCGTAAGTTGGAGTTACCACTGGGCAAGTGCAACTCAGAGCATTCTACTTTATCGTTATTTTCATGGTAGATGTTCAATCGAGCCCCAATCTATCTCCTTCCCCCTGCCCTGTAAAACAGTCGCAGCAAAAACTTAGTTACAATCATTGCAAAGAACTTTCCTTTCTTGTCATGAGGCAATAGCGTTCTGCATCTAGTCTGGTACACTGCAGCATCCACTGTGGCTATACAGTTCGAAGCTGGAGTTGCCTCTCCAGATGCAGGCCTGGGTGGATGATAAGGAATAATAATAAGTTACTAGTCTCTCTCTCTTGGCATTGCAGACAACGTTCAATGAAAAAGTAAACCAATACAGTCGGAGCCAGTGCAGCTGCAGGAGTTGCTGGAAAGATATTGCAGTGCTTCATCATCTGTCTTTCTCGGTGTGCATAAAATCAATTGGAATTTCCATGAATAAAGTTTCTTTCCAATTAAAAGGAAAATATTCACATAGAAATGAAATTATTACTCTTCTTTAAACTGTTTTGGTTTTAAAATTAATTTGCATTAGACACGTTTTTTAAAGGAAAAAAAAAAAACTATTTATTCAAACTTATTCATGCTTTTTCTAATATTAGAGTTCATTAGATGTTTTTGATGCAATCCTCTAGGGATAGAACAGACAAATGTCGTAAAATTGAATACCACTGGGGAAGTGCAACTCAAAGCATTCTATTTTGCCTTGACAATATTAAATTTTCACAATCTAGTGGATAGTAATCTTTTCTTTCTCCTGTAACTTCTTTTTCACAAAAAGGATATTGCTGTTTTTTTTTTGTTTTTTTTTTTGTTTTTTTTTTTTGTATCCTATCATTGTTTTCATGATATACACGAAGAGGAGGAGATAAGTGCAGGGAGGAGAAGAGATGGGGGATGGAATAGAGACGGATAGATAAAGAGGGGGATAAATGGAGCTAGAGAGAGATGCTTTAAAAAGAATCATATTAAACACACTGTTTAACTTGATCCATGTTACCGGACAACACCAAGTAGCCATGCTAGTTTGAAATAGGCATGCAATTGCAAAGAGTATGAAATCGACTGCAAAATCCGAAGATGATCCCCCTTTTCCTCACTACATCCCTTTTCCCACAGAAGAGATGTTGCTAATCTTTTTCTACTTTATCATTATTTCCACGAAAGGTGCTCGGCTGAGCTCAAATTTCTGATTCCTCCCTATAAAATAAAACATCACAAAAATGACTGCTCTTCCTATCACCGCTGCCAGGGCTTCTCTTTCTTTCTCTGCGTACCTAATACTAAACAAAATGTCCATAAACTGAGTTTCTTTTCAAAAGGTTCTAATCTGTGGTACATGTTACCATGGAACAACTTCTCTGTAGATTACAACATGGTCATCTTTTAAGTCTAATGTTAAAAAAATACTTGTCAAGCCGTCCTCTTAAGTAATCAAATTTTGTCCATTCCTTGTTTTCAATCTTCTCATCCAACTATCTCATTAACTCTGATTCTCAAGTGGATTTTGGCCTAAGAAAGTGATGACTCATTGATTTTTTTTTTTTTTTTTATATTAATGTCTTACACTGACTTCCTAAATTAATTGCCAGTTTCAAAACTTTGCTCTCTAACAAGGTATCATCTTTATTTTTTTACTTTCTTCCTTCAAACATAAAAGATTTTCCTAGTGTGTTCATCAATTCAGAGGTGTTATAGATCTGTTTTTTTTTTTTAATCATTTTATGTTTGTTGAGGATGGGGCACCCTACGGAAGGGCAGACATTTTGTATTTCAGACACTCCAACTGAGAGTTCTTTTTAAGATTCTAACCGTCTCTTTAAGTGCAATTGTTTCTATCTCTCTTGCACTTGGTTCATTGAGTATATTTGCGAGGTAGTTTTTAAAATTCTTTTTCATGAGTCCAGTTGCTCCTATGATTACTGGAATTATAGAAATCTTCCTAAGATTCCAGTTTCTTTTCATATTGTACATAAGACCTTGGTATTTAATTATCTTTTCCCTCTCAGTTTTGTTAAGGTCAGCATCATTAGGGACACTAACTTCAACTAAGGTTGCTACTTTCTCTCTCTTTTCCCATATCGCTTTTTATTTTTATTTATTTTTTCATAATTCTTTTTCGCCCTAAACAAAGATATTGCCACTTGAACTTAAGGGAATACTATTTGGGATCATATCTAACAGGGAACTGTGGAGAGTTGAGCAGTGAGATGTCTGCTCAGAATGCATTTAAATTGCTGCAGGTTAGTACAATTGAAAGCAGGAAACTGGGAGGGAATTCGGAAGTTTAACAATCTAAGAGAAGAAACTATTAGAGTAGAAGGCTTCCTGGCATCTAGGGGGCCTCAACAGTGAAGAGGTGGGATTTTGCTGGTTGTCAGGTAAGTCGGGGTGGTATTTATGTTACGGCGGCACAAGTGTTATAAATTCATCAGAACTCGTTCCTTTACAGTTTTGTAAAAGAAATTGAGAAAATCAAAATTTTATAACAAAACATTTTTATAGAGGATATAATAAGAGAAAGAAAATTAAAACTGTAAGTTGAAATTTACAATCAAAATTTATTGTTCGACTGAATACTAAAAAAAAACAATTTACAAAGTCCTTATTCCATAGCTTCAAAGAATGGTATTCTTGCTATTCTTCTCATCAGAGGACAGAAAGAAATCAGCAAATTATATTTGTAGCAATGCTAGAATTTGTTGGTATGGCATTAAGTGAAACCGCAATTTATTATAGTCATAAATTGCCAAGAAAAATAAAAGTGAAAAAATGTTGAATATGTAAAAAAATTTTTTTATATATATATAAAAACAAACCGTGCAGAATACTTCAGCTTGCATGAAGATCCTCTCAAGGTAATCCAAAAGGTGAAAATAGTTCTTTAGAGAGAATGAAGTCCAAAATTAAATCCAGTGTAATGCATATAGACCGATATAAAAGTTATTTTTAATAATGATTATGTTCATAGTATAAGCACACGTTTAGATAAAGAAGTTGAATGAATAGTAGTTCCAAATTGATATGTTCGTAGAGTGAATAATATGCATGCGTAGATAATTTATGCATGCGAGTGTTTGGAAGCGTGGCTTTGTGTGTGTATGTGTTTACCTTCTTCTTGTTAGTGCGTGTATAGATGTGTGTGAGTTGACGAAGGATGGCTACATGAGTTATTGTCCTTTTCTTTGCCACTTGATCTTTCCCCCCCAGAAGATGAGGAGTTGGAGAGCATCCGGATTGGTGTCTTTTTTGGTGTGGCTGGTGAAATCTGGAAAAAAAAAACTGATTTTGTTGATCTGTTCTTAGGAATTTCTTTACTCCACACTTACTTACTACATTCACATATATGTGTTACTTTTGAGGGTTGGAAAGATTTTCATTGGTTGAAAATACTTTGAGTTGGCATGTTCATGTTAAAACTTGTTAATGTTAGGAAGTGATGAAGAGACGATAGAAAGAAAGGGGATAAGCGATTAGAACCATTTGCTTTTTAGGGTTTGTCAAATCTACCACAAGTTTTGTACAAATTGCTTCCTCTTTTCAAGTATTTGACTTTATAAGTTGTTTTCTCGTTTTCTAAATTGCTTCCTTTTTTTTTTTAATTTTTTTTTTTATTTACGTTTGAAGGATTTAACTTTATAAACTTGATAGTTTGTTTAATACTTAAAAAAAAAAAAAAATTTGAAATTCCTTGACCAAAGATTAAAATATCGATACAAGCTGGCCTTTGAGATATTCAAAAAAAGAATCCTGTCCAGAAATTGTCTTCAAGCTGAAAAGCCTGCAAGTTTATTTTAACAGATTATATTCAAATTGACTGACGATTTGCAAACGCTCCTACTTACAGCCTTTCCAAATAATATTTCTCTCTTCGTCCTTTTCCTTCAATGATTTAAAATATTCTATCCATATATACATAATATCTACCTATATATATACATAACTATTCTATGATTTGCAATTGGATACAATTTTATTACCTTCGAAGCCAAAGTATTCTTGTCTGTCTTGAGAAATGATTTTTAATCAATTAAACTATATTCTATTATTAATAATATCAGTGCACTTTTTCACAAACTTATTTAAACATCTTTTTATGTTAATGTAAAACTAACAGTAACGAATTAAACTATACTCTATTATTATTAATATACTTTTTCACAAACCTATTCAAGCATTTTTTATGTCAATAGTGTAAAAAAAAAATGTTTTGTACTGTTACATAAAAAAAAGAAAACCCCATTAAATCTCTGATCAAATTTTCTGGATTTTTAAATTTGGCAGTTGAAACAAATTATTTTACAATAGGACGATAATGAAATAAACGTTTGCATTAACTTTTTAACAGCTATAAAATTGAATTTGGGATTCTTGTCCAAAATTCAACCTAAAAAAAAAAAAAATTTTTTTTTTTAAATACAGAAAAATCATTATGTTTATAATGCCTGGACCTGTCATGGAAGGAGAATGTTATATTCCAAAAATCACAAATTGATTCAAGTAGTAGGAAATCAAGGATGATGTATCTTGCTTTGTCATTTTTAATAAATAAAGGGTGACAGCTTAATTCGAACTACCGAGATCAAAATCTTTGTAATGAATATGATTTTCTATTAATCCCTAAAAATCGTGAAAAATGATTAGCTATAGAAAAAAAAAGAACGACTTGATCAATTTGTGACTTTTGAAATATAAAATTTTCATTCCATAACAGGCATGTACATAATAAGATTTTTGTATTTTTAAAAAAAAAAAAAACTAGGTTGCATTCTAAATAAGAATCTTTTTTTTTATCAAGTTGTACAATTTCTAACCTGAGTTTTTTTTTTTTTTTTTTTTTGTTGAAGTTTGAACAACCAAACTTTTTATCTCAATTTTAAAAAATTTGGATAATGTTATACTTAAATTTTTGAATTTAAAAAATTTTTTGATAATGTTATCCTTAATTTTTTGAACTAGTGTGTTTAACTTCTATTTTTCTTTTAAATTAAACAATTTTCTGTAGTTATATTGATTGCATCTTCACCCACGTTAAAAAAAAGACTCCTAGGATTTAGGATTAATGGGGTACAATCTTACTAACAGAAAATAAAATCTAATTTTTACCTCATAGAACTCCTGATGTGTGAAAAACATATTTTTTAATATATCTAATATTACTTAGATCTTTGTTTCCTATTCTCTCTTTTTTTTTTAACTATTTACCAAAATTTTTTCTTCTTAAAAATATAATTTTGAAAGTTAAATTTAATTATTACTGTATCGTTTGACAATTAAATTCTTAATCAAGCCAAATTGTTCTGAAGCTATAACTAAAATTTGTTATTAAGGTAGTTTGAACCTCTAATTCGTAAAATTATTTCATGTAAATAGCTTCTAAAAATTTAAAACCAGAAATGATTTTTATTTGACAATTAAAATATTTCCACATCCCTTTTAAATTTTCAAGGATCACAAAGTAATTAATTTGTTTTTCAAAATGGCTGACTTGATAATAAGTAAGTACATTTTGCCGATTTCATTTTGTAATTAAATGATTTTCTTTGGACTATTAGTACTTTACACTATTTATGACGTGAATAAATATTCAATTAATTTGTAAATAAAAAAAAAAATTGTAACTACTAGAGTAATGTTCATATGAGAAATACACAAAATTATTAATATATTCCATTAATTTGTAAATAGTAAAAATAAATGAATTTGTAATTATCAAAATAATGTTCATACAAGAAATACGCAAATTTATTAATATAGAGATCATATACAGTTTTAAAGTCTGGAAGGAAAGGATTGGCTGTAAGTAAAAAAAAAAAAAAAAAAAAAAAAAAAAAAAAATGAATAAATATTAACTTTCATTCAAAAATATCAAATTTCTTCCATGGTATAATTTTTTTTTTTTCCTAACAAAGAACAACTCCATATCCTTGTTTGCCTTTGTGTGGCTCCATTTTGTTCATCCAATCATTTTGTTTCACAGTCCACAAAGTGGCCAATTGATTTTAAACAAATCTGTTGGTTCGAAATGAAACACAAGATTTACATCTTCATCATTATAAAAACCTTGTTTGCTTTGAAAATCCTTCCTTAAAGAATTGAAAGAAAGAAAGAAAACTAATTAAATTCCAGTACTTATGCAGTATAATGGCCGTGCTATTGTTGGAATCGTCTGGACAGTTTATGCAAAATGCTGGAAGATGGCAAATGAAGTTTTGTAAATTTTGAGGGCGGAAGTGGGGGGGGCAATTTTTTTTCAATGAAAATTTATTATTTCTGTCAGTATTAAGTTAATTCAATGAAAAATTGAGAAATGAAAATATTCTTGAATAATTATTGGACAATTTTTATGAAACTTTTAGAAAATTAAAATTCTAATTAGGAAAATAAAAACATTTCATGAATAAATATTTATTTTTTGAAAAAAAAAAAATGATAGAAAACTAAAAATCTGGATATTTTTATACAACTTTTTTCTTCTTTTTATGATGAAAAGAATTTGTTTCTTCAAATCAAGTTAATTTTTTAAGATATTTTAAAAATATAACCAACCTATGATAAATTTTTTTTCTTTATAATTATTTTGTATTAAGGTTTATGCACTCTGTTTCGGCAGCTTCCGGTATTTTCTGTAAACCACCCAGACGATTCCAACAATCGTATGGTTCTTATATGTCCCTAAATTCCTAAAAGCAAAGTACAGTTTTAGAAATATTTTATGCAACCTTGAAACCAACTTGGATAATTAATGATAAAAACAAAAACAATTCATCAAAATGATAAATGATTAACGTCTTATTTAAAGAAATTCAACAAAAAACAAAAACAAAAAAGGATTTGACTGTTGAAACAGAACTAAATATAATTTTTTTTTTTTTTTTTTAATGGAAAAACATTATGGACAATTTGCAATGGTTACGTAAGTAAACAGAAAAGTTCATCGAATTTGTCTGTTGTTGACTTTGCAAAACAGTCAATATTTGTGAACTAATAAAATCCATGATATCAAAAATATTACAAAAAAAAAAAAAATTGTTCATGAAAATTTTTCAATTAAGAAAAACAAAAAGAAAATTTTGCCAAGAAAGAAAAGTTTTCATTAATTTCAAGATCAGCAGGTTTCTTAACACGATTTTGGATATTTTGCATATTTCGATTATCTTTTTAAAAAAATTCCAACGGCACAAGTGATCCAGGTAAAAATCAACTGGCAGTATGGTGTCTAATGAACTGTGGTGAGAATTTTAAAGCTCTGCTAACAAAGCTTGACGAAGCTTACTTTTTTTTTTTTTTTTTTTGTCAGTTTTCACTCAGAGCTTTCACCTTAATTTAACAGTAAAAATTAATAAACCATCTTTTCCAGAAATTATTCACCTGGGGGGTGGGAAAGAGCTTAAAAGTGCAACATTCAGTAAAAAACATCTTTCCTGACAATTTTTTTTTTCTATTATTTTAGAAAGTCACTTTTAAGCTGACCTCATATTCCAATTTAAGTATTCATATTACATATGTGCACTTCTAAAACCTGCCAAACCTAGAGAAAATCAAAGTCTTACGATATGTCTGGATTTTAATTTCTCGGTGTCCGGCATCACATTTTAAAATCCTATTCCAAAATCTATCTTGTCTCTTTGCATTTTTTTATGACAATTTTTTTTTTTTTTTTATTGCAGTTGCTTTTTTTTTTCTTTTTTTTTTTTTTTTTTTGGGCCCTTTTTGTAGCATTTTTTAGGAACCAAATTTTTTTAATTTTTTTTCTATGTATAATTACTAATCATGTCACTAGATAATCCCTTTCTATTTTTTTACCCAATATTTTAGAATGAGGGATCACTTTCCTATATAAAACTAATGTAAAATTATTACTCATTTCTTGGCCACCATTAACTTTTGGTCAGAAAATGGGTGATCATTTTTATGTTGAGTGCATTTAGTAAAATGATCCCCCACTCTAGAAAACTGAAATATTCACTAAAAAAAAAAGTCTAAATTCTCTATCAATGTACTTGGTAAGTATACACATAAGAGATAAAAAGCATCGAATTAGTAATGGTCAGAAAATGAAATCATTTTATGATAAATTGATGTAAGATATTCGATTAATTTTTTTTTTTTTTTTTTTCTTTTTTTAAATAATTTAATTTTCTAGTGACATGATCAGTAATTGTACACGAAAAAAATGGTTTGTAAAAAAAATATTAAGTGGCTGGTAAATACTGAAGAAGTAACTTTTTCTTTCTTTTTTTTTTTTAGATCATTGTAAAATCAATTTGTTTTATTGATTTTTAACGTTAAAAAGTCCTGTTAATATAAACTTGAGGGAAATACTAAAATGTTACCCTGCATTTTTTTAAAACACTTATTTCATAGAACCATTTATATATATATATATATATATATATATAAGCTAAAAGAAGACAAAAAAAAACAAGGTTTTAGCCAAATCTCATTAATTTATTTCAACCGAATAGGGCCTTTTCAAATGAGCAAGCTGAAAAAAAACACACACACACACACACCCTTTTGCTGTTACTAATGGGTGGAGTTGGAGAGGGGAGTGAGGAAGGAGGTGGAACAAAAATCAGTACACTGTTACCGATCAGGTGAGAGGTTGATATTTTGCCTACACACCTCAACCTAATGTGTTGGGCTGTCTGGCCTATAAAAATATTTTGGTTTCAACGTAGATTGTCACTAATTTTCATCAAATCAAGTTTTTAATGTTATTAAATTGTGAAAACGTCTCTGGCAAAATTAACTACATATATATATATATATATATATATATATATATATATAATTTAAAAGCGAAGTGGGGCATTTTTTTTAATTTTTTTTTTTTTTAAACCTTATAAAAAAAAGATCGACTATAATATAAAAAGAAACAGGATCGACTAAAAGTAAGAAAAATAAATTGAAAAGGAAGATCGACTAAAAGGGAGAACGATGAAGAAACTTGAAGTACTTTTCGCCGACTGTCTTCAGAAATAAATGTCGGAATGAAGTAATGTTGGCATGAAGTAACTTTCTTCATTCCGACATTTACTTCTGAAGACAGTCGGCGAAAAGTACTTCAAGTTTCTTCACCGTTCCCCCGTTTCTTTTCTCTTTCTCACCCTTTTAGTCGATCTTCCTTTTCAATTTATTTTTCTTACTTTTAGTCGATCCTGTTTCTTTTCATATTATATTTGATCTTTTTTTTTATAAGGTTAAAAAAAAAAAAAAAAATGCCACACTTCGCTTTTAAACTATTACAATTCTGTTGTACTTCGAATTTACTATATATATATATATATATATATATATATATATTTAAAATATGTGTAACTAACAATATTCGACATCATCTGGTGGAGTATTAAGTAATTTATTTTTATCAGTAACAAATCATTTTCTACTATTGTCACACGCGAGGTAAACTTTACTGTAAAATCTCAAACAACTAATCGAGGTAAAAAAAAATAAACAAAACAACTACACTAGGTAAACCTTAAAAGGACAAATATACAAATAAAGTTTTACAAGAGAAAATTTTACTTAAAAACTAAACCAATCTGCTCTCTCCTAAATCTCTGAATAACGCATTAATCACAAAAATATTAAGAACAAGCTTTTGTGCCTTTTTAAAAATGAAATTTATTTTCCCCTCTTTTTTTATCATATAAGTTAAGATTAAGCGTTTTCGTCTCTGCTACTAAAAATTAAATTTGCATGATATTAGTCTTTCTTTCATCATTGGGCTGTGACAACAGCATATTCTTTGCATTGTTTTGACTCTTGAGTATATATCCGTTAATATCTTATGTTTTTATATAGACTGATGTCGTTCTCGGATGATTGACTGTGTCTTACTGTGTCAGATATATACTTGAGTCAAAAGAATGAAAAGAATATGCTGTTGTCACAGCCCTAGTCGTGATTAAGATCAAGCCTCCTTTTCTTTGCTCATTAAACTAAATTTGCATACGTGATTATTGAGGTGAGCCAGGCACATGGACGGTTACTTTTATTATATAGTTATAGTTTAATAATAATAATAAAAATTACTATTACTGTTTGAGAGATCGTCGGTGGCCATTTTAAGATTTTTAATATGGCTGTATCTGTTTACATGCTTAGTGATGCATTATGGTCGGATATTTATTTACAGAATTTTTGTCTCGATTTGACACACACTTTAGATAAAATTTCTTGTTGGTCTTAGATCGCATTTTCGCTGTGAAAAATTATAACGTACTTCAAAATATTGCCTCTTCATACACTATATATATATATTTTACAAAGGAGTCACAACTTATCAAGGCCCGAAGGTCACTCAAGGATAAGGGTTAATGAATGTAAGGTGGTTGTGTAGTCATCGTTAATGGTATAAGTTGGGTAGAATTTTGATTATTTAAGTGGACGGATCAACAAGAACTTGTTTACATTGGATTTGAATGTCACCATATTGTAATTGTTTGGGAAGCAGGTCAGTGGAACGGTGTTCCACAAGCAGGCAGTTATAGAAAGAAAGCTTTGTTCCTGGAATCTGTGTTTAGATTTAAGCACAGGTAGAGAGTGGGAGAAATTGTTGATAGTGGTGGTAGCTAGACGAGTGTATTTTGTGAAAGTTTGACAAGTGAGGGGCATACATTGAAGCCTAGACGAGCACTTGCCATGAAAATAACGATAGAGCAAAGACTGGCTCGCTCACATATATATCCGCTCGCTTATGCATAAGTGTTTAAACAAGGTCATGTGAACATATTCAAAATAGCCTTTTAAAGATTGACAGTAAAGTTATTTTTTTTTTAATTAAAAAAGAAAAAGTTGAATTAACGGGGGGATCAATAGAAATTCCACTGTTGTGTCCTACATATGCTGTATGTTGTTGCCGTGTATTTATTAAATGTTCAGCACGAACACATACCTCACAATATTATTGTAACGCCTTTGTTTAAACTGAAACACGTTCATCTAAGTATTCTAGTTAAGCAGATTTCAGAATCTGCTTGGGGGGGGGTATCTGTAAAACTCTTGAAAGACTTTGTGGCATATTTATATTCTCTAGATGTCCAGCGTGAATGTAGACCCCACGATATTATTGAACCATCTTTGTTCAAACTCGCCCGGCTTGGGCCCTACAGGGCCTGGGCACCAAAGTTCAAGCAAAGACCATATGTGGGGGCAACCCCACATATAAGACCTTTGTTCTTGTAGCAATCAGTTATTGGTCAATGTAGGGGAAACCCTTCATACCAATTGTCACTATCCAACTCCCCTACTCCCCGGGGAGTTGGTCCCCATTTCCCCAATCTCTCTACATTAAAAAAACGGCCTTGTGCATAATTTGCTCAGTGGTGAAGCAAATAAATACAAACTGAAACCTACTTATCTCAGTACTCAGGTTAATACAGTTTTAGAATATATCTGGTTCTGGGAAGGGGCGGATTATTTCCAAATTTTATAGGAAATTATGACATATTTCCGTTCTCTAGACGTCTATCACTAATGCCCCTTCGACCACATACCATCTTTCGACAGAACAGATACTACACTTTGAAATATTTATTTGCGAAAATATCAAAAATTAACGTTAACAACAAATTAAGCAGAAGGCCATTCAAAAGTGTGGAGGGAATAAATGGGTGTTGTTGGTCATCCTTCGTTACAAATACAAACAAATGTCTATTCTATTCTAGACTAGAATCATTTCGGTCACCAGAATACCACATTTACACCAGGAGTCCGTCCTACTTAATATATCCCGAAATTGATTTGAAAAGACCTTTAATTTTTCACAAATATATACACAAGGATTTTATTAAAAATACACGTTTATATTTAATTCTGGTCAAGAAAGTGTATTTTAGTGTTTTATGTTTGACACAACTGCAACATCAGATGGACACTTTAAAATTACCTTTTATTTGGCAATTGGACAATTCCATCTTTCAAAAAGAGGTTGGATACTGATAGCATATGCATGAAATTGCCTTGGGTGACTCCTTTGTAAAGAAAAAAAAAAAAAAATTTATACATTTGATTGTATTCATATCAAGAGTTTTTTTTTTTTTTTTTTTTTATTATTTAGGGGTCACTGCTTATCAATACCCAAAAGCCATTCTAAGGGTTAGTGAATGTCGGGTAGAAGCTGAGACAACACCGTGATGATCAATAATGGTGGAACTTTGGTAGGGTTTAATTATATAAGAGGACGGCTCAATAAGAACTTGTTTACATTGGACTTGAAAACGACCATGTTATAGTCAGATGGGAAGCTGCCCCTCAGTGTTGTATTCCACAGAAATTTTGTTCAGATTTATATTGTATCAAGTGTTAGGGCCTCATCTAGTCATCTAGATGATTGTAGCCCAGACTAATCTGCAGTATGAAATCGGACCAAACCAGACACAATTACATTATAGGATTTGCTGAAATCACTGTAATTACCTTGCATAGATCAAGGGCAGATAATTTCTGCTGCCATGTCGTGTTGTTGTATAGGGAGGGAGGGGGTATTTATATTATGTACATGTGTCTAAACTTGTGCATCGTCAAGTGGTATACAGTGTTTTTATATTTGTATATATGTGTCACAGTCATCTATATGACGTGTGTATATGCGTGTTCATCTAATCTAATTTTTCTATTGCTCATTGAATTGATGCATGTGTAACAGTTACAACGGTGTTGATGTATTAATAGATACACTTTAACAACGGACATGTAAAATTTACAACAAAAAGGGACAATTAACAGTTTCTCTGAAATTGTAACATCAGGCCAATCAGAGAAACATACCTACCCCATTTTTGCTCTTGTTTGATGGATCCTTGGAAAAGCTGCAAATAAGGTTCAATCTCAATAAATCAACAAATCTCTCGTTGTCTTTTCAGCAACTTTATTATCGATATTTTCCCATTGGAAAGCTGCAATGCTGGTCCTAGACTAACGCATTTTGATCTCCTATGCTGGAAGCTATCACTATCCATGGACCATCTTTCTTCCTCTCTTGATTCTGACTCAATCTGCTCTCTCTCACTCCTGACTAAAAAATGATACATGTTTTTCAAGTTCTACTCTGAGTCCATATCACTTTAAGGGACCTCTATGTAAGACTATGGCATTGAGTGTTTCTATGTCTGGATAAATTGTTGTAGAAGCATGGAAGTCAAGAATTGCAGGAAGATTAACCGATCAAAGAACACTTGGAAGCACGCGATTGGTCAGGACCATACAGGATGGAGTTTGGAGACAATTGAACCGTGAGTACTGGCAAATGACCTTGCAAAATGTCAAAAAACTTTTGATATTTGGCAAGAAAAGAGTGATATTAAATGAATATATATTTCTAGCTATATAAAAACGGTCATGTTTATATACTTGTATGTTGTGGAGGATTAACTAATCTTATTGAATTAACTGTACTGGATTAACTAGACTGATTAACTAATCATTCTGAATTTTAGAAATACAGCTTCTAGGCATAAGCGGTCTAAATGTAGGCTATATTTAGTTTAATTTTGCTTTATGAACCGTGGATCAAAGAGGTGGAAGCTTATATAGTGATGTGGTTCTTTGTTGATTAACTGTGTCTAACTGTGTCGCATGTATACTCGAGTCAAAACAATGAAAAACAAAAAAAAAAAAAACAACAACAAATGTCCACAGGGTTTTATACCCATGGAGATCAAAAAGGTGCTCCGGTTTGTTGTGGATGTTTTACTTAATCAGTTACTAGATGTTGGAGCTTTAATGAATCCAAGCCCAGTAAAGCAAGGCTTTCAGAGTGTGGCAGGGATCTTATGGAAGATATTTGCTTCATTTTACGTTTCTAGAGTTTTCAGGTAATGTTCACTTTCAATAACAATTTACAACTTTAAATATTTTGTATTTTTTACTAGCCTTGATGCTCGCCGTTACCCCCGGGTGTTTGGAGGGGTGTTGAGCAAAAAAAAAAAAAGCAGTAGTTGGCAGGTAGGCTCGAACCCATACCACGAAGGAGGAAAAGAATGTGAAAAAAAGTAACGTCTTTGCTGTTGCGCCCATCGCCAAACCAAAAGTGACATAGGTTTAAATCAAGACTAGACAATCGGAAAGAGGGGGTGACTTTCGAAAATATCGGCAAAAAAAAGCGACATCTCCCTGTAGAAAAATGCCCAGTTGAGGGTGAAGGAATTAATGATTTTTGGCCAATTTTTCGATGTATGTAGTCCGAATGGTCGAGCTTCAAAATGATACCAATTTCGTGAAAATCCATCGCCTCTGTCGAAAGTTTTAGGCAGACATACAAACATACATACATACATACATACATTTAAACACACAGGTGAGATTTATATTATAGATGTTTTTTCTATATAGACTAGACAAAGTTAGAGAGAAGTACTTTTTTCAAAAGTATGGCTAGAAAAAGAGAGAGAAAGAGAGAGAGAGAGAGAGAGAGATCTGGTATAGCCAGTCAGTTTCTCTCTCATTAGTATTTCTGATCTCTGCAGCGCCACCTAGACTGTTTAGTGTACCACTATCTTCGAACCCGCGATGTTTAAAGTTTCTGTGAAGATAAACATGTCAAAACCTAATTATTTACTATTTTGCTTTCCTATGAACGCCTAGCAATAAATTTGGAGTTGATAGAAAATGTGATCAAATTACAGAGGGGAAAAGGTATAGGAAAAAGTGGTGTTTGATCATGGATCTTTCATGTTCAAAGGGAACACTGTAATTCCGTCCAGTTCCTTTCCACCCATCTTTGTTCAGACAATTAAGTTCTAAAAATGGAGGGAGAAACTGCGGCTCACTTATTAATATCGTTAATTGTTAAGTAACAAAAGTATAGGCCAAGTTTGTCAACGACATGCAGTTACCTCCTTTCAGTATATGCATAGAACAAAATGACATCTATATAATAAAGTAACGTCGAGTTTTCCCGTCTGCATCAAAACAAGATAGGATAATAATCACAGTGTTAATCTATTCTGCCTTCTAATTAGTTTAAATCCTTATGTGTGTTTCCAGAAATGGTGCATTCATTTTTTTTTTTTTTTTTTCAATATTTATTGTATTTTCCCCTGAAAACCGGACTCTCCAAAATAATCCTACCAAAGAGAAGGTAGCAGTCCTTTTTACTTTCTACTATTTATCTACTCTTACCACTATCAAATCCACTGTGTACTAATTTTTCATGGAATAAAAATTTAACAAACACTGGTTATTTCAAAATACTTAACACATGCTTCAGATTTGCATCCTTGGAAAACAACAAATGTTCGCTAAAAGTTTAGACGTTTTTTTTTTTTTTTTTTACATAGGCGTCACCACTTATCAAGGCCGAGAGGCCACTCACGGATAAGGATTAAAGAGTGTACAGTAGTCAAAAGGACAATATAGTAATCGATAGTAGTGGAAGTTCGCTAAATTTGTTAACTTAAGTGTAACAGCTCATCAGAAACTTGTTCACATTGGACTTGAAGACAACCATATTATAGACAGCTGGAAAGCAGGAAAACGGAAGACAATTCCACAGGCATGCAGTTCTAAGAAAGAAGCTTTGATCATGGAATCTATGTTTAGGTTTAGGCACAGATAAAGAGGGGGGGAATTATTGATAGTGTTTTCAGCTAGACGAGTGTTTCTTGTGAAAGTTTGGCGAGGGGGTACCATAGATTGAAGCTCGGTCGAATACTTTCCATAAAAATAATGATAAAGCAGAGACAAACTCGCAACATCTCTTCTGTGAGAAAGAGGTTGCAGCGAAGAGAAAAGGACATCTCCCACGATGCCACAAAGTCTATTTTGAACCCTATCAAGGCAGGACAAATCTTTTCTAGCAGCTCCTGCCCAGATGTGACAACAGTATTCCATCCTTGGACGTACTTTATAGATAGAGAATTACATTAGGAGTGAGATATCTACTGGATCGATAGAAGGATCTGACCATTTTTCCAGTGGCCTTGGCAACAAATTTGATGTACGTATTCCATTTAAGATCAGGAGTAAAGGTCAAGCCCAGAAGCTTGTCAAAACTTGAGGCCTCCCCAAGACGAGAGCCATTCATTTTAATTGATGTCAGATGGGGATCAGAGCGTTGATGATGTAAAGATAGAAGCTTGGTTTTAGATGCATTAAAAGTAACCAGCCACTCCTTTACCCATTGTACAACGTGATCAAGATCAGAGGAGAGAGAATCGGAGAGAACTTGGTCGTTTACTGTCTTAGATGTGCTACCATAAATGGTAGTGTCATCAGCAAAAATGTCTACAAATGATGTAAGGATGTGATTTGGAAGATCATTAATGTAGATCAGGAAAAGAGTTGGGCCCAGGATGGACCCCTGAGGGACTCTAGCATTAATACTGTGAGCTCCTGATTTTTGCCCATCAACTACTACTCTTATGAACCTGTCAGAGAGAAATGATTTAATAATTGAGAAGACATTTCCAGCTATACTATAGCTGGAGATCTTGTGAAGTAAACCTTTATGCCATACCCTATCAAAGGCCTTTGATATGTCAAGAGCAATTGCCCTAGAAAGGTTGACTCTGTCGAGAGATTCGTTAATCCTATGAGATATAACGTCTGTAAACTTTTCTGTAAAGAAATCTGTATGAGATATAACGTCTGTAAACTTTTCTAATTATTAAAAAAAAAATTCTTGTAATATTTTTCATGTTAAACAATGACTTCATAAATAGTTTATTCACAATTAAGCACTAAATTTGGTCTGCTGTTGTTTTGGTATGCAACATATTGTATAAGCATTTTTTTTTCACATCCCAGAATAGAGTGGAATATAATAATTAATGAATTGCTTCTCAATATGGCAGCTTCCGCTGTCATCTTTCGGATACAAATTATTACAAATTTCAGAAAACGAACTACTCTTTGATAATTAAGAAAAAAAAAACATCTGCGTAAGAAAACTATTTGCACTGAAGAAAAAAAGGTTACATGTTGGTTGTGTTATTTAACTGTTTTCTGAGTTTAGCCTCTAGTTTAGTTCGATTCCACTATTTTGGTCCAATTAGATGTAACTATTTACTATGCCTCCCCACGGGACAGAGTTAGACACCAGGGTCGTTTTTTAACGTGGAGAAAAGGTACAAAAATAAAAATTGTCTCAGTCGTGAAGGATTTCTCCTCCACCGAAAGAGAACAAGAAATAGAAGTGCAGCATCTGAAGAACAGATGTAACCGACAAGATAAGCTTCACGAATACGTTTTTGGTCACATTTACTGCTTTTTTAAAATTCATTTGTGAAGTGGATACAATTATTAATAATATTAAAAATGGATACAATTATTAATAGTATTAAAAATGGATACAATTATTAATAGTATTAAAAATGGATACAATTATTAATAGTATTAAAAATGGATACAATTATTAATAGTATTAAAAATGGATAATATTAATAATAATATTAAAATAAGATCTTGTGCTATCTGAAAACCTAACCCATTTCACTGTAAGTAATTTAAGTAAGATTGATACATGTTCACCCCTACTTAAAACTATAGTGGGGTAAAGAGAGAAGTCACCCAAATCGTAGGAAAAAAAATTGATTTAAAACAATTTTTTTAATTTTTATTTTTCTATTTATTTATTTTTTTTAATCTTTTTCACCTCAAACCTCAAACTAGGCATATTGCTACTTGGAACTTAAGGGGGTTACTATTTTGGATCGTGTCTAACGGGGGATTGTGGGGAGTTGAGCAGCAAAATGTCTGTCCATATTACGTTTAAGCTTCTAAAGGTCGATACAATCAGGGAAGAAGGATACAGAGGGAATTTCAAAGTCTAGACGTCTCACAGAAGAAACTAATAAAGCTTTCCAGCATCTAGGATCTCAACAGTGAAAGGGTGGGATTTTTCTGTCAAGGGGGCACATCAGAGCACATTCCATTAAAGTACTTGTAAAACAGGCACGGATATACTACATTGCTGTGATGAGACAGAGGCTAGAGCTTTGTTGACAGTGTGGGGTCTATTAGATTTGAGAATCTTTTTTTTTTTAACTGTCTAAGAATGAGAGACTAATGGTAGATTTTTTATTTTATTTAGCATTTTTTATTTTTTTATTTTATTTAGCATTTTTTATTTTTTTTAATTTTATTTAGCATTTTTTATTTTTTTAATTTTATTTAGCATTTTTTATTTTTTTTATTTTTTTATTTAGCATTTTTTTATTTTATTTAGCATTTTTTATTTTTTTATTTTATTTAGTATTTTTTATTTTTTTAATTTTATTTAGCATTTTTTATTTTTTTAATTTTATTTAGCATTTTTTATTTTTATTTTATTTAGCATTTTTTATTTTTTTAAATTTTATTTAGCATTTTTTATTTTTTTAATTTTATTTAGCATTTTTTATTTTTTTTTTTTATTTAGCATTTTTTAAATTTTATTTAGCATTTTTTATTTTTTTTATTTTATTTAGCATTTTTTATTTTTTTAATTTTATTTAGCATTTTTTATTTTTTAATTTTATTTAGCATTTTTTATTTTTTTATTTTTTTATTTAGCATTTTTTTATTTTATTTAGCATTTTTTATTTTTATTTTATTTAGCATTTTTTATTTTTTAATTTTATTTAGCATTTTTTATTTTTTTAATTTTATTTAGCATTTTTTATTTATTTATTTTTTTTATTTAGCATTTTTTTTATTTTATTTAGCATTTTTTATTTTTTTTTATTTTATTTAGCATTTTTTATTTATTTATTTTTTTTATTTAGCATTTTTTATTTTTTATTTTATTTAGCATTTTTTATTTTTTTTATTTTTTATTTAGCATTTTTTATTTTTTTATTTATTTAGCATTTTTTATTTTTTTAAATTTTTTTATTTAGCATTTTTTTAAATTTTATTTAGCATTTTTTATTTTATTTAGCATTTTTTATTTTTTTTAGCATTTTTTATTTATTTATTTTTTTTATTTAGCATTTTTTTTATTTTATTTAGCATTTTTTATTTTTTTTATTTTATTTAGCATTTTTTATTTTTTTTTTTTATTTAGCATTTTTTATTTTTTTTATTTTATTTAGCATTTTTTATTTTTTTATTTTATTTAGCATTTTTTATTTTTTTTTAGCATTTTTTATTTATTTATTTTTTTTATTTAGCATTTTTTTTATTTTATTTAGCATTTTTTATTTTTTTTATTTTATTTAGCATTTTTTATTTTTTTAAATTTCTTTTGGAATCCTTTGAGATGAGATTTCATAATTTGTGCATTTGTTCTTTTTGCTGCTTGTTATCTTCATAGTTGTTGTTTCACCACATTTTGGTCAACTAATCCTCTGGACTGCTTGGGTAGGATTGAAACTGCTATCTTAAGACATTGCTCACTTGGAACCATGGGCCCCAATATTCAAATATCTATACTTTTCATATAAAGATTAATCACCTAAAGAAGGTCGGAGGATGAGTTGGCCGAAACGTGGTGAAACAACAACAACAACTATGAAGATGAAGATAACAGTCTGCAAAAAGAATGAATGCACATCTGCAAAGGAGTTTAAAATTTATTTAAACATTCTTATGGAGTGAAGATCACTTTCCTTATTTGTACATTTAATGTAAAATGAGCACCCACTTCTTGGCCAGTTAGCGGTAAACTCATTTCTTAATTTTGTTTGATTCGAAACGAACACTTATATAACAAACCTTATTTTAATCACCTTACAGTGAAATTTTTTCCCTCTTCAGAATCCATACTCTATTACTTATATTTTTTAAAATGAAATTATTATTTTATATTTCTCCTAAGTAATGTCGGGATAGGGTCCTGCTAGAAATAAAATATGTACCTAATGCAAACCTTTAACACGCTAAACTTTAAATGACTCTCTACTTCTCTGCTTTCTTATTGGGATCAAAGTAGTCCACCGTCTAAAGGATCTCTCCTTCATTGTAATTCAAGGTAATTGTTATTTTACTCCCAATCCAGAAAATTCCTTTTTGGGGGTGCTAGATTTTCCTTCGCATTAAAAACAGACCTTGAGTCTAAGGTAGACATCGTGGGGAGGCAAGTAAATAAGGACTCTCTGAACGGGATGCCATTAAAACAAATCCATCTAGAAATTGTTTCTCCAAAATCCATTCACCTTTCTTTAAGAAAAAAAAAAAAAATACAAAAATAGAATTTATAATAACCAAGCATACACTCTTCGTCAAAAATGTTAAAAAATATTATTTCTCACTAGTGTTTGCACTAGTATAGTATCCGTATTTATATAAAATATGAAATAACTAGCCCGGGTACCCGGCGTTGCTCGGGTGCCTGGGTGCCCGGGTGCCCGGCGTTGAACCCATGACGTGAAGGCGGAAAAGAAAGTGAAAGAAACTTTTACGTCTTACCACTACTTTATGATGCGACCGGAAGTTTGGAACGTTAAAATTAGGCAAAGTCAATTCAACCGATACGATGACTTGCAAAAATGGCTCGCAAAAAATCGACCCCCTCCTTGTAGAAAACTGCCCTGTTGAGGGTGAATGAATTAATGTTTTTGGCCAATTTTTCGATATTTGTTGTCCGAGACAACGATCTTAAAAACGATACCGATCTTGTGAAAATCCGTCGCCTCTGTCGAAAGTTTGTGGCAGATTTACAAATATACATACATACATTTAAACAGACAGGTGAGATTTATATTATAGATGTCTAAAGAAAGAACAGAAGATATTTTAAATTAGAAAATGTAAAAAGAAGAAAAGAAAAACGGTTGAATATGAAAAATAGAATGGTGGTTTTCTTTCTGGATTCATTTTAGACTGCAAGGGGTTATCGAACTTGCTATTTTCTTTTTACCCTAAACACTTGAATTGGTTTTGCCCACAGGTTTTTAACTCATTACGTTTTACGTGACGTCATGGATATTTATTTAATTATTATCATATTAAAGGATCGGCCATCAGAACTACAAAGACCATCTAATTATCATAGGGACAATGAATGATATGTGCTGGGAGCTTGTTTATAGTGAAACTGGTTTGCATAGAGCTAACTTCACTTTCTCATCACATCCAGCCTGATCCAGCGGCAGGACAGGGTCAAGACAGCTGGAAGCCAGGTGGGATGCATAAGCTGTTAGAAGTGTTGACATTTTCCTATATATAGCATATATATAGCACCTGACATTCCTAAATGGCCACCCACCTGGCTCAACGTTGCTTCTTTCTTTCTTTTTTTAAAATTCTTTCCTTCTTTTCTCCCTTGAGTGTTTTCCTTTTCTTCCTTAATTCCTTATCTCTTAACCTCTTCACGGGTAGGGGTGATGTAGTGGAGTGGGGATAAAACATGCATTAAATCTGAAACCCCTTTTAACATAGATATATCAAATTCACATTCCCCCACTAATTGAACCTATACACACTAGTATGTTTAAGATTGGGAGAGGCCATCACACACTTATACAAATACCATTCTTTACCCCTCCATCCTTTCCCATATCTCAACACAGATTCAAATCCACACCACTATTTTGTGTCATTTATTTACAGTCAAATCTTATTTCTAACAAAATCGGAAGGAACCTCTTGATATTAACTCCTTGTGACGAGGAAGACCTGATATTTTCATTGTAAACTTTGCTTTTGTACAAACTATATTGCTTACTAGTAACTAGCTGATCGAAACATGCTCATGATTGTGTAAGCCAAAATATTATTGATTATATAAAAACAAATAAAGAGTATCTATCTTTATATATACATATATATATATATATATATATGTCATCCACATACAGTACTGTTTCGCTGTTTCACAGTTCATCAGTGTGGCTAGATAAGCAACTACTTCAAGCCAGGATCAAAACCCAAATGCCCAAACGACAGTCGGAACTTCTAACTATTGCGCTATATGGCTGCTGCTATGCAGGCAGTGAATTAACAATGTTTTGGCATTGCTCAAATACTTAAGCTCAATTTGTTTACACAAAGAGCACCGCTTCATATGCTAATAGTAATTTGTATATCACTTCCCAATATGCTCAACCCAAGATAGGGAACATTATAATATATATATATATATATATATAAATACACATCTGTCTCTATTATATAGTGATGGATAGATAAATAGTTAAGTAAACAAAACCGGCATAAAATGATCCATTAGCGGTTGACATGCCGTAAAACACAGCAACGAAGTAATTAGTTGAGTGCATATTCATGCAAAATTGTTCAAATATCATTTTGAAAAAAGAAAAAAAGACGCACAATTGTTTGGACTAGCGATTACAATTTCTGTGTATTTACTCAGATAAGAAATACAATGGAATCTCATTACGTTGAATCTTTCACCTCAAAATATCAGATGACACAAAATACCTTTTTATTAACTCCCCTTCTGACCTCAAAGTTGATCAGATTTCATTATAGATCAGCCATATTCACAAGAAACCACAACAACTGTCAACATTTTTCCTCACTCTCTATCTTAACCCTAATCCCCGAGTGGCTCCTGGGCCTTGATAAGTGGTAACCCCCCCCCCCCATGTAAAAAAAAAAAAAAAAAAAAAAAAAAACTAAACGAAAATTCTATGAACAAAGTTTATTTCCTGGAACTGTCCATTTGTGGAACACAATACCATGGAGCTGCTTTCCAGCTGACTATGACATGGTCGTTTTTCAAGTCTAATGTAAATAAGTTCTTGTTGAGTCGTCCTTTGAAATAATTAAACTATACCCAAGTTCCACCATTACTGATCATCACGGTGTTGTTTCACCATCTACCTGACACCCCTTTAACTCTTCTCCTAGAATGGTCTCCGGACCTTGATACGTGGTGAATCCAAGTAAAAAACAAAAAAAAAAAAAAAATAGTTTACATAAATTCATCATCATCATAATGTATGAATCTGAAGATCCTATTGTTATCATTAGTTTCTGCGATATTTCTCTAATCAGAATTCTTTTTAGAAGGACATTGGGTACTTACGTGAGGAACAACATGAAGGTTGCCAACATCTTAAGTGAAAGTGATTGTTGTGGAATAAGCTGGATTCGAACTTGGAACATCCAGGTTAACCACTTGATCACCGTCACCTCCCTTACATAAATTAAAAGCAATCTATAATAGGCAGTCAGTACTAGCTAATTTGTAACCCACCTGCACAACGTAAATGATTATTATGACTCTCATCTCAAGTATCTCTTCATATAGCACTAGAATAATACCCGTCTCAGGACGGGTAAAATTGTCTAAACAGATCAGTTTTGCACCACTTTTTTGTCCCTTTATGAGAAAATGGAATATTGGTTTACTTTCGGCAGTCTGATAACTATCGCTTGCCTTATTTACAACTGTCAACAATTATCCTCTTTCCTCACTCTCTATCTATGCCTAAAACTAAACGGGAATTCTACGAACGAAGTTTATTTCCTAGAACTTTCCATTTGTGGGACACAATACCATGGAGCTGATTTCCAGCCGACTAAAACATGGTCGTTTTTTGAGTCTAATGTAAATAAGTTCTTGAAAAAGTGAATTGTTTAGAAAAAACATAATTCTTTTTGTAAAACTCTAAAAAAAAAACAAAAAAACAACCCCTGTCATGGAAATGCGTTTTGAGTTAGAAAAAAATTATATATATATATATATATGTATATATATATATATATATATATATATAATGTGTAATTAAGTTCGAGTATATTGATAATATGAACCATCTGTGTAATTTTTTTCTTAATGTTTATATAATATGGTTTGTGCGACAGCCCAGATGTGACGACAATTCTCCATGTACAGGCGAATGGTGGCAGTATAGAGATTCAGGATATGGACAGGTGTGAGGAAGTTTCTTTACTCCTCACATTTCATGAGTTACGTTTTTGACAAAGGGGAAAGAATTCCTGCTTTCTGAATCAGAATCTATCCATCATATCATTGGTTAATTTTTTTTTTCTTTGATATGATATGTTTTGATGACTTCATACCTTATCTGGAGTGATTTCTATATATAAAAACAATTAAAATAAGATATAATGTTAATAAACTGTATGTTTTTAAACCCTTATTCTAATTTTGTCCCAAATCCATGAAATAATTTCCATTCTAGAAAATGTCTAAAATTTACGGCTTAAGCATAAAGGTCATCTTCGTTATATTCGGTTTAACATTCGTTTCACATACTGCCATGCGTTGGACGGTTTTAAAAAAATTCGACTTCCAAACTAACCTATATCTGGCCAGGTTTTTATTTATCCATCTTTCTCTCAAGTACATTTTTATCACTTCCTCCCTCTAGCAAAAAAAATAATCTTTAATCTGAAAGGTTTCAAGCGTCACTCGCTGTCATATTGCCACAATATTGCACCCCTTTGCTTGTTTTACATCGACTTCCACAAAATATGCCCAATGAATTTACTGCATTTGTGTACCATGAAACCATGTTCATGACCTGAAAGTTTTATCTCTCTATTGCAGATATTGACGGTGCAAAATTCTTTAAAACAAATAATAAAAAAAAATTTAAAAAAAAAACATGTCATGGAAATGCGTTTGAAATTAAAAAAAAAATAGGAGGCTTTACTTTTGGAACGATCCTTTCTTTTTCCTTTTTCTTTTTTATTTATACTTCTTCTTTACGCCCCCCCCCCATTAGCATCTATTCGTTGATAATTCCCTCTTTTTCTTCCAATAAAAGTAGATAAAAAAAACTTTTATATATAAGTAAAATGTTCTTGGATTTAGTCTGGATAATGATTTTTAGTCTGATGATGTAGGCTCTAGGAAAAAGAGGCACTGCGTGAGAATGTGTGTAATAACACTTCTCAACCTATATACTCAGCCAATTTTGACCTACAGACTTCAAAGTTAGTATATAGGGCATTTAGACACGTGGAAAACTTTTTAAACGGTTTTCATCCGGAAAAAAGGGTCACAATTGAAAAATTGGTACTTGGGGGAGTTATCAGATTTTTATCTATTTGTCTACTGTTTCACGACTGCACATACACAAAATTATGTTAAGAATAAGTAGGTTTGGAAAAACTTTTAAAGAACGTGTCAATCTGGCCTAATGGTTATCGTACTTGACTTTCTGTCTTTAGGCTTTGATTTCGATCTCAACTCGAGTATACTTTTTTTAACTTACAAGAAGTGAATTGTTTAGAAAAACATAATATTCGCATGCACATGTCTCAGTTTCTTTCCATTTTTCTTTTTCTTTTTTTTTTTGATTTATATTTTTAAGTTTACATTTAATACCGGGCAACGCCAGATAAATCTTCTAGTATCCATACTCCTATAATTTTTTTTTGTGTGTGTGTGTATTGATATTCACATGAAAAACACTTTTTTTTATTTATTTAAAAAGAAAATGCAACTTTATTATATATGGGTCGTGAAATTGCATTCATCTGCAAAAGATCTAGCTAATTTGCATATTCTTTTAAACATTCATTTTAATTAATTCCTATTAGGTTTTTCGTTTTCTTATGAGATAATCATCTTTAGTTAACTATTATGTGTAATTATATTCATGCAGATATTCTACATGATTTATACTTGCATACTATTTGCATAAAAAGAAAAACACAAGTAAAAAAAAACAAGTACACCTCTTTCTATATATATTTATGTATATAAATATATATGTATTTGTTTCAAACATTTTGCTTACCGAATTCTTCTGTCAGTTGTTGGTCTACAGACATGAAACTTAATATATAGGGTATTCAAACTTGTGCGAAACTTTATATTTGGGTTTTAGTCGGGGAAAATCGGTGCAAAAGTGTAAGAATTAAAAAATGGAATTTGCCAGGTGAAGGTTGAATGACGGCATTACGAATATGCATGTGTAACGTAATAGATATTAGTTGATGTTTTACTTTTTAGCCTTGCAGCAAACATGTTTTCATAGCTGAGGCATTAGCGTCAAAGGAAAAGGTAAATCATAAGCCAAACGTTTTGGTTTCGATTCTTAGTGGTGGCGCACAAGTTGTTTTTTTTTTTTTTAACTTTTTAAATCATTACTATATATTGGGTCCATTATAATATAATAATAATATGAAATCTGCATTGATCAAAATCTCCTATTTAAGCATATTTTAAGACCGGGCAATGCTGGTAGGTCTGCTAGTATATATATATATATATATATATATATATATATATATATATATATATATATATATATATATATATATATATAATATGTAATTAAGTTGGAGTATATTGATAGTATGAACCATCTGTGTAATTTTTTTCTTAATGTTTATATAATATGGTTTGTGTGAGAGCCCAGATATGACCACAATTCTCCATGCACAGGCGAATGGTGGCAGTATAGAGATTCAGGATATGGACAGGTGTGAGAAGGTTTCTTTGTCACCACCTTTTGTCAGTATTGCAAACTACTAAATCCAATACTGACAAAAGCCTCTCATTAGTTCGTCTGAAACTTCAATCAGAATAATAAGCATAGGAAGATAAAACATATTTGTGACAGCTGATGACGAATTATGTGATTTGAGGTGTTTATCGTTTGATTTGTGACATCTGCTGATTCATTACAAAACAGTTCAGGATTTATTTCAAAGTAAGCGATTTTTTAATTTTTTTTTTTTTCGATAGTCATTGTTTTTGCTGACCATTATTGTGCATGTTAATTCACTGACAATTTTTGCAAGTTTTAGATGCACACACTGCAAAGATCTTATTTGCTTGTATGTATATCTTCGTTTTTTTTTTTTTTGTTTTTCATTTGTGTGTTAGAAACATTGTCCAGAAGAATGTGTTCTGATGACCTAGTAATTGCCTCTGAAACAATGGAAGTTTTTGCACTTGTGTGTAGGTACAACTTTTTTGGTTTTCAGTTGGGATATTTGAAAAGCGCACAGCAAGGGCAGACAAATGCTATATCGGAACTGAATCGAAGATCAAAAAGATTTTTTTTTCGTAACAAAACCAGAATTCTGAAATTTTTGAATGAATTTTTTTTTTTTTTTGTTGATAAAGTGTTTTTTTTTAAATAAATATAAGAAATAATAACACAAAATAGACATTTAAAAATTTTTTTTAATAAAACATGAGCATAAAGTTTTCGTTAATAACGCATTTTTTTTTAAAACAAAATAGACATTTTTTATTTTTAATAAAACATGAACATTCATAATTGAAATCTCTTAGTTTTTTTTTTTTCAGAAAAATTCTTAGAGAATTTTTAAATTGCATTTGTCTGCCCTTGATGATATTGTTTGCCCCTGCTAGGCACTTTCCAAATGTCCAAACTGACCTCCCCGCCAAAAAAAAATAGTTGTACCTGTGCACAAGCACCGAAGGTTTAAATTTCTCTGAACTTTTTAGATGAGGATTGATAATTTGTATTATTTGCATTGTTTTTGACTATAGTTCTCGTCTTTGTTGTTAGTCTCATGACATTTCGGTGAATAATAAAATAAATAAAAAAAACATTATTTCTTTTTTTTTTTCCACCAATAAGAGCTATTGTCAATATACGCCTGAAGAAAGTCGGCGAGTACATTGGCCAAAACATTGTGAGAATAATAACCCAGATGAGAACAGTAATCCGAACAATACAAATAATACAAACGGAAGACTCAGTTGTTTAGTTCAAAACTTGGAGGAATACTATCGAAAGGTAAATGCATGAAAATGTCACCAAAAACCAAAATGTTGATCAGGAGTTGTGGTGTTGAAAATCACCGGATAGAGAAAATTTCCCATGTTCAGTTTGTGACAAGAGAGTCAGGTATAACTCAATTTTATTGAGTACACAAGAAGTGCAGTAGAATTGCTGATAGGTTGAGACAAGACAACCAGTTTGTATGCAAGACGTTTAAGACAATAGAGAGGAATGAGAACTCAGATTTGGAGAAAATATGTGTAAATGGCAAAATTATTGAGGTTGTTCAGAAATTTTATTATTTATGACCTCAGTCTTCCACTGAAGAAAAGTTACTGACAATTACAACGTCAATGTATCTAATCTGACAATTACAACGTCAAAACACTCTGCTAAAGTTCATGTATCTAAATGCTATCTTCATCATAAATGGCCAGGGCAAAGACAAAATTTCCATCAGCATAGAAAATTTTGGGTGAAAATTGAGCCCATGTGGGTGTATGCATATATATATATATATATGAACAAATGATTAATAAAACATGTTAAAAGACATCTTGAAAAAGAGTTAAAAACATATTTAATTTTAAAAAATGAAGCACAAGATAAGTGGATAGTCCTTAATCCGCGGAGTTTCGAAGAAATACTCTCCTTCTCATCAGAGGGCAGGAATTAGCAAAATGCAGGATCGGATTTTGCATATAAAAGTATTTAATGAAACTACAAGTACGTCAAAGATCTTACTTGGTTAAAAAAAGGGTGAGGTAAGGGGAACAAGAGGCAAAAGAAAAATAATAAAAAGATTTCACATGAATGGATAGTCCGGTGAAGGGTAAAAATCCAAAAATGGTAAAATCCAAAACGGTCGAATTTAAAATTTCAATCCAATGGGTAAATTCCAAATGGTCCAAAATCATCCAAAAGGCAGAGTTCCGAGAGAGAGAGAGATAATGTAAAACCACAAGTCTAGGAGAGGGGAAATCCTAGACTTGTGGTTTTACATTTTCTCTCTCGGAACATTTTTTTCTTCTCGCAGAGAGCAGACCCTGAAAGATGGTTTGGTCACATGATGACTAATCAGACTCCTTTGGGATTTACAGGGCAGGTAGAAACTTTCTATGCACCTAGAACTGTTGCCACATCTGAGCAGGAGCTGCTAGAAGCAGCTTATCTTGTCTTGACAGAGTTCAAAATAGACTTCGTAGCTTAGTGGGGATGCCATTTTCTCTTCTCTGCAACCTCTTTCCCACAGAAGAGACGTTGCGAGCCTGTCTTTGCTTTATCGTTATTTTCATGGCAAGTGCTCGTCTGAGCTTCAATCTATGGTCCCCCCCCCTCGCCAAACTTTCACAAAAAACACTCGTCTAGCCAAAACCACTATCAATAATTTCCCACACTCTTTATCTGTGCCTAAACCTAAATGTAGATTCCATGAACAAAGCTTCTTTCTTAGAACTGCACGCCTGTGGAACTCTCTTCCGTTTGCCTGCTTTCCAGCTGCCTACAATCTGATTATCTTCAAGTTCAACCTAAACAAATTCTTGATGAACCGTCCCCCTAAGTAATCCAATTTACAAAATTCCCACTAATTATGTCTACTACGCTATAATCACATTGACTATTGTACACCCATTAACCCTTATGCTCGAGTGGTGATTCCTTTGTAAAAAAAAAAAAAAAAAAAATTGCTATCGAGCAAGACTATCTCCACTGGAAGATACGCTGCTCAAGAAATACTTTCAGCAGCCGACGTTTGTTGCTCACTTGTGCTTCACTGCTTAAACTTCTGGCAACCTACAGTCACTAAAATACCACATTCACTCCATAAGTAAGACTCGGAGATACGGAACATATAAAAAGCAGCAGAGAAAGGCATCATATTGGATCTGGTTAGAAAAAAAAAAAAAAAGGATGAGTCTGGGACAGAAAGGTAGTAGCTTTCATCAGTACTAATACGACTTTCTGACGGATGCCCCGACACTTCAGAAATGCAGTAGAGGAGTAGAGATTAAAACTATGAAACGGTTCCACCTATAACGGTGGTACTGGATCCAATTCTGAAGTCGCTAGTTGTTGTGCTCTGTAAGAAGTATACCACAAATTATTGTGTAACAATCTGTTCTTTTGTCATGATATCATCCTCCCAGGCATAACCTTCTCTTTTATTTATTTATTTATTTATTTATTTATTTTTAGGGGGAGGGGTAGTGCAGTCTCTGTTTTGTCATCATAAGATTGGCTTTCCAAACATTATTCTGATTTGCGACGGCTTAAAAAGATGAAAAAATTCCTTGTGCTATAAAATGTTTTTTCTTAACCCAAAAAAGAAAAAATCATTGAGTTAGGAACGTATACCGAAACGAGAAATTCTTGCTTTATGATTAAAATAAAATAAGAAAAAAGCTATTTGGATCGTTAAGATTAGAAGATGAAACGAAAAGAACCGTCGGTTGATCAGCTTATCTGGTTATAAGGTTTCAAGAAAAGGATTAAAGTTCACGTGACCGATATTTGCGATTAGACAAATCATAACAAAAATAATTCTAGTACAGGATTAACAGTTTTTTTTATTACACAAGAAAATTGAGCCCAAATCAGTGTATATATATATATATATATATATATATATATATATATATATATATATATATATATATATATATGTGTGTGTGTGTGTGCACGTGTATATATATATATGTGTGTATGCGTGTATGTTTATATGTATATATATATGTGTGTGTGTGTGTGTATGCGTGTATGTTTATATGTATATATATATGTGTGTGTGTGTGTATGCGTGTATGTTTATATGTATATATATGTGTGTGTGTGCGTGTATGCGTGTATGTTTATATGTATATATATGTGTGTGTGCGTGTATGCGTGTATGTTTATATGTATATATATGTGTGTGTGTGCGTGTATGCGTGTATGTTTATATGTATATATATGTGTGTGTGCGTGTATGCGTGTATGTTTATATGTATATATATGTGTGTGTGTGCGTGTATGCGTGTATGTTTATATGTATATATATGTGTGTGTGCGTGTATGCGTGTATGTTTATATGTATATATATGTGTGTGTGTGCGTGTATGTTTATATGTATATATATGTGTATATGCATATATATGTATGTGTGTATATGTATATTTATGTGTGCATGTATATGTATATATATGTATGTATATATATATGTATGTGACTATGCTTATATTTATATGCGTGCGTGTGTGTATGTATATATATATGTGTGTATGTATATATGTATAGATGTGTGTCTGTGTGTGTATATATATGTATAGATGTGTGTGTATGTATATGTGTTTGCATGTGTTTATGTATATATATGTGTGTATATGTATATATGTGTATGTATATATGTGTGTATCTATATAATTATAAAACTCAAATGATCTTGTAATGATGCATGTAACCCACTTTCCGGTTTACGACATCCGGTTGCGCATGCGCGCATGACCTGCGCACTTAAATATTAACGTTATTATTTCGAAATTATTATTTAACATGGGAAGAGTGGGGTTTAAAATAAACAAAAAACAAAAGAACAATTTGGACGCTAAAATATTAATGTTATTATTTCGAAATTATTATTTAACATAGGAAGAATGGGGTTTTTAAATAAAAAAAAAACAAAAGAACAATTGGGACGCTGAAATATTAACGTTATTATTTCGAAATTATTAACCTGGGAAGAGTGGGGTTTAAAATAACTTAAACGTAATACAGAAATGAACGATGTAAAAAAAAAAAAAAAAAAAAAAGCAGATATATCAAAATTTGAATTTAACTATAATAAGTATTATGGTATCTGTTCAGTGCACATTTACCTATAAGTATGGCCAACCACTTATAATTCAGTAACTGTAAAAATTATTTCAAAAATAATCAATTATAATAAACAGAACGACTCATACAAATCTATCTATATTCTTTTTTATTTTAATATACTTTCATAGAAATGTTTCTGTTATGTCAAAAAAAAAACTATTTTCTTTACGTCACAAGTGTCACGCTCATACATTAATTCCATAGCTAATATAACATACTGACCCACCGGGTCACGGGTAGTTTAGTATTTATATATGTATATATGTGCATGCATAGGTATATATGTGTGTATATTTATATATGCATATATGTGTATGTATGGGTATATATGTGTGTAATATACAGGTATATTATATATATATGTATATATATGCATGTGTAGATATATGTGTATATATCTATATATGTATATATATAGGTATATCTATATATGTATATCTATATGTATATATATATATGTATATATATCTATATATATATATGTATATATATATTTATATATGTATATCTCTATATATCTGCATATATGTATACATATGTGTATATATAGGTATGTATATATATATATATATATATGTATATATAGGTATATATTTTTATATATATATATGTGTGTATGTATGTATATATGTGTGTATATATATATGTATGTGTATGTATGTATATATATGTATAGGAGAAGCAAATCTCTGATTTAAAAAAACATAAAGCGGGAGACCAGTACCCACATTAAGCTGGTTTTCAGTTTAACTTGTTGCTGGCTATCTTGATCTTGCTTGTTGCTGGAGCTCAACATTTTGAACCGACAGAGGGACTTAGTTGTCATACAAATCTAAGACTCTGTATCATCATCTGTATATAGATACTCCCTCAGGCATTTGTCTATAAAAATGGTTCTGTGGCGACGATAAGTTGTGACGTGTGGAGGCTTGAAATGCTGGAAGCATGTAATAATTGACCTCAATGACTGTCTTCAGTGTCACGCCTGCTTGAGCATATGAATTAACCGGTAGGTCTACAACAAAAAACAAAAAAACACGAGAAAAAACTTTGGGGCTCATGGACTTTAAGAATGGATTTATGCGTATATAATGTATATATATGTAATTATACGTATATATATATATATATATATATATATATATATATATATATATATAAATACAAAATTATATATATTATAGCTACATCTATGTATATAGATGTATATATATATGCCTGTATATGTATATATGCATATACATGTATCTGTATAAATATGTATACATGTGTATCTATATATATATCTATATATGTATGTATCTATATATGTCATGTTATGTCAGGTCATGTCATATGCTACTGGTACCATGTAACCCAGTACTACCTGCCTCATGGTCGGGTCACCGGCGACTAAACTTGTTTGGTGAGGAGGGCGGCTAGTCTCCCTGAAGGATTAAAAACAAGACCTTCCAAAGGGCGAATTAACTCTTTTTCTGGGTCAACGGCCAACTAGCACCGTGTATATTTGTGTGTGTATATGTGTATTGAGGTAGAGAGGGCTCCCGTAAGCCGTGGTGAAGGCAACCTTTCTAGGAGAAGCAAATCTCTGATTTCAGAAGACCAGTACCCGTATTAAGCTGGTCTGCAGTTTAATTTGTTGCTGGCTATTTTGCTCTTGCTTGTTGCTGGATCTCAACATTTTGAACCGAGAGAGAGAGTTAGCTGTCGTACAAAGCTAAGACTCTGTAACATCATATTTGTATAGATACTCCCTCAGGCATTTGGGCTCATGGATTTTAAATGTCTGAGGGAGTTGCACTCGTCTGACAAGACGTTGCAATCATCATATCATGTATATATGTATGTATGTACATATGTATGTATATATGTATGTATGTATACATATGTATATGTATGTTTATATATGTTTATATATGTATATACATGTATATATGTGTGTGTATATATGTATATATATATGTGTGTGTGTATATACATATATATGTATATATGTATGTATTCTTATGTATATATATGTATGTATATAAATGTATATATATGTATATACCTGTATATATATGTATATATATGTGTATATATATATGTATATATATATATATATATATATATATATTGTGACGGTACCCTCGGGTAGGGGTCTCCTAAGAAGATTCCAACACCGAGAGCGTGTCTTGAAAAAAATAAATATAGGGTGCCAGCTGAAAGTTATTCAGCCGAGATAGCACCTGTCCAAGTTCGGATCAGTGATATCGTAGTGGAATACTTTGGTGACATTCACATTAACAAATGCAAGGCAACGAAAAATGATGAGGAACACGACGACATTTATATAAGTGTTATAAACACAACAATTTATTTATAAAACAAGGCTGGAGAGAAAATAACGGAAAACAAAACAGGGCAACAAGACAATAATTCAAACAACAAAAAAAATCATGCAGACAATGTTATGGGATAAAGTAAGGGGGGATATGTGATACTTATAATTGTTCAAAGAATATCGTCTCTTATGCTCTTTTCCTTCCTTTTC